>NW_006399767.1:29190434-29223330 GCF_000299155.1 Elephantulus edwardii | reverse complement strand
GCAAATTCGTGAAGCGTTCCATATTTTCGACCCTGAAAGAGTCTGTAACTAAGGCTAACTCCTTTCACCTACAAATTTCGTCTTTGGATACAAAGGTAAGAGTTGATAGTCCTTACGGATGGACTGTTTAAAAAAAAAAAAGAGGCAGGGAAAAGAAAGGAAAAAAAAAGTCTGTGCAAAGAGTAAGTCATTCTTTGTACAAAGTTCTGTCATGAAATCTCCAGCCTCTTTTCTGTCACCAAGACCTTATTTTCCCACAAGTCCTTCTTTGCCCACAACTTTTGCATTTCAGCCACCAATTATTAATGTATCATGATTGCATGTTTAATCAATTTCAGACTTCAAAAGTTGGTAGAAATCCTCAATTTCTTTATCTTTCACAATTGGTGTGTATATTTGAATAATAGTTGTATTCTTTTTATGTGTATGGATAGTATCCTATCATTCACAGTATTATATATCAGGATAGATCTTGATATTTCTTTTTTTTACCATGAATTCCATGCCAGCCCTCTTCAATTTGTCCTTTTTCTTCATGTCAGTGACTGTCTGATTAAAAATGGCCAATAACAGTCCCTCGCAGGTCAATAACACCTAGAATTTGTGTACTCCATTTCATTTTTCACAACTTTTGATTTTTTTAGATTCATATTTCATATATTCCATTTTCCAATTATTAGTGATATTTGTAGCTATTTCTCCTCGTTTTGAGTCTTGCCACACCAGTAAATGAAAATCCTTCTCTGGGTAAAAGCTTTACTTCACATCATTAAGGTAGACTCTGTTTTGAGGAGACAGTTCTTCCCTAGTTATGTTTTGAATGCCAATCAATCTGAGGGCTCATCTACAGGCACCATATCCAATGTTGTCCATAAGGCTTTCAAAGGCCTATTATTTCAGAAGTAGATGGCCAGTCCTGCTGCTGCTGCTTTTTTTTTTTAGTCCTTCTTAGTCTGGAAACTCAACTGACACCTGTCTATTATGAGTGGCCCTTCTAGTATTTGACCTCAGATGGCATAGCTTCCAGTATCACAGCAACATGCAAGCCACCACCATACAGCAAACTGATAGATAAAATGGTGGCTTTTAGAGCAAAGACCAAAGACTATAGTCTTCAATATGAGTTACATCTCAACATCAAGAAAATAAAATCCTCACCACTAGATCAATAGGTAACATCATGATAGGTGGAAAAAGATTTAAGCTGTCAACAATTTCATCTTACTTGGATCCACTATCAGTACCCTTGGTAGAAGCAGTCAAGAAATCAAAAGGTATGTTACATTGGGGCAATATGCTGCCAAGGATCTCTCCAAAGTATTAAAGAGCAATGATGTCAGTTTAAAGACTAAGTAAGATGCACTTGGTCTAAGCCTTGGTATTTTCAATAGCTTTTTATGCATCTGAAAGTTGGATGATGTATAAGTATTACCAAAGAAGTATCAATGCCTTTGAACTGTGGTGTTCGAATAGAGTATTGAAAAAGAAGGGGGGTGGGGGAAAGTCTGTTTTAAAGGAAATGCACTCAGAGTGTTGCTTAGAGCCAAGAATGGTGAAACTTTGTCTCATTTACTTTGAGTGTGTTTTCAGAAGGAACCAGCACTTAAAGAGAGACAGCCATGCTGGGAAAGGTAGAGAGAGGAAGACCCTCAATGAGATTAAATTGATGCAATAACTACTACAATGAGTTTGAGAATGACAAAAATGATGAAGATGGCACAGGAGAGGACAAGGTTCAGATTGTTGTTTATAGAGTCATTATGAGTCATGATGGACTTGATGGCACCTAACAACAACAACCTATGAATATGTTGTATTTTGGTTTTGATACAGTCCAATAACCTGTCTTCTTTTTTCTGCCCTTTTCTATAAAACTTTATTATTAATTTCAATGAAAATTTACAGAGACTTTGAATTTCCATTCATTTATTGTTGCACTTTTCTCCCCTCCCAACCCAACCCCTCCAGTACACTACCCTCTTGGAAAAGTAAAAGAAAAAATTCTTTTATTGTTTTACAAACTTTCCCCCAGGTCCACTCCATTATACAGCCTTTGCTCTGGACTCCTGTCATGACAAAAATACCTAATCACATATCCCTTTTAAACAGTTTTCTCCCTCATCTGTTTCAATGAAATATACATTATTGAACCCATCTTTCTCAGTCTCCCCCAACCCCGAAATCAGCCCTGTTTTACAACAGTGGCACCATGCAGTATTTGTCCTTTTGTGACTGAGATACTTCACTCAGCATAATGTCCTCCAGGGTCACACATCTTGTGTAATATTGCATGAGTTCCTTGTTTTTCAATGCATCATAGTGTTCCACTGTGTGAATATACCACAGCTTCTCTATCCATTCATTTGTTGATGGGCACTTAGGCTGTTTCCAACTCCTTGCTATTGTGAACAAAGCCACAATAAACATGGGGGTGCATATATCTGCTTAGATGTCAGTTACGGTCTCTTTGAGGTATATTCCCAGTAGTGGAATTGCTGGGTCAAATGGTATCTCTATTTGCAACTTTTTGAGAAAGCCCCATACCGCCTCCCACAGGGGTTGCACCATTTTACACTCCCTCCCACCAGTTTCTCCACAACCTTGCCAGCATTTGTTGCTTGCTGTTCTGTTAAATTTTGTAATTCTGACTGGGGTGAGATGCTATCTCATAATTGTTTTAATTTGCATCTCTCTTAGAGATAGGGATTTTGAACATTTCTTCATGTGCTTGTTGGCCATCTAAATATCTTCTTTAGTGAAGTGTCTGTTCATATCCGGTGCCCATTTTTCTATTGGATTATTTACCTTTATCTTGTGGTGTAACCTCTGTCTTCTAATTGATGGTTTAATCATACTTTAGTCTAAAATGATAAATTCTTTCAACAGACAAACAAACTTTAATGGTTTCCATTTCATTCATGTGCATTTTAAGATAGCCTTGGCACTCATTTGTAGTCCTTCTTCAACAAGTGTCTCATGAATTCAGGATGGCTACATACATCCTTCATCTCCACTATCTTGCTTTCAGCTTTACAGACAGGATGTAGGGCCTGGAAAATATTTGTTCTTTAGGATTTTGTACTCACAGCAACATGCTCTCTCTGCTCACAGTGCATCAGCAAGCACTATTGTCAATGGCAAATGGATCTTGGCAGAAAGCAAGGAGTATCAGAGGGATATCTGTGTTTCATTGACTATGCAAAAGCATTTGACTGTGTGAATCACAGCAAATTGTGATTAATCTTGAGGAGAATGAGAATCTCCAAACACTTGATTGTGCTCATGCAAAACCTATCCTTTGACCAGGAAGCAATCCTTAGAACACAGCAAGAAAACACTGCATGGTTCAAAATCAGGAAAGGAGTGCATTAGGGTTGTGCGCTCTCTCCATACCTTTTCAATCTATATGCAGAACAGATCATTCAGGAGGCTGGACTTTATGAGGAGGAATGTGGCATTAGGATTGGAGGAAGACTCATCAACAACCTATGTTATGTAGATGACACAACTTTGCTTGCTGAAATTGAGGAGGACCTGAAGTGCTTGCTGAAGAAGGTCAAGGACTGTAGTCTTCAATATGGATTGAAGCTCAACATCAAGAAGACAAAGATTCTCACTACTGGGCCAATTGGCAGCACCATGATGGAAAGAGAAGAGATTGAGGTTTTTATGTTACCGCTTCCTCAGCTCCACAATCAACACTCTTGATACCAGCAGTCAGGAAATCAAAAGACCAATTGCATTGGGTAATTCTGCTTTCAGAGACCTTTCCAGAGTACTGAGAAGCAACAAGGTCAGTCCAGAGAATAAGGTATACCTAAAACAGGCCATCGTCTTTGCAATTACGTGCTATGCATCAGAGAGTTGGACAATGAATAAGGATGACAAGAAGAATCGATTCCTTTAAGTTGTGGTGCTGGAGAAGATTATTGAACATACCATGGACTGCCAAGAAAACAAACAGGTCTGTTTTGTAGAGGATGAGACCAAGTTTCTCCTTGGAGGCTAGGAGTTTGAAGCTCCATCTCACATACTTTGGGCATACGGCAAGAAGGACCGGTCCTTGGAAAAGGACATCATTCTCAGAAGGTGTAACAATAGGGAAAGAGAGGAAGACCCCAGATGAGATGGATTGATACAGTAACTACAGCAACGACAGTAGGTGTGTTGGAGTCAGTGAGACTGGCTGAGTACAGGGCAGGCTTCAGAGCTGTTGTATGTAGATAGGGCCACTAAGAGTCACAGGTGACTCAATGGCACATAAAACCAACAGATATGAACAGGGTGTAGAGAAATATAGTTTAGCTATTTGTTTAGGGAAGTATCACCATTTGGTGATTATATGGCACTGTCTGTGCTCTATCCCAAAATTATATTTACTGTGATTATTAATGTATTTAAGCTTCATTCTAACATCCTATTTATTATTTTTTATATTTGTATTATAGTCTTCATCATATTTTTTTTTTTTTGCCTGCCTGTCACTTTCGTTTATTTGGTAGTTCTCTGTCACATATGTCACTATGAGGCCGAATTAACTCGGCTGCACCTAACAACAAGATTCCAGAGGAGCGCCTGGGCTGTGTAGTTAACTTGCCCACTCAAAGGTTTGAAAAGTTCTAGTGAACCCAAAGGTGCCAAAGAACAAAGGGCTGGCAACCTACTTCCCAAAGCTCAGCCATGAAACCTTCCAGGGCACAGCTCCACTTTGATGCAGATGGAGTCCCCAAGAGCCAAGATTAACTCAGTGACAAGTTTCTTAACTTCTTAAAGTTCCCAAAGAACAGCTTAGATCGCCCCCATAGGACAATGTAGGGCCTCCTGGGCCCTGGAGTGGCTAGGCAGTGAGGACCAGTGGCCATAGCTCACATGTAAGCAGCCTGGCTGCAGAGGGCCTCACTCCTTGAAGGAGAAGTGCATCTTGTTGTTGATCATCTTGCTCTCGGGGTTGAGGCGCTAGAAGATGTGGGCCAGCACGTTCACCATCTGCTCGCGACTCAGCCCTGTTTTCTTGATCTGGAGCTTCTTCAGCAAGTCTTTGGTGGTCATGGGCTTACGGGTCAGGTAGTGGTGCACAGGGTCCTCTCTCTCGCATGTCACTGCTGCTGGGCGTCGACTTCCCCAACTGGGGCTGTGGGGTTGACTTCCCCAACAGGCTCTGGGGCCCAGCCTCCATCCGGAGCTGCTTGGTGGGGGCCACCCGCAGTGTAGAGGAGGTGGTACTGCTGTTGGTGCTGGGTGTGCTGGGGAGGCTGTCCGCCCCCCGTCCCCCAGCTGCCTCCAAATAATGGCTTCTGCTCCCTCTAGAGAACATTATTTTTCGACATGAAGAGAGCTGAGGAGGCCTTGCTGGTGATGTCACTCTCCTTTGAGCTGTCATTGCTGTCTTTCTTGCTCTTCTTCTCCCGGGGGGCAGGAGCCTCCTTGTTCTTCTCAGCTAGTTTCTCCTCTTCACTCTCCTCGCTGCTCTCGCTGTGCTCGTCCACCCCTTTGGGCCCCTCCTCCTGCTGGGTCACTCGCGGTTTGCTTCTATCTCGTCCTGGGTGCTGCTGGAGCCGTCTGACATGCAGTCCATCTCCTGGCCCTCAAAGTCCTCATCGTCACTGTCCTCGAAGGCCTCGTCATCAGAGCCCTTCTTCTTTCTGCCCCCTTTGTGTGTGTGGGGCACCTTCTTCTTAGCTTTGGGGGCTCTGCTGCCTTCCTTGCACTGGCCTCGCTGTCATCGGAGGACATCTCCAGGTCGTTCTTCTAGGTGTGCTGCTTCTTGTCCTCGTTCTCGTCCTCGTCCTGGTCCTGAGCCTTCAGTTGCGGAAGTGGTTCAGGACCTTGTTCCTTCTCTCCCACTCCTCCTCAGCCTCCTTGGCCATGACCGTGCGGTGTCGCGCCAGGGGCATGAAATTCCCCCAGCTGTGCACAGGGAAGGCCTCGAAGGCGCCGTCGGGGCACTGGGTGAAGATGAAGTAGGATGTGTTCTCTGTCAATCCTCCCTTTTTCATACCCTCGAACTTCCGAAATGCCTTTTCGCTTAGCAGCCGTGTCTGGTCCTCGGGCCGGAACTCCTTGACGGCGACGCCATACTCCTTCCGGTGGGCCTCCTCCCGCCCCTTGTGGTCGAACTCCCTGCCTGCGCCCCACCCGGGCATCTCCGCCTCCTGATAAATCTTCTTGTTGCTGAAGTCCCGCTCTAGCCGTGCCTGATTCCAGGTAGAGAAGCTGACTTTGTCGACTGCATTGAACACCATGATGTTGTATCTTTAGTTGTGTTTTTGGAAACTGTGACAATGTACTCTGACAGTCTGGCTGCTGGGACCTAGGGCTGCCTTGGCAGCAGTCAGCAGTTCGAGTCCACTCCGAGCTGGTCAGGGTTTCTCGTGTGGGCCAGGGTTCCTGGCCCTCAGTCCTGGGAAAGCGGCCCGCTTGGTCTCTTTGCTCTGTCTCCAAACTAGGTGAAAATCCGCGCCACCAGCCTCTGCACCGAGTACCCGGAAGCGTGCTCCCAGCCACGTCCAAGTCTTCATTATCTTCACAAATATTTTATTTATATCTTCTGTCTCTTTCTCTAACAAGACAAGAACTTTTTGCATGTTCTTAATCAATTTTTTTAAAACATTTTTTTTAAAAAAATCAATTGACACACTTCTCCTGGCCCCTTGGATCAACTAAATGGTTTGATCAACCTTGCTGTTGTTGTTATTGTTATGTGTTGTTGAGTCGCCTGTGACTCATACCGACCTTGTGTACAACAGCCCTAAACTCTGCCCTATTCTGGGCCAATCTCACTTTCCGTGACACACCTACCCTCATTACCCCAGTCACTGAATCAATCCATCTCATCAAGGGTCTTCCTCTCCTGTGCTGCTTATCCACCCTCCCAAGCATGATGTCCCTTTCCAAGGACTGGTCCCTCCTTGCAAAATGTCCAAAGTATGTCAGACGAAGCTTCAGAACCTGGCCTCCAAGGAGTACCCTGGCTTCACCCTCTCTAGGACAAACCTGTTCATTTTCTTAGGTGTCCATGGTATATTCAATACTCTTCTACAACACCACAGCTCAAAGAAAAAAGAGTGATAGAATAGTAGGAGAATTAAACTATCAGAAAGCCTACTACTAAACTCCAAAATCATCCATCACTCATCTCTCCCCACGCACCCTCCCACCCCCACCTATATTACATTTTACAGAAAGGTTTATATAAAATTACACTATCGAAGTTTCACTTACATTAAGGTGACAAAGGAAAAGGGCATGTCTGTACATTTGGTTTTCTAGTTTCTTAGATCAAAGACTCTTTGATATGAGTGACCATCCCATGTCTTCATCTTTATCAGGGACCAGGATATTCACATAACAAAGAAGGGGATGTACATAATAGGTGTAACAAAAGGGCATAGAGAATCACATGAAGCCATCTAGTCCAGGTCGATAGGGTGTAGAAATGTAAGTGGAGCAAACTACCAGCTCTGTTTTTAGGAGCTACTTTGAGTTTGTGCTCGCTTCGGCACATAACAACAACAACACTTTGAGATTGTTAACAGCTTCAGTTTGCTTGGCTCCACAATCAATACTCTTGGTTCTAGCAGCCAGGAAATTAAAAGACAAATTGCATTAGGAAAGTCTGATGTCAGAGACATCTCTAAAGTACTCAAGAGCAAAGATGTCATTCTGGAGACTAAGGTGCACCTGATTGAGGGTATAAGGTGCACCTGATTGAGGCTATAGTCTTTGCATTCACTTGCTATGCATCAGAGAGCTGGACAGTGACTAGGGAAGATGGAAGGAAATTGATGCCTTTGACTTGTGGTGCTGGAGAAGAGTACTGAATATACCATGGACAGCTAGGAGAAAAAGTAGGTTCGTCATAGAGTGTGAAACCAGGCTGCTTCTTGGAGCTATGGATTCTGAAGCTTCACCTGACATACTTTGAACATGTTGTAAGGAGGGGCCAATCCATGGAGAAGGATGTCATACTTGGGAGGGTGGAGGGACAGCGCAAGAGAGGATGACCCTCTATAAGATGGATTGATTCAGGGACTGAATGAGGTAATGAGGGTATGTGTGTTGGAAACAATAAGATTGGCACAGGATAAAGCAGGGTTTAGATCTGTTGTACATAGGGTTGCTATGAGTCACAAGCAACTCGACAGCACATGATATCAACAGCAACTTGGCGTTTAAGATGTTAAGGTGTTAATGCTATAATTGCATAATAAAAGAGCTTTGCCTATAAGGTGGGTGAAACTTAAGCTTTAACTGGCATGGAGGTTTCACTGAACTTGCTATAGGACATATGGTTTCAGGTTTGCTTAATATTCTACAGTTGTCCTTACCATGCAGCTTGCATGGTTGGATTACACCAAGACACTTCTGTCCTCCATCTTTGTTAGCTTTTCTTCTGCATTTTCCTTTTCTTTCTATCTGTCCTTCTGGGAAAGTTCTGCAATGTAGTCTACCACCACACTAATTTGTTTTTGTTATATCTCTTCTACTTTTTAATCCCATGATTATAGTTTTTATTTTGACTAACCTAATTCTCTCACATCTGGCACATCTAAACATTGTTGTTACTGTTGTTATGTGCCATTGAGTTGCCTGCAACTCATAGCGACCCCGTGTACAACACTCTGTAGCCTGCCCTGTCCTGAGCCAGTCTCACCCACTCTAACATACCTACCCCCATTGCCCCAGGTACTGTACCAGTCCATCTTATCTGGGGTCTTCCTGTCCTGAGCTGTCCCTCCACCCTTCTAAGCATGATATCCTTCCCCAAGGACTGGTTCCTCCTGGACATATGGCCAAAGTATGTGAAATGGAGCTTCAAAATCCTAGCCTCCAAGGAGAAACTTGGTTTCATCTTCTCCAAGACAAACTTATGTGTTTCTTGGTGCTCCATCGTATGTTAAAGACATTTCTCCAGCAACACAACTCAAAGGCGTCAATTATTTCCCTGTCATCCTTAGTCATTGCCCAGCCCTCTGAGGTACAGCAAGTAATTGTGACAACCATGGCCTATATCAGGCACACCTTAGTCTCGAGACTGACATTGTTGCTTTTCAGTACCCTGGAGAGGTCCCTGACAGCACATTTTTCCCAGTGCAGTTCATCTTTTAATTTCCTGACTGCTGATGTCAAGAGTATTGATTGTGAAACTGAGCAAGCTTAGATTATTAACAACCTCAGTCTTTATCTATCATAGTACTGCCAGTTGGCCCAGTGGTGAAAGTCTTTGTTTTCTTGATTCTGAGCTTCAATCTATATTGAAGACTACAGTTCTTGACCTTCTGCAGCAAACACTTCAGGTCCTCCTCAGTTTCAGCAAGCAAGGTTGTGTCATCTGCATAGCACAGGTTGTTGATGAGTCTTCCTCCAATCCTGATGCCACATTTCTCTTCATAATGTCCAGCTTCCTGTTCTACATATAGGTTGAAAAGGTATGGAGACAGGATACATCCCTGACGCACTCCTTTCCTGATTTAGAACCATGTAGTATTTCCTTACTCGGTTCTGAGGACTGCTTCTTGGTCTGAATATAGGTTTTGCATAAGCACAAGTAAGAGTGTTCTGGGATTCCCATTATTTGTTGTGGTCTACACATTTTTAATACTTTCCTGGGTTTTTTGTATTTTTTAATATTTTTGTATTAAAAACAAATATCAAGTAAACTGTTTAAACTGAAAGGGAAAATAACCACTTTTAGTATTTTATATTTTATAATATATTATTTTTATAGAATATTTATAATTTTAAAATATTTTTATAATATTAATTATATTAGCTTCCTTTACTTCTTTTCATGTGCTTATCACATTGGTTTTAAATATCTGATTTCTATTTTCTAACATACCTTCTTCAGCCAGGACATATGTGGTCCTATTCATAGTTTTTCCTTTGAAGGAGCTGTACCTTGAGATCTTATTCTTTTGGCTTATCTGTGCCAACTCCATGAGCTTAAAAATGAAGGACTTTCAAGAGTCCTGCAGTAAACACAAACTAGTTTTTACCTTTTTACCTTCAACATTTTTTTATTATTGTAAATAATAAAAAAATCAGATAGCTTAACCTTTCTCCAACTCAACATATTTTGTGTGCACAATTCAGAAACACTCAGTAAAGAAATCACGTGTAAATTACTGCCCTTTGAGTATCACCTTAACAAGAGACAATGGAGATAAGGGCTTCACCTTCAAAACTTCAGGGACAGGAGTTGGGAAGACTAGATCTTCAGCAGCAGTCCTGGGCTTGGTGGTTGGGGTTGTGAAAATCTAAATTACTAAGGTGGTTAGCTCATATAAGTTGTCCTCATCTCCTTCCCACTCCAGCAGGGAATCAGGCCCTGATTTTCTCTCTGTCCTCAATGTTTTTTATGAACAACTGTCCTCTCCTATTTATTTCTTTTTATTGTAACCCAAGTGAAAGTTTACAAAAGATACTGCATATTCATATATGTTTTGATTCATATTATTAACTATACTTGCCACAGTGTAATCTCACTTTCACTACTTTCTCTAATTCTCCTTTCTATTAATATCTGTTTGTCTCTTCTGTATGCCTTATATATCTACTAAGGACTGCATTTATTGTGTACAATTGTACACAATAGCAATTGTACTTTCTGCTACCATTCTTGCAGCATGATTAGGCAGTGATTGTGTAAGGCCCACACTAGGGACAGGGAAGAGTAGATTGGCCCTAATGAGTTTTCTGAGAGTCATAGCCATTATCTTTCCCTTTGATTTCAAAACACTTCGTTCTCAACAGAGACTTGTTTTTTTCTGTCCATAATTTCTTCTGTGGGGATCACTTGTGCCCTAGTGGTAAGGAGCTGCACTGCCAACTTGAAGGCATGTGGTTTGAATCCACCAGCTATTCCATGAGAGAAAGATGTGCAGTTCCTCTCACGCAATTCACTACCTTAGAAAACCTGTTCCAGTGCAAAGGCTTCATAGTGGCGTGGACCTAGGGGGAGGGACTGTAAAACAATGGGGGAACTTGTACTTTTCAAAGAGTGTACTGAGGGTAGGGGAGGTGGGCAGGGAGAAAAGTGCAACAAACAATGAATGGAAATCCAAAGTCTCTGTAAATTTTGATTAAAATTAATAAAAAATGATAAAAAAAGAAAACCTGCTGGAAGGTCAGCCATGGGTTGGTTCTGACTCAATGGCACATAACAGCAATAGCAACATAGTTTCTTCAGGTTGAATTTTCTTCAGGAGCCAATAATACAAATGAATTAATCCTGGCAAGAAGAAAAAATTATTTTTTTCTCCATTATTTTTGTGCAATTTATCTGAATAAACTACATCTTTTTTTATAAAAGTCCTATGAAAGAAAGACTCATAGTTTATCTTTGTTATATAATTTTCTCTCTTTCCCTCTTCTTGTCAAATAGATTATAAATTTAAAAAAAGAAATTAAGCATCTATAATTGGTTCTAGGAATAGATAGTCCAATATGGGTATAAATACCAGAAATAAATGAAAATCAATAAAAAGTTGACTAAAATGCCTACTGTTTGGAAACAACATAATTTACTTCAAATTGTCTAAAACACTTATTAGGATATATCAGTTATTAAACAAATATTTATGGGCTCTCTGCTGTGTTCCAGGTGTTGTGTTCTGTACTATGAACACAAAAAGAGCAGGACACAGTCCCTTTCTTCTGTGACAATCATTCAATATGGTAGCCACCAGCTACATTAAGCACCAGCAATGTGACTAGTAAGTGTACTGAGATGTAAGTATATCCTAAGTTTTAAAGACTTAAAGAAAAGAAAGTAATGTAAAATAGTTCATTAATAACTTCATATTGTTTGTTGTTGTTGTTGTTTAATGCCGTCGAGTTGTAGACGACTCATAGCGACCCTATGAACGAACAGCCTGAGCACTGTTCGTACATAGAGTTTCCGGAGGCAAGCCATTTTGGAAGTGGATGCCACTCCTGCTTCCAGGACTTCATATTAAAGCTGAATTATAAATTTTTAATTTATGAGGTTTAATATATTGGGATTAAAGTCACCTATTTCTCTGTATTTTAAAAATGTGTCTTCTAGAAAATTTGAAACTACATCTGGTTCCCAACATATTTCTAGTGTAATCCACTGGACAGCTGCTCCCAGTGTGACTGTATGTTGGCCATATACTTCACTCTTCTTAGATTTGGTCTTTCAAAAGGGAGTTGCACTGCTAACCAAAAGCCAGTGGTTCAAATCCACCAGCTACCACTGAAGAGCACTCTCTTATCAAACATGTTACAGCCTCTGAAAATCCACTGGAGAGTCAGCCATAAGTCAGTTTCAACTGAGTTTGTTTGGGGTTATTTTTCCCTTCAGTTTAAACCGTTTACTTGGTCAATAGAGTCCTCATTTCCTTTTCTGTTACTACCTAGAGATTCCACCAGATGGTGATCTTACTTTTCAATTTCTGCCTTACATCCAACATTTTTGTATTTTATGGATATCCAAAGAGGGCAGGGGAGGGGGCAGGAGATGCTGAGAATGGGGTTGCAGAGTTTGGTGGGTGAGGGAAAAGGGGAGAAGAACCCAACATTGTACGTAAATGAAACACACTATAAACAAATTACTGTATGCAAACCAATAAGAAATAAAATAAAAATATAAAAAGTAAAAAACCAAAATAGACCTGATGTTGTGGAGTTGATTCCAATTGATAATGACTGTGTGTTACAGAGCTCAGCTGCTCTCTAGAGTTTTTTTGGCTACAAACTTTATGAAACTAGGTCACGAGGTCTTTGTTCCAGGTTGCCTCTATGTAGACTGAAACTGCCAGCCTTTAGCAGCTGATCTACCAGTTTATACTACCAGGGACCTCTTAACAAGCTAACAAATTATTCCCTGAAAATCTAGACAATTAGTGAGTGTTATGGGCTGACTTGTATGGTCTCCAAAAAATATATATGCAGTGATATAATGTGGAAGCTTTGTAACAGGAATAAGGATGGAATGCAAGGTTCCTTAATCCCCAAACAGCCCTGATCCATAAAAGGGAGTCCCGTGGAGTGCAGCCTGTACTCTTACCTCACTAGGGAAGAAAAGCAAGCCAAGAAGGAGGTGGAGGGATCCTCGCTATCACCAAGAAATAATCACCAAGACGGGAGTGTGGCCTTTTGGAGATGGAAAGCTAGAAAGCTCCTTGACACTGGGAAAGGCCAGGACACATTGATCATCAAGGAATCTGTAAGTTATGTTTACAGATGCTGAAGGAAATAAGGGGCTTCCTCCATAACTGACAGAAAGAGGGCAGGCCTCCCCATAAAGCCCAAGCTTATCTGGAACCCTAAATTTGAACTTCTAGCCTCCTAAACTGTAAGAGAATACATTTATCTGTTTAAAATCATCCACTGGAACAATTTCTAGTATAGCAGCATTAGAAAACTAATGAGTAAATCCAAACAATTACAAAGGATTCTGTATATTTTATGTGGAAGTAGTGGGGAGGAGGACAAAAGAGGAGGGTTCTAAAGCTTCTAAGACTTCAAGAACATAAAAATTGTCAATGAATGTTCACCTCCACAAGGAAATACCTCAATCTAAAAGGGATCCTTAGCAAAGAGTTCTAAGAATCAAGTTTCTGGAATTTCAAAAACTCCCATTCTTTTGCCAATATCTGTTTGACTTTCAAGACTACAACTTTACTGTAACTGCCAAAATTCTGTTTTAGAATATTGCTTCTCTGCAATGCTAAAATAAAGAAATATAGAAAATAAAACATTAATAAATTCAGCATATGTATTTTTATAGTAAGATATTATTATGTCCAAGGATTTGTTGTTATTAGATGCTGTCAAGTATGACTCATCGTCACCTTACGAACAACAGATCTGAACCCTGTTCTATCCTGTGCTGTGCTCATCATTTCTGACATACTTTTTTTTTTCCTTTCTGACATACTTGAGCCTACTACTGCAGTCAAGTCACTGTGTCAAATTCTTTTCATTGGCCCTCCACCTCTCCAAGCATGATGCCTCTCTCTAAGGAATAGCCTCTCCTAGCAACATGCCCAAAGCATGTAAGATGAGGTTTTGTCATCTTTGCTTCCAGGGAGCACTTGTAGAGCACTTGTCTGTTAGTTTGCTGTCCTAGATTAACTTATGTTTGCTGTGATCCTGAAAGCTATGTCACCAGTGTGTCAAATGCCAGAAGGGTCACCCATGATGGATATTACTCACAGACTAAGACAGACTAGGAAACGAGATTGTCAATCCACTTCTGAAACAGCAAACTTCTCAAAACACGATGAACAATAGATGAACATAGATACAGTATTAGAGATACTTCCCTAATTGGACGTTTCCAAGCACTACTGAACTCAAACTCATTGCATTGCAGTCTAGTCAGAACCAATCACCGCTGACCCTCGAGCAGGTTTTCAGAGGCTGTAAGTCACACAGGAGAAGATTACCTATCTTTCTCTCTCAGAGTAGCTGGTGGATTCTCACTGCCTGCCTTTGAATTAACAGTGCAACTCTCTATTGAGCCTATCAGAGCTCCCCAAACAAAGAAATAGAACTCCTATTGAGCTCTACTAGCTTTGGATATTTCACTAATAATAAAAGGACACGTTCATATGTTTTCCCAAGTCAAAGGTCATTTTCCTCTGAGGTTAATTAAATCTCTAATTTTGAAAACATCTTAAAATAATATACATTTGAAGATTGCAACTTTTGATCCTTGATATAATTACAACGTTGTTGTCGTTGATTGCTGTAGAGTTAAGCACTACTCATAGTGACCCTATGAACAAAAGGCCTGAAGCCTTTCTGTAACTATTGTCATTTATCTAAGTTCATAGAGTTTCCAGAGGCATATTGTTTAGGAAGTGGATGCTACTCCTGCTTCCAATAGAAATGGTAATTATTAATTCTGTTCCATATAGAAGACATTAGGGGAGACTTCAGAGAGAAAGTGATATTTGAACTCGTACCTTATATGAGAAATAGGAGTTTATCGATGCCCAAAAGGAGAGCATTGCAAATAGAGAAACAGCACAGGCAAAGCCATAGAGTTATCAAGGAATATGGAAGATGTAGGAACTGTTGGACAACCAAAGTCAATGAAGAAGGGCATAGAATGAAGTCTGAAAACCAGACTGATGTCAAATTGTAAAAAATACCTAGCTAAGGGTATCTGGGTGGTACAATTTCCACTCAACTACTAACCTAAAATTGAAAATTTTAACCCATTTGGCTGTGGTCTGTTTTTATAATGATTACAACCAAGAAAACCCTTTGGAATGATTTTATTATTTTTTTCCCCTCAAAACCCAAAGTCCATTCATTTTCAGTTACTCCAGTGGCTTAATGGATAAGGAATTGTCCTGCCAACTCAAAGGCAAGCAGTTCGAATCCACTTGCTGCTCAGCAGGAGAAAGATGGGCAGTCTCCTCCCATGTGATTTATAATCTCTGAAAACATGCTGGAAGGGCAGCTATGAATTGGTTCCAACTTGAAGGCAATGAGGTTTTGAGATTTTTACCTACAAGTAGTGATTATCTGATGAAAATAGGCAACCAGAAAAAAAAAACAAAACTGATAAAAAGTCCTAAATCTAGCTGGTTTTCTAACATGATGAACTATGCTGTTACTGGCTTGACTTAGAAACTTAGTCTGCCAGAGACAAATGACACTCCCTGAAGATCATGGCTCATTGGCCCATTAGGAAATAGAGGAAGTGCTCTACCAAAAAAAAAAAGGGGGGGTGGTTATATCAGAAAACCAATTCCCTTTATCACCGCTTCTGATCTGCTTTCACTTTCTAGTCACATAAAGTACTCCAGAGCACAGTAGCAGCCCCTCCCTAAAACTGTTTCCTCCCTTTTGGCAGCTGAGATCCATTCCTCTCCAAGCAGAAGTCATGCATGTTATTTTTTCCAAGTTTTTGGTATTTTTACTTTTATAGCTCTTTCTCTTTTATTTTTTTATTATTATTAAATTTTATTAGTTTTAATGAAAATTTACAGAGATGTTGGGTCTCTTTCTCTTTTAATAGCTCTTATTCTTCTTTTTTGAGTAAAAGGTTTCCATACTATTTGTTTCCATGCATGTTAATTGTGGATCCAAGTAAAATGAGTTCTTGACAAATTCTGTCTTTTCGTGATGATGACGATCAGTCCATTTATTAATCAATGCTTAATAACTGTCAAGTGTGTTCTTGTCTTCAGTCAGCACGGACGCTTCAAACATAGTAACCGGGCTTTCTTCCTACAATTGAGAAGCAAAATCTAATTATTCTATCTCCCCCTTTCTCCTAAGAGTCTTATGTTTCCTTCTAGCTCTCTTTTTTTTCTGTAGTCTATAAAACTTTATTATCTTTTCCTTTTTCCCTAACTCACTTTTCTGCTTTTGCTCCCTTTAACATAATTTTTTTAATTATGGAAAAATATTTCACTTGTACAATGTCTAATCTATTAAAATATTTATGTTCTTACCCATAAAATTATACAACATGTTTTGTATTTTCCCTCTCTCTGAACAAAATATTAGCTCATTAGAAGTTGCTTTTTACTTTTTTCTTTATGAAAGCAAGCAACCAGGAAAAAAAAAAGGAAAAAAAACAACCCACACCAAAACCAGTCAACTGGCACCTTGCCGATTAGTGAACTCTGGTTTGTCTTGCTACCAGCCCATCTTGGAAGCAAAGTCTGCCAGCAACAAGTGACACTCCCGTGATCAGACAGCTCATTGACCTAATATGGAAAAGATAAAGCTCCTTAAGGAGAAGTAAGATAATTTCCTAAGAAAACAACTTCCATACTCTGGCTTCTGTTCTGCTTTCACTTTGCTGTCACATGTCAAGTGCCCAGAAAACAGCAATCCTGCTCCATGGAGAGTTTTGTAAGGAAACAAAACTCTTTCCTGAAGGGAAATTATATGTGTTATTCTTTCTAAGTTTGTTAAAAGAATATAGGCAGCATGGGAATGACTATCTTCTAATAACTCCACAAAGGAGAACTGTTCCCCTCATCATCCACAGGAGAAAAAACTAATACTATACAGTCAGATATTGTTTCCCATGCACTTGCTTTGACTAATTCAGACACCAATTTTGCTATTCTACTGCTCTGAAGTCCATTTCAATGACCACACAGATCTCACAAAACAGATCTCAGGGGTTTACTAGAGTAGTTAACAGATCACAATTCAGGATGGCAACAGGATGCAAACCTTCAGTCCTCCTGCTTCTCAAGTGTACTCACAGACCCTTTGAACTTCAATCTTATGGCTTAGGTCAATGTTACAAATTTCTTTTAGTCCTGCCAATTATGAAATCTTCCCTCAGTCCTCCCCTAAGCTTGAGGAAAGGCACCTGGCTCTGGCTTAGTGGGACAGCAATACCAAGCTCTGTCTCCTATCAGTCTCTGGTTCTCTGCTGAGGCTGCTGTGCTACTTTCATGTAGGCCTCAAAAGACATGCAAGGCATTCTCTGCTTCCTCTTCCTTGCCGATAGTGAGACGCCTCTAACACTAAATTATCAAACGATATCATTAATATCACAGACAAGCAAAATCCTTCTCAAGATTATCTAAAAATGACTAGGACAGTACATGAGCAGAGAACTACCAGAAACACAGGCTGGGTTTAAAAGAGGCTGTGGCACTTGGGATATCATAACCATGTTAGATGGATCTTGGCTGAAAGCTAATAGTACATGTCTATCTGTGCTTTACAGACTATGCAAAGGCATTTGATTATGTGGATCACAACAAATTGTGACTAACCTAGAGAAGAATGGGAATCCCAGAACACTTAATTGTGCTTATGCAAAACTTATACTTGGACCAGGAAGCAGTAGTCAGAACAGGGAAACACTGCATGGTTCAGGATCAGATCAGAAAAAAATGTGCATCAAGGATAAATCTAAATGCAGAACAAATCATTTGGGAGGCTGGACTCTATGAGGAGTAATATGGCATTAGGATTGGAGAAAGACTTACTAACAACCTGCATTATGCAGATGACATAACCTTGCTTGCTGGAACCGAACAAGACATGAAGTATTTGCTGCAGAAGGTCAAGAACTGTAGTCTTCAATATAGATTGAAGCTCAACATCAAGGAAACAATGATTCTTACCATTGGGCTGATCAGCAGCTTCTTGATGAATAGAGAAGAAATTAAGATTGTTGATGACTTCAGCTTGCTGCATTCCACAATCAACATGCTTGACACGAGCAGTCAGGAAATCAGAAGAAGAATTGCCCTGGGAAAGTCAGCTGTCAGGGACCTCTCTAGAGTATTGACAGGCAGTGATGTCAGTCTGGAGACTATGGTGCATCTGATCCAGGCCATGGTCTTTGCAATTACTTGCTGTGCATCTGAGAGCTGGATCAAAGCCTGTGAGTTGTGGTGCTGAAGAAAATTGTTGAACATACCGTGGACTTCCAGGAGAACAAACATGTCTGTCCTGGAAAGGGTGGAACCAGGCTCGTCCCTGGAGGCAAGGATTTTGAGGCTCCATCTCACATAATTTGGGCATGTGGCCAGGAGAGATCAGTCCTTGGAGAGCAACATCATGCTTGGAATCATGGAGAGACAGCACAAGAGAGGAAGATGCAGGATGAGCTGGATTCAGTGACTAGAGACATGGGATTAGGTCTGTTGGGAATAATGAGATTGGCTCAGGATAGGGCAGGTTTCAGTGCTAATGTACTAGGTCACTATGAGTAGCGGGTGACTTGATGGCACATAACAACAACAGCATAGAAACACTAACCAATCTCCTTGTGAATAGACTAACACAGCCCACTCAGCCATGTGACAGAGTCAAAGTCAATGACTAGGAAAATTATTTTGAAGAATAAACCTTTGACACCACATTTTTAGTATTTTTTATAGCTCTCATTATAAAAGATAGTGTTTCTGAAGCAACTAGATTCTCATATGCTTGTGGATAATTAGAGACAACCCAAGGAAGAGAGTGGAACCGATACAATAAATGCTTCAAGGTCTCTTCACTTTAAGCAATGTAAGTTGTGTTACTAACATAGTCTACACTGTTAATAGACTCCTCAGTAGAACTTAATTTTATAAAAAATTTTCATTTTTTTCTCTTTGTTGCACATTTTCTTCCCCGCCCCTCCACCCCCTGCACTCCTCCCCCCCTCAGGAGCATTTGAGGTGCTGCAAAATTTCCAGGGTTTTGTTTTGTTTTGTTTTTTAAATTTCCAGTTTTAAAATATTGATATTCCTTCTTAGTTCTTTAACATAGATTTGGTGAAACTCCCATCAAGAGAGTTAATCAGTTCCTTCTTTCTGGTCCCATGGCCTTTGTCCATTTGCTGCACTTATGCTATCCTGCATGTGTCTGCAACTCAAGATTATATGTCTTGAATCCAGAAAAAGAATATTGCATTTTAAGTAGACATAATAAATAACATTCACCAAAGTGATGAATTTCTGGTGAACAAATTTAAGGGTGAGAATGGCTGAAAAAGTTGGGAATTCCCAAGGTCCTCAAATCAAATGATAACCTTTTTTCTCCACACCTAAGGGAGCTCTGATGGCCTAGTTACACAGAGTTACACTACCAACCCAAAGACAAGCAGTTTGAATCCAAAGGATAAAGATGGGCAGTGATTTACAGCCTCTGAAAACTCACTGGAAGATCAGTTATGTGTTGGTTTTATACTTAAAGACACATAACAACAAGACTATCTTGCATGCTTTATTCTTTTTCTACTTTTTACAAATTTAGTTCCTTTAAAAATGGGTTTGGATGTTTGGTGTTTTTTTGTTTGTTTGTTTTTCACTTTTCCTCTTTCTAACCAGAAATGCTGTAATGAGACCAGCAAAGAGATTTAGGAAAATCATTTTTTTTATCCCTAATCTCTAATGTCATATTTCCATGTGCTGGAGAACAGTGTTGAATATACCATGGACTGCTAAGAGAACAAACAAGTTCATCCTGGAGAGGGTGAATCCAGGTTGCTCCGTGGAGGCAAGGATTCTGAAGCTTTGTCTGACATACTTTGGACAGGTTACAAGGAGGGACCAGTCCTTAGAGAGGAGCCTCATGCTTGGGAAGGACAGCGCAGGAGAGGAAGACCCTCGATAAGATGGATTGATTCAGTAACTGGGGTAATGGGACTAGGTATGTCAGAGGCAATAAGATTGGCACAGGGTAGAGCAATAGGATAGGGCTGTTGTACATAGGGTCACTATAAGTCACAGGCAGATCGACAGCACATAACAACAACAACATTAACCAGCCTATCTTATTTGTCTCTCTTCCTTTTTTACATTAAAAAATTATATTACATTTTTAACATTCTTTATATTAAAAGGTGAGCCTTGATCACAAGAAGGGGAAACAGAACTTAAAATTCTTCTAGAAACCAGACTTACTGAATCCCTTGAGACTGGGAGAACACTCAATCTATTGCCTGAGATATTTACAATCTGGTCAATCATTATTCTCTCTAGTGACAAGAATCATTCCCTAAACATCCTGCCAGACAAGAATTTTACTTTTTATACACAAAATAAAATTGTAAATATAATTTACAGTTGAGGGAATTTTCAAATTTCCATGTGATTCTAGTTTTTGCTGCTCTAAGTGCTGCAACAAAGGAAGGTTGGTAACCTATTTTTATGTATTTCTTTTTCTCCAACACAGTATTTTTCTGTAAGAGTTTCTGATAGATTTGGTTGCAGTTTATGGGCTCATTAGATGTGTCTTCCAAAGGTGTATTTATTCAGAAAATATGTCTTGTTTTCAAGTTTAACTTAAACAAATAGAAGAGGTATTGATGCTTCATGTTTTAGGAATGAGGAGCTGATGCTGTGGTAATGCTGAAAGCGTGGTTGCTAGTCGTACACTTAACATTTTACCCCAACTATAGCACATCTTCACTGGCCTTTTCTGAAAGTAAACAGACCAAAATCCAGAATAGAAATATTACCTGTCCTGATCTGACAGGCTCACTTGCATTTCACACACTATTTCAGTGAGTATTGCTCCTTTCATAGAATATTGCTAGAAAATTCCATATTCTTTTATTATTTGACATTTTTTTCTTATTTAACTTTTAGCTCTGGAGGACACGAGTTCATTATATTTTCTTTGTAGTTGGATCCTTAATGTTGTGGTGGTTATGAATTCACCAGTCTACACTCTGTAGAAGGAAAATATGGCTTTTGTATTTACAATCTTGGAAACCCTTGAGGGTAGGACATTCTGTTATATAAGGTCAATATGAGTTGAGTTGACTTGATGACAGTGAGTTTGGATAATACCAAACTCAATCCTGTACATATGATGTGTAAGAGACAAAGCATGCTTAACAGAATTTGAACACTGTAATAATGACAAAACTGAAGAGACTAGGAGACTAGTTTGATGTGGGAAGTGGATGTACAATACTGCCAAGAAAATGAATATTCTTAAATTCAGAATAAGAAAGGTGATATCATACTTCAGCAGAAGGGCTAGTATTAATAATTATAAGTACCAAGTCAAAAGTGCAATCACTTTTTTTTTAATGGAAAGAAACCACTTAGATTAGTATCAAGCCACAAAATGCTGTCCTCATGAAGAAGTCTGGGATGTTGCATCTGATTTTTCCAATTTAGCTAATTCCCAACTGTCCAAGATTTGGATTCCTAAGGTCTTCTTCAGCATTTAGTGAATTTTGTGTTGATTGAGGGTCTAGGACTATTTCTCTACACATAAACTGACCCTTGTCATAAACCAGTCTTATAATGAGATAGTAGCTAGGATCATGTCTTTATTCTTCCTTTCCTCTTTGGTGTTATCACCAATGGGTAGGGATAGAAATATTATCACGAGTCCTTGTCATAGTGGAAGTCCTCGATTTACACTTTGAAGTGAAACTCCATCGTTGTTACTGGAGTCAGCAATTGGGCAGACACTTAAGCTGTATCACACTGTCTCGTCCAGTCTTTGTGTGACTGTTTTCTGCAGAGCATATTCAACATGAACAAGTACAGTAACTTTTTATACAAGGGCATTATACTCTTTTTAAAAAGAAAATTTCTTTTATTAATTTTAGTGAACATTTACAGAGATTTTGGATTTCTATTCATTCATTGTTGCATTTTCTCCCTGCCCACCCCTCCCCCCTACTCTTTTTTTAAGTGCCTGTTTGAGGTCAAATTCACAACAGTAACTAAAGCAGAGATGCAAAGCTTAGGAGGAAGAGGTGCTAATTAATTAATGATGATATGAAACCAAACCAAAAGCCCAAACAAAAAACCAACAAAGCAATATGAACAGAAATAGTAAAAGATAGTTACATAATATGAAGAATACAACCAATGTTATTAAAAAGAATCTGTAGAAATTATTAAAACCCAACTTTTTATTGTGATTCAAATGAAAATGTACAGTGTAGATTTGTTTTCCATTCCACATTCACACTCGTTTTATTACATTGATTACATCATTAAAGCCCTCACATCATAGTAGCATTCTTTCCACTTCCTCTCTGTGATTCCTGTTTCCATTTATCCTCCTCTACTCTACCTTCCTGCTTTCTGAACTCTATCATGAAAGCTGTCCTTTTGTACAGTTGATTATTCTAAATGCTGTGCTTCTCTGGAGTTACTGCTTGTTAGACAGAAAGGATCCCATAAGGGTGAGTTAATCTGCAGTAAGGAGTAAACCTTTTAGCATGATCCTTTCAAAGTGGTCAGCAGTAGTAACCAGGTATCATTATAGTTCTGGCCTCAGCTTTATGGAGACTGATGTTCACATGGTACATAAGTCCTTTGAAGTAATAGTCTTTGATTTTTCTTCACTATTCTTTGCTCCAGGTGGGGAAAGACAAATAGTTGCATCTCAGAAGGTTGCTTGTAAGCTTTTAAGATCGATCTCAACTCATCAAAGTAAGATACGAACATTGTCTTTGTGGGCTAAGTGACATCCATTGGCCCTGATGTCCCCCAAGACCCTGATCTTGAATATCCATGACCAGTGATTAATTTCTTCAAAGTATTTGGTTATGGGTAAGAAGTTTAGATCTATTATGTACATAGAACATAATAGTACTTACAAATCACATCTACTAAATCTATGACCATGGGTGTAGTTTCTTTCACTTACCCATATCTGCTCTTCTTATTTGTCTACCTACTTACCCACTTGCAGATTAACTATTGTTACTACTATATAATGCAAGACTGTATATTACTATTTCCTTTGTTATATATAAATCCTGTGTTCTTCTCCATGTCTTACTTTTCTTTAGTGATATATTAATTATATTAAGTATATAGTTGCTGTGCTTAATTTCACCAAAAATGAAGTGTTTAAAAGATATCAAGTACAAAAAGAAAAATTAAGTCTCTATGAATCTGACTACTTCAATATCAATACTTAAACACAGTACTGAAAATGTTTAAGAAAACCTCTACAACCTGGACAGATGAATGGGAACTTTTTTTAATGGATGGGAACTTTTAAGAATAAATTTTTAAAAAAAATAATGTCCTGCCTATAACCAGGAGAGAAAAAAATAGATGAATGAGACCTTCTAAGAATCAAATCCTTGTGCACATCAAAAAACCTTCTCCAACAGGGTAAAAAAGAAAGCCACAGACTGAGAAAAAAAAATATATCAAGTTACATATCTCATAATTATCTCATAGCTAAAATTTATTAAATACTCCAGCACCTCAACAAGGAAAAGGTAAACAACCCAGTTGTAAAATGATGACACTTCACCAAAGAAGATAGTCAGATGGCAAATAAAATGTTCAAAATCTCTAACTATCATGAAGACACAAATAAAAAACCTCTCACCCCAGCAACAATGCCAAAGTTCAACAGAACAGCAAACAACATATGTAATGCTGGTGAGGTTGTGGAGCTATTGGAACCCTTAATCACTACTGCTGGGAGTGTAAAATGGCACAACTGCTATGGAAGGCTGTCTGATGCTTTCTCAAAAAGTTGGGAATAGAAATACCATTTGGCCCAGCAGTATCACTACTGAGAATATACCCTAAAGAAACCAGAGCTGCCACCCAAATAGATATATACATGTCCATGGTATTGCATGTTAATAACAAAGAGATGGAAGCAACCCAAGTGCCTATTCACAAATGAATGGATAGAAAAACTATGTTATATTCATGCAGTAGAATACTTTGCAGCACTGAAAAACAAGGAACTTGTAAATCATTATGCAACATGGTGACCCTGGAGGACATTATGCTGAATGAAATATCTCAGTCACAAAAGGACAAATACTTCATTACACCACTGTTATGAAAGAGGACTGACATGGGGGGTTTAGAGGAAACTAGGGAAAGAGGGAACAGAAAATTGACACTGCCTTGGAATAAATGAAGGAAAGAACTGTTTAAAAGGAATATATGATTAGGCATTATGACATGTACCGACAACAGTTCAAAATAAGAGGTGCATTACAAAGTGGACTAGGGGACCAGAAAAGGGGAAGGGGGAAATTGTGCAACAATGAATGAATATTTTTTTAAAAGAGAGTGAACTGGGGGAGGAGAAAGAGAGGAGGAAGGAGGAAAATGTGTAACAATGAGTGAATGAAAATAGATTTTATAAATCAAAATGATTTTTTTTAAAAAAAAAGAAAAGAAAAACAAATTAATGAGAATCTAAATACAACCTGAGTATATCCACCTGAATTTAAAGACAGTCTTAAAAAAATAGGTGCTTTGTGCTCATTTTGACAGCACATATACTAAAATTGGAATGATACAGAGAAGATTAGCATGGGCCCTGGCCAAGGGTGACATGCAAATTCAGTGAAGTGTTCTATATTAAAAAAAAATATGTTTCACATTGAATGTGCATGGCAAAAGGAAATCAGTTGAGTTGTGGGATATAACATCAAGGACATCACATACGAAAGGTCATGAAAAAGACCGGGTAAAAACAATACCATCAGAAGAGATTCTGAGTATTATGCTAAGTGAATTAACTCAGCCCCATAAGGACACATATTGTATAAGATCATTACTGTAGAACGAGTATGAGGATCCAAGTGTGGGGAGAGGGGTGTGGGAGCAGAGAGGTGAGGATGGGTGGAGAGCTAGGGGGATTAATCATTGGGTCACACTGATAGGTGGAGGGAATGGTGGTGGAAGCAAGTGGGAAAAATCCAGTGTGGAAGACAATGTATATGAAATTTGTAAATAACCAGCATTAAATAAATAAAAAAGAAGAGACTCTGAAACTTACCCTTGAACATAAAGTAAATGAATGGAAGAAATAATGGTGTAACAGCTGAACAGAAGATTTCATAAGGTTACTGGAAAAGACAAAGTACAATATTATAGTGCGATGTTACAAGGGTAGACCACACTTGGCATTTTTCAAACTAAGGTAGTGGAAGAGAAAAAAACCAAACCTCAAGTAACAAAATAGGGAGATTCTATTGGGAAAAATATTAGACACCATGATGAAAATGAAAAGAAAAATGGAAGAAATACAGAGTAACTGTATAAAAAGGAATTGGTCAATGTTCAATAATTTCAGGGGGTACCCATATGGTATGCTACTTTAAGAATCTTAGTGTCAGAGGAAGAAGTCCAAGCTGCTCCCACATTAACAAAAAACAAAGTCCCTGGAATTGCCAAAATATCAATTGAAATATCTCAACAAGTGAACATAACCTTGGACATGTGTACTTGTTCATGCCAAGAAATTTGGAAGGTAGTTACTTGGACAACCATTTGAAGGAGAACCATATTTGTGTCCATTCCAAAGAAAGATGATTAACAGAATGTGGACATTATTAATATTCATATGCAAATAAAATTTTGCTGAAGATCATTTTAAAATTATTGCAGCAGCACATTGAAAAGAAATTTCCAGAAATTCAAGCTAGATTCAGAAGAAAATATGGAATAAGGGATGTGAATCCTGACATCAGATAAATCTTGATTGAAAGCAGAGAATATCAGAAAAATGTTTAATTGTATTTTATTGACTATTCAAAGGCATTAGATAGTGTGGATTATAAAAAGTTATTGAAATATTGCAAAAATGGGGATTTCAGAACACTTACCTATGCTTATATTTAACCTGTACATAGACATAGACCAAGAGATAGTCATTAAAACAGAACAAGTGAATATTGTAGGGTTTAAAATCCAGAAAAGTATGCATCAGGGTTATGGTCTTTCATCTTACTTATTCACTCTGTATACTGAGTAAATAATCCAAGAAATTGGATTATATAAAGTACATATCAGGAGTGGAGGAAGAGTCATTTAACAACTTGTAGTATGCAGATGACACAATTTGCTTGTGAAAGTAAAGAGAATTTAAAGCACTTTTGATGAAGATCAAAGACTATGGGATTTACTATTAATTACACTTCAAAATAAAGAAAACAAAAATCTCCTTAATTGGACAAAACAACATCATGATAAATAGGGAAATTATTGAAGTTGTCAAAAATTGTACATTTGCTTGGGTCCACAGTCATTGATAGTGCAAGTAGTAAGTCCCAATGATGTGTTAATGCATTGGCAAGTCTGCTGCAAAAACTTCTTTAAAGTATTATATGGGGTTTTTTTAAGCTTCTGATAACCTACTGTCAAGGAACCATGCTGCCAATCCACCGGCTGCTCCATGGGAGAAGGATGGTCAATCTCCACCCATGTGATTTACCACCTCTAAAAGAAAACCTGCTGGAGAGTCAGCTATGGGTTGGTTCTGGTTCGACCATGCATAACAGTGGTATTTTCAATTGCTCCATATTTGTAGAAATTAAATCTATCATAGATGTCCAGAAAAACAATCAAATTTGTCGTAGGGAAAAAAGTGTAGCCAGAATGTTCTAAGAAGTGTGGATGGAGAGACTTCAAGTCATATACTTTGGACCGTATCAAGAGGGACCAGCTTTAAAAAAAAAAAAAAAGAAAGAAACCAGTTCCTGAAGAAAGACATTAAGCTTGGTAGGGTCAGCAAAAAAGAGGAAGCCCTTCTTGTGAACCTTCACTAAAATACAAAGAAAGAGGAAGCCCCTCAATGAGATGATTGTGACGGTGACTGCAACAATATCTAACCAAGCAATGATTGTGAGGATGCCATAGGACTGGCCAGGTTTCCTTATGTTATACACTAGTTCACTATGAGTAGGAGCCACATGAATGGCACCTGACACTAATTCCAAGAGACCTAAAATGTCACTGTTGCCCACAAGTCAGAGTGGGAGCATGTGTAGGTCATGTTATTAATGGAATCTCGGCTCAGGTCCTTCTCACAGTGGGTCACTGAACCTATTGTAGAGATATTTCCCCAGTTACAGAATGAATAGTTGGAATAGAACTCAGAACTGGCAGAACTCCACATTGGATCTCTGACATGGTGTAAGGCTATTATGGAAGGAAAAATCCACTAGGAATTGAAGCCATTAGAGCTACACTTGCATAAGAAAACAGCAATGCTATATTCTTGGAAGGATTTAAGATTCGGAAGTTCTGGGGGCATAGTGGCAAGAAACTGTGTTGCATTCCCAAAGGCATGCAGTTCAAGGCCACCAGCTGCTCCATGAGAGGATGGGCAATCTCTTCCTGTGCAGTTAACTTCCTCTGAAACCCCACTGGAGGCTCAGCTATGGATCGGTTCTGACTTTTGGTACACAACAACAACAACATAAAAAATTTGAAGGATTCAGGCATAGAAATTCTTTTCACAACCTAAATCAACTCATCTATTTGGTCTATGAAAGGAGCAGAAAGGATATTTCCAGAATAATGATAATGGATTATCATAAACTTAACTCCACTTGTAGCTATTCTTCTAAATGTGGTTTTATTGCTTGAGCAAATGAACACCTCTCTTGGTAACTAGTATGCAGCTATTGATCTGGCTAATGTCTTTATTCTAAATTCCATTTTTGAAGGATCATCAAAAACAGTGTGCCTTCCATTGGCAAAGCAAGCAATACAATTTCGGTATCCTATCTCAAAGGTATATAAACAGAATTCTGATACTATGTCATAATTTAATCTTCAGATATCTTAATTGCTTCTACCTTCCACAAGTTCTCACATTGATTGGTTAATTTCCTTGGTGGCATCATGGTGACTGGACATAGTAAGGAATAAATATTAGTGACTCTGACTTATTGGCAAGACGTTTGTCCACTGAGGGGTGGGAAATGAACCCAACAAAAAATGAAGTACCTTCCACTTCAACTCATTTTGTAGGGATTCAGTCGGTGGGTCATGTCAGGATATTTCTTATAAAGTAAAAGATGCTTTATTCTATCTGGCCCCTTTCATAACTAAAAAGGAGACACAATGCCTGGTGAACCTCTTTAGATTTTGAAGACAATACATCTCCCATGTAGGTGTGCTACTTAAGCATATTTACCAAAAACTGCTAGTTCTGAACAGGACTCAGAGAAGACTCTTTGCAAGAGATTCACTCTGCCTCTTGCAGGCTACTATGACACAAATCCGATTGTGTTGAAGTAACAGTGGCAAATGGGATGTTGTTTGCAGCCTTTGGCAGGTCCCTATTGGTTAACCACAGCACAGACCCTTGGTATTTTTGAGCAATGTCATGGCATCCTCTGCACACCACTGCTCTCCTTTTGAGAAACAGTTTTTGGCTTGTTGCAGGGCCTTAGGAGAGGCTAAATTCTAACCATAGTCTACTAAGTCATCACATTGTCTGTGCTGCAAAGCATCAAGTAGGTATTATGTGAATCAGAATCATTAAGCTAGACATCCACAGTAGCATTCTATCATTAAATGGACCTGAAATACATATCTCTAACTCTCTATATCTATAAATCTCTCACACACACTTACATACATAATTTGGCTCAAGTAGGATCTGAAGGTGCAAGTTACATGAGGAAGTGGCCCAAATGCTCCTGGCCTCCACTCCTGTCACATTATTCTCTCTCCTATTCTCCTATGTGGCTTCATAGAGAGTTCCTTATGATCAATATACTGATCCTTTCAGGTCCTTTCAGGTCCTTTCAAGTCTAGTGCAACCTACCGCAACCCTAGAAACAGGGTCTAACCCCTATCCTGTCCTGTGCCATCCTCTCATATTCTGACACACTCAGGCCCACTGTAGCAGTTACTGTGTCAATCCATCTGGTTGAGGGTCTTCCTCTCTTTCACCAACCCTGCACCTTCCCAAGCATGATGTCCCTCTCCAAGGAGTAGCCTGACTAGGAACATGCCCAAAGTATATAAGATGAAGCTTTGTCATCTTTGCCTCCAAGGTACACTCTGGCTGCACTTTTTCCAAGACTTTTTTTTTTGTTTTGTTCTTTTCACCAGCCCTTGGGATGCTCAAAGGCATTCAATTCTTCTTCTGTCATCCTTATTCATTGTCCAACTCTCAGATGCATAGCAAGTGATTGAAAAGATCATGGCCTCAAGTACATGAGTCAGGTGCACGTTAGTCCTCAAGCTGACATTATTGCTCCTCAATAATTTGGTGAGGTCTCTGACTACAGACTGTCCCAGTGCAATATGTTTCCTGATTGAAATAATAGACACTTAAATCTTTTCTCCATCTATCATGAATGTTACCTATTGGTCCAATGGCAAGAATTTTTGTTTCCTTGACATTGAGATACAATTCTTGATGAAGGCTGTGTTCTTTGATCTTTTGCAGCAAGTGCTTCAAGTCCTCCTCACTTTCAGCAAGAAAGGTGATGTGATCAGCATAACACAGGTTATTGATGAGTCTTCCTCTGATCCTAATGCCATATTCTTCTTCACAATGTCCAGCTTCTCATATCATTTGCTCAGCATACAAATTGGACAGGTATGGAGAGAGGACACAACCTTGATACACTCCTTTCTTAGTTTTAAGCCATATAGTTTAAAACATGCAGTGTTCTTTCACTCTGCTCACACAATAATCTCTTGGTCTAGGTATTGGTTTTGCATACACGCAACTAAGTGTTCTGGAATTTGTGTTCTTCTCAATATTAGCCGTAATTTGTTATGATCCACAGTCAATTGCCTCTGCAGAGTCAGTAAAACACAAATAGATATCCTTCTGGTAGTCTCTGCTTTTGGCACTGACATCCATAATGATAATTGTCACAGCCTCTTCTAAATTTTGCTTGAATTTCAGTAATTCTATGTCAGTATACTGTTCTAGCTATTTCTGAATAATCTTCAGGAAAATTTGGCTTACCTGTGACATTAATGACAATGTTTGATACTTTCTACATTCTGTTGTATCACTTTTTAAGAAATGGGAACAAATATGAATCTCTTCCAGCCAGCTGGCCAGATATTCTAGATTTCTTCACACAGCCTGGTAAGCAGACCCAAGGCTGCATTTGTTTGTTGAAACATGTCAGTTGGTAGTCTACCAATTCATAGGGCCTTATTTTTTTGCCAATGACTTTAGCGAAGTTTGAACTTATGCAGTAAGCTCTTCAAGTCCTCACTTTCAGTGAACAAGGTTGTATCATCTACATAATGCAGGATTTTGAGGCCTCCTCTCATCCTGATGCTACATTTTTCTTCATAAATTCTAGCTTCTCTCATAATTTTTTTTCATCACACAGATTGAATAGCGTTGGAGAATGGATATAGTATATTGCACTCCTTTCTTGATTTTAAACCATGCAGTGTTCCCTTGCTCTGTTTTTAGGTATAGATTTTGCATGAGCATGATTAAGTGTTCTGGGATTCCCATTCTTTTCAATCTTAGCCATAATATTATTGTTGTTGTTAAGTGTCTTCATGTCAAGTACAACTCATAGCAACCCTATAAACAACAGATCTGAACCCTGTCCTATCCTCTTCCAACCTCACAAACTCTGACACACTCAAACCCCTGTTTGCTATAGTCACTGTGTCAAGCCATCTGGTTTTAGAGATGTATAATACTTTCTTCCTAAAAGAAATTTGAGGCTCCCTTTGAGATGTAAATCTTATAATCTCTTACTGTTCAGAGGCTTTCTTTCCCCCTCCTCCCTACAGCTGGCAATATCTGATTAAAGCTTCCTTTTCAATTCTGACAACAGATTCCAGTGTCTAGCCATATCCTATTTTTGAGGAACCTGCCAGGGGCTTCCCAGATAAGCACAGAGGAACAAAGTCAACCTTGCTTGGGATTTCCCCACCCACAGTCCCTCCCCTAGACGTTGCTGCCTCTGAGTCACTCTTGTTTGTCTCTTACTGCTTGCCTTTATCAAAGCGAAACACTCAAAAGTTTCTTTTACACACATGCTTGTAGCAGGAACTTCTCAGAGGCTTAGTCTGCCAGAAACTAGTGACATTGCCTCATACTTGCTCACTATTGGACAGAGAAGAAAGTCTACAGAGTTTCCAAGAATTAGAGCTTCTTCATACCCTCCACATGTTAGATCTATAAACTTTCACCTAATATTTTCCATTCTTCTTCCTACTTCCAATCCTGCATAGAAGCCTGAAGCCTATTTATCCCATGTGTGTTATGATGACTAGAATCTCAAACCCAGAGAGTAAAAAGGAAATGAGGGTAACCAAGGATACTGTGGAGAAAGGAAGGATGTTTATCTTCAACAGGCCTTCAAACTCTTCACTATCTATTCCACTGTGCCACACCAGGGGTGGCTTTTAGTATACTTATCCTTTTTTTTCTTCTTTTTTTTCCTTTTTTTATTAATTTTAATAGACATTTACAGAGGTTATGGATTTCCATTCATTCATTGCTGCACTTTTCTCCCTGCCCACCCCTCCCCACCAGTTCGCTCCCCTCTCCGAAAAGAAAAAGGGGGGGGGGGAAATTCCTTCATTAGTATACAATTCCCCCATCCTTATTTTTCTTCTTATGTTCTATAATTACATCTCTAATGCTTAATTTTTAACCACCACCTAGTCATTCTAACGTCATGGCCCTGGAAGACTAATTTTCATTCAAGTCTTCCTTCACATTTACAAATAACTTAAAAAATCTACAGTGTGTAGCATTGTCCTCTTGAAAAAGAAGACATTTTCTTATCATTTTAAAAAGAAATTTGAACTTTTTAATGGAACCCTAAAAGTATCTAAGCACCATTGGAACTCAGGCACCTGTACTTCTCTATCTTAACATCTTTCCATACTTACTGTTGGATTTTTTTTTCTTTCTTTTTCGTACTGGACAATGTTTCTTTCCCCAAATATAACTTTTACTTAGCTAATCTCTCTGCTTTATTGGCTTCCAAAGCAAACCTATTGCTGTCAAATAGATTCTAACTCACAGTTACCATATAAAACAGAGTAGAACTGTCTTTATGTGTTTTCTGAGATTATACATCTCTTTTTTTCTTCCACTAATAAGATTTTTATTGAGACCATCAGTATATACCTGCAGCACCCATTGCTTCTGGACATGTCTAAGGCATAACTCTGAGAGCTTCTGCTATGGAGTCTTGCATATGAAAAGTCCCGAACACTCAGTGTGTAGCTGTGTGGATAGTGGGCCTCTGGCAGCTGAGCCAGACACTGGAGCTGCAGACCCATCAGAGCAGTAGAAAAGGTAGGGTCCAGAGGTAAAGCACGCAAGGATGGTTGACACATCACTGACCAGACCTGCAGCACTTTAGTGGACCTGGCCATAATACTTTACTTTTGAGATGTCCATTCTTTTGACTTCTGTAACTAAAAGTTATACATCTTTATGGAAACCAACTGCTTCATTTTTCTCCTGAGGAGTAGCTGGTAGCTTTGAAGTAATAACGTTTTGTTTATGAGCCTGATTCTTAGTTCCTTATGCCACCAGAGCTTCCTATATCGGCTAACCCACCCACTCCCACTGACATAGACTAGGTTCCAATTCACACACAATGAACCTCTATCTTTCTCCCTTGGAATATCTACCACATTCAAACCACTAACTTTTTTTTTTATTAATATTTTTTATTGGGAAAAACATATTGGGGGTACAAGGAGGTGAGGGTTGGGGGCAGAAGGGTGAG
>NW_006399767.1:29186995-29187806 GCF_000299155.1 Elephantulus edwardii | reverse complement strand
AATATACATTCTTTTAAAAAATATTGCAAATCGAGGCTTGAATTTGTTCTTAAGTTCCTTGACCCTGGAGGACATGATGCTGTGTGGAATATTTCAGTCACAAAAGGACAAATACTGCATAATGCCACTGTTATAAAGCAGGACTGACGTGGGGGTTGGGGAGAAACTAAGTAAAGTGGGGATAAATAATGAACATCGCATTGAAATAAATGAGGGAAAGAAATGTCTAAAAGAAATTATTAGGTATTATTTGCATGACAACAGTTGATAATCAGAGATGCATAACAAAGTGGACTGGAGGATAGGGGGCGGGAGGAAATTGTACAACAGTGAAAGGATCTTTTCAAAGAGAAAAGCAAATGGGGGGGTAGAGTGGAAAATGTGCAACAATGAATGAATGGAAGTCTATGTCTTCTGTAAAATTTTGTTAAAATATCAATAAAAGAAGGGGGAGGGGGAAAAAGAAATGCCAAGCAAGTTCAACTCTTGATTTTCTGGCTCCACCTCTTCACACATTTCGTTATAATACTTTGGTTTGTGTTCCTGAGCAGCCCTTTGAAATCTTCTGTTTAGTTCCTTGACTTCATCCCTTTACTTTGGCTTCTTGGTGCTCTACTGGAACATTCAGACTCTCTACGGACATCCATCTTCGTCTTTTCTTCCTCCTCTGATGTTTTGCAGTGACCTTTAGCTTTGTCATGAATGATATTCCTGATAGCCTCCCAAAGCTCGTCTGGTCTTTGTTGATTAATGTTCAAGGTCTCAAACCTGTTCATGAGGTGATTTTTAAATTCCGGTTGGATGACTCCAG
>NW_006399767.1:29178529-29186895 GCF_000299155.1 Elephantulus edwardii | reverse complement strand
GTGTCAGAGACAGTGAGATTGGCACAAGACAGCAGAGTTTAGGGCTGTTGTATAGGGTCGCTATAAGTTGCAAGCTACTCGTCGGCACATTAACAACAACATTGTTCTGAGTTATATAAAATGCAGATAAACAGCCTTTCAAATATTCACCATTGAATACATTTTCAAAGAAATCTTCATCATAAAGCCCAATTCCCTATACCAGTTATTTGTGGGACAAGTGTTCTTCTATTCATATGACTTTATGGAATGCATATTGCAAAATCTTGCTCACCCTCAAAGATTAATTCAGTTTTGCCTTTCCCTTCAGACAGAATCAGTGCATCTCTCTGCTTACCTAGTACTTTATACTGTAATTTCCTAGCACAAAATAACATGCTCTGTCATAGTTATTAGTTGTTGATGTTAGGTACCATTAAGTTGATTGTGACTTACTGCAACTCTGAGAACATCAGATCAGAACCTTGCCTTACCCTTTATTGCAACTCTGAGAACATCAGATCAGAACCTTGCCTTACTCTGCATCTTCCTTAAAATTTCTGACATGTTCAAATCCGTTGTTGGAGTCACTGTGTCAGTCCATTTCACTAAAACAGAAATATCACAATCAGAAATTTTAATAAGTAGATACTTTCCCCCCCCTCTTACAATTAAAAAAGCTGAAAGTACTAATTCAAGTTGCTGGCTCAAGAGGAAGTCATCTCTTTTGGTTGACTCTGAAGAATAGTCCTTGTCTCTTTTAATTTCTACTTCTGGTTAAAGCTCTTCCTCTTTAACTTCTAGTTAAAGATCTTCCACAGTCACATACACAGACAAGATCTTCCACAAAAAAGTCTTCGTATAGGTTATGATATCTCTCTTCTTCATCTATTCCCTCTACTTTGTTTGATCAATCTCTTATATACCTCAAGATATTGATTCTGTTCTATAAAGTTTAGATATATGTGTTCACCAAGTTGTGCCAAGAAATCTGGAGGACAACTAACTGGCCTTTGGACTGAAAGAGATCCATATTGGTTTCCATTCCAAAAAAAAAAGGGTGACCTGGTAAAGTGTGGAAATAATCAAATTATATCACTAATATCGCATGCAAGCAAAATTCTATTGAAGATTATAAAAGAAATACTGCAACAATACACTGACAGAGAACTACCAGAAATAGAGGATAGGTTTAGAAGAGGCTGTGGCACCAGAGATATAATTGCCAATGTCAAATGGATCTTGGCTGAAACCACTTAGTTCCAGAGGAATGTCTATCTGTGTTTCATTGAGTAACCAAAGGCATTTGACTGTGTGGATCACAACAAATTGTGGCTAACCTTGAGAAGAATGAGAATCCCAGAAGACTTGATTGTGCTCAAGTATAATCTATACTTGGACCAGGAAGCAGTGGTCAGAACAGAGCAAAGAAACACTTGTTGTTATTGTTGCTGTTATGTGCCATCGAGTCACCTAGAACCTATACACAACAGCTCTGAAGCTTACCCTGTCCTGAGCCAATATCACTGACTTTGATACATTTATCCCCATTGCCTTAGTTGTTGTATCAGTCCATCTCATCCAGGGTCTTCCTCTCCTTGCTGTCCTTCCACCCTTCCGAGAATGATGTTCCTCTCAGAATTGGTCTCTCCTGGCCACATGCCCAAAGTATGTGAGAGGCGCTTCAAAATCTGAGCCTCCAAGGAGAAACTTGGTTTCACCCTCTCCAAGACAGACCTATTTGTTCTCTTGGTGGTCCATGGTATGTTCAAGATTCTTCTACAGCACCACAGCTCAAAGGCATCAATTCTTTTTCTGTCATCCTTAGTTATTGTCTAGCTCTCTGATGCATAACAAGTAACTGTGAAGATCATTGTCTGGTTCAGGTTTACCTTAGTCTCTAGACTAACGTCATTGCTTCTCAGTTCTCTGGAGAGGTCCCTAACAGCAGATTTACCTAGTGCAATTTGTCTTTTCATTTCCTGACTACTGGTGCCAAGAGTGTTGATTGTGGAGCTGAGCAAGCTGTCTGTAACTGTTCACAACCTCATTCTCTTCTCTATCCATCACAGTGCTACCAATTGGCCCAGTGGTGAGAATCTTTGTTTTCTTGAAGTTGAGCTTCAGTCCGTATTGCAGCAAGCACTACACTGCATGGTTCAAAATCAGGAAAAGGACTATGTTGGGGTTGCTTCCTGTCTCCATATCCTTATTGGAGGCAAAGATTTTGAAGCTCCATCTCACATACTTGGGTTAGGGTTAGGGTTAGGGTTAGGGTTAGGGTTAGCATTTGTCTGTCAGTTTGCTGTACTGCGATAATTTGGAGTTGCTGTGAGACTGAAATCTGTGCCACTGGTGTGTCAGATGCCATTTGAATTACCAGGGGTGGACAAATTTTGGTGGAGCTCACTGATTAAGATAGACTAGGAAGCAGAATGGGCTGTCTACTTCTTAAATAACAGGCCTTTGAGAACCCTATGAACACTAAAGAAATAGAATAGTTAGTGTAGTGGTAAAGCCCAGATTGGAAGTCAGTTGAGATTAGGAAAAACAATAATAAACATCATTTAGTAATTGGAACTTGGAATGTACATAGCTTGAATGTTGGAAAATTGGAAATTGTTAAAAATTAAATGGAACACATGAGTATTCACATAATAAGCATTCATGAGATGAGATGGACCAGCTTTGGCCACTTTAAATCAGATGATCTTATGGTATACTATGCAGGGAATGAAAAACAGAGGAAGAATGGTGTTGCATTCATAATAAAAAAGTGAATTTCAAGTTCTATCCTGAAATACAATGTTATGAGTGATAGAATAATATCCAAACTCATGTAAAGAATACTTGTTAACATAACTATTATTCAAATATATGCTCCTACTTCTAGAGCCAAAGAGGAAGAAATTGAGAATTTTTACCAAATCTCACAGTCTAAATAAAATTGACCAAACATGCAATCAAGATGCATTAATGATAATTGGAAACTTGAATGCAAAAGTGGGAAACAGTGAAGAAGGAATAGTGGTTGGAAAGCATGGGCTTGGTGATAGAAATGAGATTGGAAATAGAATGATTGAATTTTGTATTTACAATGATTTATTCATTGCAAATACCTTTTTTAAAAAGACGCAGGTCTTTTTAAAAGACCACTTTACACATGGATCTCACCCAAAGAGCTGCATAGGAATCAGATTGACTACATTTGTGGAAGAAATAGTTGGAGAAGCCCAATATCAGCAGTAAAAACTAGGCCAGGGGCAGACTGTGGGCCAGATCAATGACTCATACGCAAGTTCAAACTGGGGCCAAAGAAAATTAAAATAAGTTCACAGGAACAAAGATATGCTCGTGAATGAATTACATCTGAATTTCAAGATCATCTTAAGAACAGGTTTGAGGCATTGAACACCAATGATTGAAGACCAGATGAGTCGTGGGATGATATCAAGGATATCATCCATGAAGAAAGTAAAATGTCATTACAAAAACTGAGGAGAAACAGAAACAACTAGCCTATGGAGTCAGAGCCAGGGCCTTTCTCCCAAGCTTGCTATAGGACTGAAGCTTGGAGATATTTTATAACTGGCAGTAGTAAGAGAGTTTTATAACACTGATCTGACACCTTGAGCCTGGAGAGCAAAGGAATTTTGAGCATGTCTGAGAAGTTGTACTGACTGAAGGATTGTACCATGTTTCAAATGTAAATTGTAACCTGTTAGATTCTGTAATAAACCCTGTAATAATGGTTTAAAAAAAACAACCTGAGGAGAAAGAAAAAAAAATAAAAAGCCAAAATGGATGTCAGAAAAGACTTTGAAGATTGCACTGGGCTTTAAGCTTGGAGGAGGCTTTGGTGCAACTTTCTTCAATCTTCCCACATCTGGGTTCATCTGACACAGCCACCTCTCTCATGATGCCCAAGTTTGACCCCAACAAGATCAAAGTCGTGTACCTGAGGTGTACCGGTGGGGAAGTCAGTGCCACATCTGCTCTAGGCCTCAAAGATTGGGCCCCTGAGTCTGTCTCCCAAAAAGGTTGGTGACAGCATTGCCAAGGCCACTAGTGACTGGAAGGGCTTAAGGAAGACAATGAAACAGACAATTCAGAACAGAGAGGTCCAGGTTGAACTGGTGCGTTCTGCCTCTGCCTTGATCATTAAAGCCCTAAAAGAAGCAGGAAAATATTAAACAGCAAGAATATAACTTTTGATGGGATTGTTGGCATTGTCTAGAAGATGCAAAACTGATCTTTAGCCAGAGAACTCTTTGGAACTATTAAAGAGATCCTGGGAACTGACCAGTCTGTGGGCTGCATTGTTGATGACCACTATCCTCATGACATCATAAACAGCATCAACAGTGGTGCTGTGGAATGCCCAGCTAACTAAAAACTACAGATGAAAATATTTCGATAAAGATTATTTGTTAACAACAACAACAAAAAGAAATTGCGCTGGAGCATTGAGAAGCCAAAACAAAAGGAAAACATGTCAAAGTGAAAAAACTGAACTGAAGATTTCAAAGAGCAGGTTGGAAGGACAAAGAAAAGTATTATAATGGACTGTGTATAGAGAGCTGGAACTATAGAATAAAAAGGGAAGAACTCACTCTGCATTTCTCAAGCTGAAAGAACTGAAAAACAATTTTAAGCCTCATGTCAGAATATTGAAAATGCTATGGGCAATATATTCAGTGACCCAAAAAGCATCAAAAGATGATGGCATGATACACAGAATCACTATACCAGAAAGAATTGATTGACATAGAAAAATTTAAGGAAGTACCGTATGAACAGGAGACAATGGTAATGAAGGAGGAAATAGAAGCTGCAATGAAGGCATTGGCAAAAAATAACACCCCAGGAATAGATGGGATACCAATTAACTTATTTCAGTTAACAAAAGCAGCTCGGAGGCACTGACCAGTTTATGCCAGGAAATCTGGAGGACATGTGTCTGGCCAACAGATTGGAAGAGATCCATATTTGTTAACATTCCCCAAAAAGGTGATCCAGCTGAATATGAAAATTATCAAACTTTCATTATCACATGCAAGCAAAATAGTACTGAAGATCATTAGAAAATGGCTAGAGCAGTACATAGATAGGGAACTGCCAGATGTTCAAGCAGGATTTGGAAGAAACTACGACACCAGCAGTGCTATATTGCTGATGTGAGATGGATCCTGGCTGAAGAATTCCAGAAGAATGTCTATTTGTGCTTTATTGACTATGCAAAGGCATTTAACTGTGTGGATCATAACAAGTTGTGGCTGACATTGAGAAGAAAGGGAATCCCAGAACACTTTATTGTGCTCATGTGGAACCAATACCTGGACCAGGAGGCTGTTGTGCAAACACTGCGTAGTTTAAAATTCAGAAAGGAATGCATCAGAGTTGTATTCTCTTTCCATACCTATTCAATCTGTATGCTGAGCAAATGATACAAAAAGCTGAACTCTGTGAAAAGGAATGTTACATCAGGATTGGAGGGAGACTCATCAACAATCTGTGTTGTGCAAGTGACACAATCTTGCTTACTGAAAGTGAGGAGGACTTGAGACACTTGTTGCAGAAGATCAAGGAATGCAGTCTTCAATATGGATTGCATCTCAATTTCAGGAAAACAAAGATTCTTACCACTGGACCAATAGGCAGGGTCATGATCGATGTCAACAGCTTCATCTTGCTTAGATCTACAGTTAACCCCCTTGATATGAACAGTTATGAGATAAGGAGGTGCATTATACCAGGAAAATCTGCAATTAGAGACCTCTACAAATATTGAGGAGCGATGATGTCACTTTGAGGACTAGGGTGCATTTCAGGTTCAGACCATGATCTTTCTGATTACTTCCTATGCTGGACAATTTTTGAAAAAATTGAGAGGTGTACAATAAATAAGGATGACAGAAAAAGAATTGATATCTTTGAGTTATGATATTGGGGGAGAGCACTGAACATCCCATGAATGGTCAGGAGAACAAACAGAATGTCTTGGAGAGTGTGCAGCCTGAGTGCTCTTTGGAGAAATGAATAGGTTTCTTCTCACATACTTTGGGCATAGTGCTAGGAGGGACTGTTCCTTGGAGAAGGACATGATGCTGGGAAAGGTGGAGAGTCAACGAAGAAGAGGAAGACCCTTGACCAGCTTGATATGGTGACTGCGACAAAGGGCTTTTGTGTATCAGAAAGTGTGAAGATGGCACAAGATAGAACAGGGTTCAGATCTGTTGTTCATAGGGCCACTATGAGTCATACTCGACTCGATGTAACCTAACAATAACAAAGAAGAAGCTGGACAGCCACTTAGCAGTGTCATTGTTGCTGTGGTTATGTGCCTTTGAGTCACCTGCGAACTGTAGCAACCTTATGCAACCTATAACTCTGAACTGTTCTTTATCCTGAACCAGACTCACTGTCTCCAACACATCTACCCCCATTACCCCGGTAACTGTCAATCCATCTCATCTGGAGCCTTCCTCTCCTGTGCTGTCCCTCCACCCTTCCAAATATGACATCCTTCTCAGTTACTAGTCCCTCCTGCCCACTTGCCCAAAGAATGTGAGATGGAGTTTTAAAATATATAATTATAGAAAAAAAAAAGAAAACTAAAAGAGAGTAAAATAAATAACAGGCAATTACCAGTTTATGCATTTGTTGGAGCTTCATGTTGTCTTGCTATTCTGCTGTTCTTGCTTTCCTTTTTACCATTTTTTTGGTTGTGCCTAAATGTGGATCATCTCATAGTTGCTTCCACTACCTCATTATCCTCCCAGCACATCAGCCTTGAAATTGTTTCTTGATTTTATCATTTATGTGCAACACATCTTCCAGAATAAAAGCCCTTAAAAGGAAGATATTATTCCTAAAAAAAATAAATAAATAAAATATTTGCCTCCAACGAGGAGCCTAGTTTCACTTTCTCAAGGACAGACCTGTGTATGTCAGTACTCTTCTCCAGCACCATAACTCAAAGGAGGCATTAATTCTTTTTCTGTGATCCCATTCATTTCCATTGCTCTGTGATGCATATGCTAACACCATGGCCTAAATCAGGCCATATTAGTCTCCAGATTGACATCACTACCCTTCAGCACTTTTGAGAGAAGCCTTCCCAGTGCAATTTGTCTTTTGATTAATTTTTATTTATTTATTTATTCATTCATTCATTCATTCATTCATTCATTCTTTTTATGTGTGTACCATCAAATTGGATCTGACTGGTACAGGAGACGATTGTTCCCTCCTTCTTCAGCAGAGCATCTGGTGGATTCGAACCGCGTACTTCTAGGATTGCAGTGCAGCTTCTTGCCACTAGGCCACCAGAGCTCACCAAGTCTTTTGATTTCTTAACTGCTGGTGCTGAGAGTGTTGATTGTGGATCCAAGCAAGCTGAAATTGTTGACAACCTCAATCTTTTCTCCATCTATCATGGTGCTGCCAACTGACCCAGTGGTGAGAATCTTTGTCTTCTTGATACTGAGCTTCAACCCAAATTGAAGACTACAGTCCTTGACCTTCTTCAGCAAATGCTTCAGGTCCCCCTCAGTTCTGGCAAGCAAGGTCGTGTCATCTGCATAACACAGTTATTAATGAGTCTTCCTCTGATCTTAATGCCACTTTCTTCCTCATAAAGTCCAGCCTCCCGAATGATCTATTCTGCATGTAAATGGATAAGGTATGGAGACAGGAAGCATGCCTGACATACTTCTTTCCTAATTTTGAATCATGCGGTTTCTTTGCTCTTTTCTGACCACTGCTTCCTGATTCAAGTATAAATTATGCATAAGCACAATCACTTCTTCTGGGATTTCCATTCTTCTCAAGGTTAGCCACAATTTGTTGTGATCTACACAAATGCCTTTGCATGGTCAATGTAACAAAGACATTCCTCTGGTACTCTCTGCTTTAAGCCAATCTGGCATTGGCAATAATGTCTCTGATGTCACAGCCTCTTCTAAACCCAGCCTGTATTTCTGGTAGCTCTCTGTCAATGTACTGTTCCAGTCATTTTATTTTATTTTTGTTAATAATTTTAATGAACATTTACAGAGAATTTGGATTTCCATTCATTCATTGCTGAACTTCTCTCCCTGCCCAGCCCTCTCCCCCCACCCCCCAGTTCGCTCCTCTCTTTCAAAAGTAAAAGAAAGACTCCCTCCCTGGTACACAATCCCCCCGCAACCCTCCTACTGCCCCAAGAACATTCCACTATGCAACCTTAATTGTGGACTCTTGTGATAATCATAATACCCTATCATACATCGCTTTTAAATTATTCAGTCCCTGATCTGTTTCAGTGGAGTATACACAATTTATCCAATTTTTCTCAGTCTTACCCCCACCCTGATATCAGTCCTATTTTACAGCCGTGACACCAT
>NW_006399767.1:29171784-29175454 GCF_000299155.1 Elephantulus edwardii | reverse complement strand
ACTGACCCTTTTTTCCTGTTTCCAACTCTTGCATTCCATTTACCCATACTTTTTTTGCCAAAAAAAATAATAAAGTACTTTATTGTAAGCAATATCACATGTCTGCTCAGATGAGGTCTTCTTCCTACTCATTCTCTGAAGGTTTGGGAGACTTTTTCAAAGTATGTCAGAAATTCTATTAGGATCTAAGAAATAACCTTTCTTCAGTCGGACTTCTCTGTGAGAGTACTGGGCTCTTTAAGAGCTTTTGGATGTTATCTTACCCATTATTATTAATGTATTTTGGCTGTATGTTCGATTGATTTCTGACTGCAAAAGTTGGTAGAAATCATCTATTTCCTACTTTTTGGCTCTGATTGTTGGTATATATATTTGAATGAAAGTGGTACTACCGTGATATCCTTACATGTTTATGGATATTATCCTGTCATTCACAACAATGAATTTCAAGATGGCTCAAGAAATAACCTTTTAACTATGAATGTGAGCCCGTTTTCTCTCACCTTGTCAGCTCCAGTGTGTAGATCAGCAGAGTACCTTGTCATTTCATCTTCTGATCACTGGTGCTAATTTTTCCCCCCGTAGTGGTGATAGTCGTGTTAATTGTTTTAACATGTGAGTAGACTTCCCAATAGTTTCTTCCTAGTACTAGAAATAGATGATGAGAAAGGGCAATAACTGCTCTATCTGGATGCCCCAATTTGAAGTTTTAGTTAATGCATTAAGTGAAAAGACCTGGAGTTAGAAACCTAAAAGAAAAAACATTATTGAAGTTTCTCAAATTGAAAGAGATGAAAACACCATCAAAGGACAGATAAAGTATGGTATGTTCATACAATGAAATTCTATACAAATTAGAAAAACAATAAGGAATTTGTGAAGAATTGCATAACATAAATGTATCTGGAGACATTGTGCTGAGTGAAATAAGTCAGTCACAAAAGGATAAATATTTTGTAAGACCCCACTATTATTAAAAAAAACAAACCTAAAGAAAGGTTTATATTTAAATAGAATAATTCTTGTATGGTTGCCACGAGGGGAGAGAGGAGTAAACATTAATAAATAGATTAAGAGCACTTATTAAGATGAGTGATATGAAAGGTAATATAAAATAAGGACAAAATCAGATATAATGGATCTTGTCATTAATGTGTCTGAATCATTGATTGAAAAACCTATAGGTTTTGTAATCTTACATTCAAATCACCATGTTGTTGTTGTTGTTGTTCTTGTGTGTACCATGGTGTCAGAACTGACCCAAAGCTGACTCTCCAGCAGGTTTTAAGAGGCAGTAATTGCACTGAGGAGATTGCACATCCTTCTCTCACAGAGCAGCTGGCAGATTCCAACCACCTGCGTTCAGAATTGCAGCACAGATTCTTAGCATTAGGCCATAAGTAAAATAAAAATAATAAATAAATTAAATTGAAAGAACTGAAGAAAAATGTCAGGGCTTGAGTTACAATATTAAAAGGATTCTGTAAACAAAAATTGAGTGGTCAGAAAGCATCAAAGGAAATAGAACAAAGACTCCTGTACCAAAAAAGAACTGATGGGCATTCAACCATTGGGGGTAGCACTCAATACTAGCCTCAACTACAGAATGAAAAAGGGTTAAACTACACTGACGGTATTGGCAAAAACCAAGGCTCCAGGAATTGATGAAAAATCAATTGAGATGCTTCAAAAAGGAATGCAACACTGGAAATACCTACTTACATACGTAAACAAATTTGGAAGACGTTATCTGGCCAACTGATTTATGAAATCCACATTCCTGCCCATTACAAAGAAAAGCAATCAAATGAAATGTAAAAGTTACCAAACAGAAATAATTACGATTAATTCTGGCAAAATTTTACTAAAAATAACTTTAAAATTACTACAGTCATGCATTGACAAGAAACATAAACAGAAGCTGAACTGAAAAGAGCTTGTGGACTGAATGAGATACCATTGCTCAAGACAGATGGATCTCAACCAAAGGCAGAGGACACCAAAAGATGTCTACTGTGTATTATCAATGACACAGTCATCTGACTATGTAGATAATAAGAAATTATGATAACATTAAATAAGAAATTATTATAATGTAGCTAATAAGAAAATTATGTCGATAAGAAATTATGATAACATTATAAAGAATAATTCTAAACCACTTAATTGTGTTCACGTGGGATCTGTACATAAATCAAGAGACATTAAAACTAAAAAGGGATATACTGTGTGTTTCAAAGTTGGAAAATATGTACAGAAGAATTGTATACCTTGCTTATCTATCTGTTTAACAATAACTTTATAAATAAGACGAAATGAAGAATGCATACTATCAGAATTTCAGGAAAACTCATTATCAGTCTTTAAGATGCAGATGACACAGTGTTACTTGCAGAAAATGAAGAAAATTTGAAGCATCTTTGCCAATACTTGCTATTATCTGATATTTAAATTATTATTATTATTAAATTCAAAAGGTCAGAAGCAAGGGAATGCCCAGGGCTTCCCAAGCTTTCAACTAGCGTCTGATCTTGAGTTGACTTATTCTAACTTAAGAAATCTAACATAGCTCTAGTGACTCAAGTCTAGTGTCAGAATTGAGAAGAGAAAGGATTTGTTACGTCCTCATCTAGGTCTATTCAGACTTTTAGTCAGTTTGATAGTTTGTCTTTTTAAAAAGATTTGTCCATTTCATCTAGGTTATCTAATATACAATGACCATCACTCACTCTCACTCACCATGAATGAGCAGATTCTGACTCATAAAGACTCTTTACCAGGTTTCCAAAGCTATAAAGCTTTGCAAAAGAAGACTGCCATTTTTTCACCCTTGCAGAATCACTGGAGGACTACCTGATACTCCAATATTTGTCATTAGCAGAATAATATATTGCAGATTATGCCACTGGCATTCCTACCATGAACACATTCTAATAGAGAAATATTTTTTATTTCTGTAAAATTGGTGTCATCTCTGCCCAAAATTTGTACTCTCTACCCTTTCATTCCTTATTTGAGTAATTCAGATCTCTCTTTTTCTTGATCAGTCAGTCTTGTTAAGGGTTCATCAGTTTTGTTGATATTTTCAGAGAGTAAACTGCTAGTTTTGTTGATTTTCTCTGCTGCTGTTGTTAGGTGCTTTTAAGTCAACAATGATGCGTATTGACCCTATAAACAATAGATAACAATCTTGCTTTCTATACTTCATTAACCTCACAAACCCACACTGTTCAAGCCGATTTTTAAAGTCGCTGCGGCAATTAATCTTATTGAGTGAAAACCTCTCTTTCATGGATTCTCTACGTATTTTTAGAATTAGAATATCAGATTTTCATTTTTTTCCTTCTCTCTCTTTTTAAAATTTTCTTATTGAGATTGAAAGTTCAAGTTGCTCTGAAGGAATTGGCAAAAAGCAAGGTTCCAGGAGTTGACAGCATACCAATTGATTTGTTTCAACAAACAGACACTGCCCTAGATGTGGTCACTAAGTTGTGTCAAAAAATCTGGAGGGCAGACAGCTGGCTGACTGACTGCAAAAGATTGGTATTTGTTCCCATTCCAAAGAAAGGTGACCCAACAGAATGCCGAAGTTATCGAACAATAACACACACTGATATCACATGCAAGCAAGATTCTGCTGAAAATTATCCAAAAACGTTTGGAACAATAT
>NW_006399767.1:29165989-29167864 GCF_000299155.1 Elephantulus edwardii | reverse complement strand
AAAGAGCACTCCAGCTGCACTCTCTCCAAGACACATCTGTTTGTTCTCTTGGCCATCCATGGGGTGTTCAGTGATCTTCTCCATCACCACAGCTCACGGGCAATTCTTTTTCTGTCATCCTTATTCATTGTCCAGATCTCAGATGCAGTAGATTTGCATAATGCAAAATGATGAGTGTGTGGTTGGGGTTTTTCCCTTGATTGCTGCTGCTGTGGGTTTTGATTGTGAATCCAAATAAGATGAAATAATTGACTAATCTTTCTTTAACCTCTCGTGAAGTTGCCTATTGGTGCAATGGTGAGAATTTTATTTTCTTGATATTAAAATGTAATACATACTGAAGACTGTAGTTTTTTACCCTTTGCAGTAAATGTTTTAAATCTTCTTCATTTTTTTAAATTTTATTTTATTATTTTTATGTGAGTGTACCGTCAAATCAGATCTGACTGGTACAGGAGGAGACTGCCCCTCCTTCCCCGGCAGAGCATCTGGTGGATTCGAACCATGCGCCTCTCGGATTGTAGTTGCAGCTCCTTGCCACTAGGCCACCAGAGTCAGTCCCCCAATCTTCTTCATTTTATGCAAGCAAGTTGTATCATATGTTTAACACAGGTGTTGATAAGTCTTTCTCTAAAAAAATGATGTCATGTTCTTCTTCATATTATCTAGGTTTTTTAATTATTTGTTTAGCAAATAGATTGAATAGGTATGGAGAAACAATTGGATATACTTGAAACAAATCTTTCCTATTTATTTGTTTTGTTTGTTTAAATTTTATACTGGTTTATTTTAAAATTTCATATACATTGCTTTTCACAACAGATCTTTCCCATTTCCTTCACCTTCCCCCTCCACCTATCAAATTGTGCAACCCTGTGGTTAATGCCTACCCCCCCATTTTTAAATTATGAAATATCCTCTTGTTCAGTTTGGACAACAGCCTATTGATCTAGGTGCACGTTCCATATAAACACAATTAAATATTTTGAAATTCCCATTCTTCTTAAGGTAAACCATAGCTCAATGTAAACCATAACTTATTATAATCCACACAGTTGGATGCCTTTGCATAGACAATAAAGCACAAGTAAGGTTTGCTGTGTTCTCTGTATTCAGCTAATATCCATCTGACATCAGTATTAATCCCTCGTTCCACATCCTCTTCTAATACAGCTTGAAGCTAGAAGACCAATATTCCTGTACAGTAACAAAGAAAATCCAGAGAAAGAAACTAAGAAAGCAATACCATTTATAATAGCCAGTCACAAATTGAGGTGCTTAGGCATAAATCTAACACAAAACACCTTTTCAAAGAAAACTATAGATCATTTCTGCAAGACACAATAAAAGAACTAAAAAAATGGAAATTTTTTTAAATCCTAAAAATCCTCTTAGATTGTACATTTCTGGCTGTATTTGTCTGTCTCTTTATACCATAGATGAGAGCTTCTAAGCTTGATCCCAGTTTGTGTCTTAGGAACTTTATGGTGTTGGGCTTTACTCCCAGGTCTCTGATCCACTTTGAGTTGATTTTTTTGTATAGTGTGAGATGTGAATCCTGTTTCAGCTTTCTGCATGTGGAAATGCAGTTTTGACAGCACCATTTGTTGAAGGGGTTATTATCATTTCCCCATTTGATAGCTTTGATTTCCTTGTCAAATATCAGTTGACCATAGATAACTGGGTCTATTTCTGGATTCTCAACTCTGTTCCATTGGTCTATGTGCCTATAATTGTACCAGTACCATGCAGTTTTGGTTACTACTGCTGTATGATAGGTTTTGAGGTCATAACAGCATTATTCAACATCACAAGAACATAGAAACAGCTCAGATGTCCAACCAACAACAAACAAATGGACTGAGAAGCTGTGGT
>NW_006399767.1:29156996-29165454 GCF_000299155.1 Elephantulus edwardii | reverse complement strand
TTTGTTCACAATAGCAAAGAGTTGGAAACAACCCAAGTGTCCAACAAATGAGTGTATAGAGAAGCTGTGGTTTGCTCACACAGTGAAACACTATACTGCATTGAAAAACAAGGAACTCATGAATTAGTATACAAACTGGGTGACCCTGGAGGACGTTATGCTGAGTGAAATATCTCAGTCACAAAAAGTATTTACTGCATAATGCCATTGTTATAAAATTGAACTGACATAGGGGATGGGGAGAACTTAGAAAAGAGGGGATAAATAATCTACATGGCATTGAAACAGATGAGGGAGAAAACTGTATAAAAGGAATATATGATTAGGTATTATTGGCATGACAAGAGTCCAGAATAAGAGCTGCCTAGTAAAGTGGTCTGGGGTGGGGGTGAGGGACTTTATAACAGTGAAAGGACTTCCCCCCCCAAAAAAAAAGCAATTGGGGTGAGGGAGACAGGGAGGAAAATGGGCAACGAACGATTTGAAACCCAAGTTCTTTATAAACTTTCATTAAAATCTTAATTAAAAAATAGTGTTGTTTGTGAAGCCAAAAAAATATACTGGATGTGAATTGGTGGATGAATAACGAATTTTCTCTGTATAGTTTCGTTGAAATCACAATAAAAATTAAAATAAATAACAAATGAAACATATTCAAAAACAAAGTAGACTACAAAAAAGCTCGCAGCAGTTTATGTCTATTTATAGTTTATACATAAAATTAAGTTTAGTAAGGATACCTCAGCTTTGCTTCAGGTGCCACTGCAATAGTTCACAAGTCAATTATTCCTAAATTTTCATCAAGAAGAACTCAAAGACTCCCAGCTCTAAAATAGAAACAGTTTATTGATGTGGTGAATTCTCAAAAATATGACAGCAAAGTTCCAGTAAAGGATAGAAAGCCAAGCAGAGGGATTATCTTCACACCAGTGTCACAAAATGTCAACATTTATTGTTATCTATATGTCAGATACTTGTATATTTTAAGCTCATAAAAGGAAAAGATTTTTCTTTCAGCAAATCAGTCATTCATTGGAGTATAAAGCACAGAAACAGAAACTTGACAGCACGGCTTGTAGAGCAGATGAGATTCAGCTATCTTCTAGGTCTTCTTACACCAAAACCTTGTTACCTGTAACAAGACAGATACCATGATTGTCATCCTTGGGTTCAGGACTCCAAACTCAGCCCTACCTGCCTCCCTCCTTTGTAACCGTTTCCTCCCATGTATGTGCACTGTCCACATCCAAGGAATGAGGAGATCATTCGTTCATGCATTTGCCATTGTCCTCCAGGTGAGCAGCAGAGAAGAGTCAAGTAGAGCCCTAAAGTGATAGAACTTTACCCCAGTTCCAAATTAACATGTTTAATGTCTCCAAACGAGTCTAAGAAGAGGGATCACCGAAGTCTCAGAAGAAGCTCAACTCCAAGATGATCACCACCATGGGGCCAATAGGCAACACCATTGTAGAAGGAGAAAAGAAATTGTTGAAGTTGTCAATAATTTTACTTGGAAAAAAAATGTCAATAGCAGCTCTCAATCAATAAAAAGATGTGTTGCCCCCTCTCACCATGCACAAAAATGAAATCAATGTGGATCAGAGACCTAGGAGTAAAGCCCAAACCATAAAGATCATAAGAGACAAAGTAGGACCAAGCTTAAAAGGCCTAACTCATGACTTAAAAAGGCTGACAAATATAGCCAGAAATGCACAACAAGAAGAAGATAAAGTTGATTAATGGGATCATCTAAAGATTAAATTCCTATATTTGTCAAAAACATTTTCCAGCAGAGTGAAAAGAAAACATACTGACTGGGGGGAAAAAATATGGTAATATCATCTCAGACGAAGGTCTCATTACAAAGGTTTATAGAATCCTATAGGGCCTCCACAAGAAAAAAGACTGATAACACAGTTACAAAATGGGCAAAAGACATGGAAAGACTTTCACAGAGGAAGATATTCTGATGATGAACAGACACATGAATAAATGCTCAAAATCACTGACAATAAGAGAAATGCAAATCAAAACCGCAATGAGATTCCATCTCACCCTAGTAGCAGTGGCAAAGTTTAACAGGACAGGAAGTAATAAATGTCAAAGAGGTTCTGGCAAGATAAAGTGGTACAGCCACTCTGGAAGGCAGTTTGGCATTTCCTCAAAAACTTGAACATAGAAATTCCATATGACCCAGCTATTTTACCACTTGGAATATACCCTGAGAAATTGAGAACTGAGGCACAGATATTTGTACACCAATGTTCATTGCAGCATTATTCACAATCGCAAAAACATGGAAACACCCCAAACATCCTACCACAACAAAATGGATTAAGAAATTGTGATATATTCACATGGTGGAATCTATGCAGCGTGCAAGAGCAATGATTTAGAAAATTCCTACATAACTTGGGAAGGACAGGAGAGCATTATGCTGAGAACTCTGTCCCATAAGGACAAATACTGTGTAAGACCATTAATGTGGAAATAGAAAACTTGTAAAACAGGTATGAGGATCTAAGGGGAAGAGGGGAAGAGCAGAGGGATGAGGAAGGGCAGGGGGGTAATCATAGGGTCACACAATTTAAAGGGTAGAGGAAGGGGTGGGTAAAGGAAATGGGAAAGATTCAGTGTGAAAATCAATGTATATGAACTTGGTAAGTAAACCAGTATAAAATAAAAATTTATTAAGGAAAAAAAGATGTGTCGCCTTTGGCATATCTGTTAAAGATCTCTCCAGAGTGCTAAAGAACAAGGATATCTGTGTCATGGTATTTTTCACTTCCTTCCAGTGCACCTGAAAGTTGAACAATGAAGGTAAGGTTGGAAGCTTAAAGATTAATTGATTACTTTGAATTGTGATGAAAAATGCTGAATATCCCAATGATTGCCAAAAGAATAAGCAAATATGTTATGAAGGAAGTGCAACCAGGGTACAGCTTAGAGGCAAGGATGGTGAAACTTCATCTCACATACTTTGGACACATTATCAGGAGGGGCTAGTCTTTGAGAAAAGACATCATGCTGTGAAAGTTAGAGGATCAGAAAAACAGGAAATCCCTCAACAAGATCAGTTGACACAATGATTTTCATGAGTTGGCATATGTCAGAGATCATAAGGATAGTATAGAATAAGGCAAGGCTCAAATCTGTTGGTTATAGGGTTGTTACAAGTCATAGTAAAATCCATGGCACCTAGCAACAACCAGGATAATAGTAATGAAGGAAAGATAGCTCATCACCTTGTAGAAAATGACTCTATGAAGGGATTTCAAAGACCACTGATATTTTCTCAGTTGACCTCTGTTGATTGAGCTTACACTACTCAGTACTTTCTCCTTCCTGAAATTCTTTACTTCTTTGACCAGTTCTTCAACTTCTCTGCATTTTCTCCATTTTCTTTCTTTTTTTAAATTGTGTGAGTGTTTAAGTGTGTGTGTGTGTGTGTGTGTGTGTGTGTGTGTACCATCAAATCAGATCTGACTGGTACAGGAGGAGATTGCCACTCCTTCTCCAGTAGAGCATCTGGTGGATTCGAACAGCATGCCTCTAGGATCTCTCAGTTTTCTTAAGTACTTCCCTCATGGTATTTCTTTTAAAGGATGGATTTTTGGACTAATTTTTAAGGATATTATCTTTACATATCATCTTTCTTGATTACCATATTTTTTTGTGCTTAAGTTTTGCATCCAATGCACATGCTTACTAGTCCTAGTCTTGTGTTCTATTATTCCCTTATAAGAATGGCATTCTCTGGAGTCTCCTCATTCTATTCTTTTCTTTTTTATATACACATTTTTATTAGTTTTCATATAATAATTCCTTTACATTATGTTTCATTCACATACCTTGTTTTATACAGTCCTTCATTTACATTGTGTTTCATACAATCATTTATATATATTCTAGTCTACTTTTTTTATTGGTTTAATCACAAAGTTTATATACATTGTGTTTCACATTATTCATCATTCACATTGTGTTTCATACAATTATTCTCAAGTGTTATATTTTATAAAATTAATCACCATTGGACTTTACCCATCATTACCCTATCTTTTCACCTAGATCCTTCCCATTTGCTTCCCTCACCCACCCACAAAAGCAGCCCTGTGGTTTCATCCCTACCCATCCTCACCCCTCCGTTCTCCCCTACACCCCTTGAATTCATGTACATTTCTGTTTTACTAGTTATCCTTCTATATTTACATAATGATCTTTTGCAGTATTTGTCCTTATGAGACTGTGTTAGCTCTCTCAGCATAATGCTCTCCAGCCTCTCCCAAGTGATATTTTTCAAAATTATTGCTCCTGAGTACTGCATAGTATTCCATTGTGTGAGTATACCACAATTTCTCAATTCATTCGGTTGTGGTTGGACATTTGTGCTGTTTTCATGTTCTTGCAATGGTGAGTTATGTTCCTGTGAACAGTGCTGTACAAATATCCATTTGTGTCTCAGTTCTAATTTCCTTGAGATATACTATGTTGCTAGTAGTGGAATAACTGAGTCATATGGAGTTTCTGTGTTCAACATTTTGAGGAAACACCAAACTGTCCTCTAGAGTGGTTGCACCATTTTACAATCCCACCAACAGTATACGAGAGTTCCCATCTTTCCACAGCCTCTCCAATATTTATTGCTTGCTGCCCTACTAAACTTTGCCAAGGCTACTGGGGTGAGATGGTATCTCATTGTGGCTTTGATCATTCTATCATTCTTTCTCAACAGACTCATCTTTTATAATTCCTTCAATTTATGTAATGACCTATATAAATGTGTATGACTACCAAAATTGTTATCTCCAACATTTATTGAGTTTCTTTTTAACTTCATACACTTATTTCATCTATTTGCAGATCTCTCCACTTGTATCTCACAGCTACCTCCAAACCAGCTTCTCTCAGCTAAACTTTTATCTCCTCTAATCCTGCTTCTCTTTTTATTTACTACCTCATTACTTTGCTTTGTCTTTAGAAGCTGACTTTTGAAATCTTCTGTTCAATTCTTTATACTTTTTAAAAATACTTATTTTTTCATTGTCGCACATTTTCTTCCCCCCCCCCCCACTCCCTAGCACACCCTGCAGTGCACTCCTTATTCCAAATTCTTGTCATATATCTAATGCCGAATCTTATATTCCTTTTGGACAGTTCTTTCCCTCATCTGTTCTAATGCAGTGTTCTTTATCTTTTCTTTCCATTTTTAATGGTTTAATATAAGTCCATATAAAACCAGCACTCCCATTTGGTGCCTCCAGACCACTAGGGGACCTGAAGATTTCTTCAACACTATTTCTTTGGCCAGTTATGTCTGATTTTCTACATGCTTGTGTTCCTGGTTGTCTGTTTAAGCTTTTCCTTGCAATGCTCATTGGTCGGGACAAAAGGACTGCCATTTGGAGGTGCATGGGAACACGTGGTCCAAAAAGGACATTCTTCAACTTCTCAGAATTGAGCAGTGATCCACTCTTCTACATTCCAGCTGCAACTTCACACTTGAGTAGGGGCATCTCTTGAGCCTGCTGGATTAAAAAGATGCATTTCATTGGTCTGTTGCCAAATAAGAGGTGGGACTGGGTTACAACAAGCTACGATTCCCTGAGGTTTGTTAGGCAGTTCTTCAGTGATCTTCAGCATCATATAGTTTGGCAGTACATATTCATAGCTTTTATTTTCCTTTGAGCTGTTTTATCCCTCCAGGCAAAGAGCAGCTGAAAGGCTGTCAACTGCTGTGTGTTGAAGGTGCTTCTTTTGCTTCCTATTTGGTTCAAGCTAGGACTCACTTTTGTAAAAAGACTGATATCCCTGTTCCACTCCCACACTACCTGCACTGCACAGACTGCTCTTTGCTTCAGTCCCACAGCTCCATCCTCATCTTGTCATAAATGTACAGGAGGTAATGCATGTCCTCACAGGTATAATGGAGCATTTCCTCAGGGAGAGGTCATATTCTCCAGTCAGCCAGCTGATAGTGCTTTTTTTATTCCACACCACAATAATGCTTCCGCAGATGGTCGAGTGAGTGCCTGCCCAGGTTAAGGAGGTGCACAGCCTGATAGGTATCAGACATGTTTACCACGTACAAACCAAAGTCCTTCTGTAGCCATTCTGTGTCTGAGTCAGCACTGTGGAAGACCTTAACAATAGTGGGGTCTGTGAGACTCTCATTGAGCATATACATATCACTCCGAAGCCCTAGGGTATCCACAATGAAGTCTTCTGTTCAAGTGAAGATTTGCATCAGGCAGGTGAGTCTTATTAGGAAGCTCCTGTAAGAGTGATGCTCCAAATTAACAGCAAATTCTTTACAACTCAAGAGTTTTTCGTTGGGCTCCACAAGTTCATCCAGGGAGGACATGAAATGGCAGGGTGTTTCTTCTACAGAGTCTGTCTGTACAACTGTAGCTATGGCTTTTGAAGGACTGAATCTGGTGGAGTAAAGTGATCTACCTCATAGCAATAAGCGTTCAGAAATGTCTTGCTTCACCTGCTGGGTTCTCTGCTGATGGATGAAATCTGCCAGGGCAAATGGGATATCTAAGTCTTCAGGATACTTTCATGGACACTCCCACCTTTCTTTAGAAAGTGCTGGAGGTAGATATTTCTGAGCATTGGGCTTGATGAAGATTTTCAGGAGAAAATATGTGCTGGAATTGCCAGTCTTCTCTCAAAACTTCAGCTGAGGCTGCATAATGTTTTTAGCATGAAAGAGCCGTAAAGTTTCAGATTTTGTTTTCTTGTTATATTCTCTTGTCTTCTGGTTGCAGTGGGACATGATTGTTTTGGAGACGTGCAGTCCTTCAGGTAGGACAGGTTGTTGATTTTTGTTCAAACCTGAGGCCTCACGCAGTAAGATTCACACTCTTGCCAGAATAACATCACTGGTATCAACCAGTAAATCAAACTTGCCTTCCAACTCAGTCACCTTACTTAGATCCTTAATGTTGGTCCAACATCCATGGTACCGCATTACTTTACTCATGCACTGAAGCAACCTGTCTCCTTGTGTTTCACAAAATGCCTGGAAGCCAGGAAAACTTTGGTAAAGATCATACTCCTCACCAGACTGTGGTAGATCTCCAGAGGCCTTGGTAACAGCTACTACCAACTCCAGAGCAAACTTCTACAGCATCCAAAGCAACACTGGTGACCCAGTGGTAAGATGCTGCTCTGTTATCCCAAAGACGTGCAATTTGAATCCATCAGCTGATCCATGGGTAAGGATGGGCAGTCTCCTCCTGTGTGATTATTTACTGCCTCAGAAAAACCTTCGTGAAGCTGTCTGTATCCAGAAAGCCAAACAGCAACATCTCTCCATCAAACTTGGCCACACTCATTGTCAATGAGGCAGTGGGCCAGTGTTCATTATCTAGCCACTCTTTGCCCGTTCCATCCCCAACCCCACCCCCATGTCTGTCCTATATTGTAACAGTACTGTTATGCAGTATTTGTCCTTTTGTGAATAAGATATTTCACTCAGCATAATGTCCTCCAGGTTCCCCCAAATTGTGTAATGTTTTACAAGTTCACTGTTTTTAACTCCTTGTTTTTACCTTTGTTTTGGCTTCTGAGAGCTCTAATACAACATTCAGAGTCCATTCTTACATCCAATTTGGTCTTTTCTTCTTACTCTGTCTTTGTAATGACCTTTTGCATTCTTCATGAGTGATATTCTTAATATCCTCCCACACCACGTCTGATCCTTGTTCATTAGTATTCAAGACCTCAAACCTGTTCCTGAGATGGTTTTTAAATTCAGGAGGAATAGATTCAAAGTTGTGTTTTGGTTCTCGTGGATTTGTTTTCATTTTCTTTTACTTCCGTTTGAACTTGCACATGAATCCCTTCCACAGTCAACATCTGGTCTGGTTTTAAATCTGATATAGAGTTCTCTAATATTCTTTTTACAGATGTAACCAGTCTAATTGCTGTGTAGTCCATCAGATGAGGTCCATGTGTATAAACTTGCCTTTTTGTGTTTTTCATAAAAGGTGTTGTGGTGAATAAATCATTGTACAAAATTATATTATTCTGTCTCAGCCTCATTTCTGTCACCATGCCCATAAAATCTAGAATTTTAATTATATTTTCAATTATATTTAATGCTATAAAAATTCCAAACATAACTTTTTAGAAACTTGATAAGCAATTTTAAATTTACATTAAATAATAAGTAAGTTTGAACATGGTAATGGATTTATAGCAGAGCCTTCTCTGTGGGTCTTTGACAGTGTACCCATGCCAGAATAAACTATAGCCTCAAACCATTGCCTAGCCTCCTTTCCTATGTGCTGTGAGCACTGATAGGGGCTATACACTGAGAAAAAAAAAGAAGAAAAGGAAAGAAGTTTAATTATCTTAATTCAACAATAAGAGATAAAATTTGTCCCTAAAAGACACTAAGAAATCCAACAATATCATAGTAACCAAAATAGTAGAATACTGACCCATG
>NW_006399767.1:29148878-29156646 GCF_000299155.1 Elephantulus edwardii | reverse complement strand
AAACATAGACGATAACTACAGGTAATTAAAGAAAGTTCTATTTAAGCAACAGTAATATATTCCTTTATGGATATAAAATTGGCAAAAATCACAAAACTAGTATTTTACAATGTGACTTTAAGAGCTGCATAAGTTTTCAATTACTGATAGAGGAAATATAAATTAATGCAGACATTCTGCTGAGCAGCTGGACAGTATTTATCAAAGTAGGCAGTACATCCTCAATGACCCTACAAACCAGCTTGTAGGGCATGTACATTGCAGAGATTTAGATCCACTTAGGAACATAAGCATTGCTTGCAATGATGGAGAACAAAGAACTCTGATGATGTATTACTTAACATGTTGTATTACTAACCAAAAGACAGAAAATCTCTAGAGGTTTGACTCTGATGGACATTCTCCTCCTGGTAAGATTTACAGGATCAGAAACCCACTGAACAGTGGAAATTGGAATTAATTAGATGGCAATGAGTTTTATTTAGGTTGTTTTTGTGAGTTGTTTGTTTTGAGAGGCAACCCAGGTGTCCCAGTGTGAATATAGATAAGGCTGTGTACCTAGGTGAATTCTGTGAAACCATTGGAAGCAACAGATTAGATTACAGAATTAGATCTATACTAGCTTAAAGAATTTCTATTTTGTCTATATTCAGGCACACCTGATTATACTGCTTTTGTTAATTAAAAGTACATGTACTCTAAACAGTATTATACAATGCATAAGAAGATATACATCAAAGATTATAGTTTCAATATAGACTGTATCTCAACATCAAAAAAACAAAATCTTGTACTGGACCAATAAGCAACATCAAGACAGATTAAGAAAAGACTGAAGTTGTCAGTTATTTTGCTTTACTTGGATCCACAATCAATACTCATGGTAGTAGCAGTAAAGATAGAAAAAGATGTGTTATGTAGGAAAAATATACTGTCAAGGACCTTTCTAAAGTGCTAAAGAATAACAATGTCCATTTAAAAATTAAGATGTGCCTGATTCAAGCTGTGGTATTTTCAGTTCTTTCCTATGCATCTGAGAGTTGGCCAATGAGTAAAGGTGACAAAAGAAAGATTGATGCTTCTGAGTTTTGGTGTGGAAGAGAGTACTGCATATCCCATGGAACAAACAAGTCTGTCTTGGAGGAAGTACAACCAGGGTGCTCTTTAGAGGCAAGAATGGTGAAATTTCAGCTCTTATACTTGCACATGGTATTAGGAAGGGCCGGCCCTTGGGAAAAGACTTTGAAAAGTGGAGAGTCAGAGAAAGATGGGGAAACCTTCAACAAGATGGACTGACACAGTGACTGTAACAATGGACTTGAGCATACTGGAGATTGTGAGAATGGTGCAGGCTAATGCAAGGTTCAGCTCTGTTGTTCACAGGGTCAATATGAAGCATAGTTGACTTCACAGCACGTAACAACAAAAAAGAGACATGCAAATAAAAGTAAACTCAGCAAAAATAAAAATTAATAATAGACAATGATGATGTGAATTTAGATGTTGCAAAAAGATTTCAGGTGATGGCGAAGAGATGTAGATAGTTAACAGTTTTAGTTTGTTTGGCTCCACAGTCAACACTCTTCGTACCAGCAGCCAGAAAATCAAGTGACAAATTACACTGGGAAGTTCAGCTGTCAGGGACCTCTCCAGGGTACTGAAGAGAAACAATGTCAGGCTAGAGACTAAGGGGCACCTGATCCAGGCTATCGTCTTCACAGTTGCATGCTATGCATCAGAGAGCTGGACAGTGACTAGGGATGATAGAGAGTTAATGCCTTTGAGCTGGTGCTGGAGAAAAGTGTTGAAGATACCATGGACTGCTAGGAGAACGAGCAGGTTTGTTCTGGAGAGGGTGAAACCAGGCTGCTCCTTGGAGGCAAGGATTCTGAGACTTCGTCTGACATATTTTGGGCATGTTGCAAAGAGAGACCAGTCCTTGGAGAGGGACAGACATCCTGTTTGGGCAAGTGGAGGAACAGCACAGGAGAGGAAGACGCTCGATGAGATGGATCGATTCAGTGATTGAGGTAGTGGGAGTAGGTGTGTCAGAAACAATGAGGTTGGCACAGCATAGAGCAAGGTTTAGGGTCGCTATGAGTCACAAGTGATTCAACAGCATGTAACAACAACAACAATTGGAGAAAACACAGATTAGTGCAAACTTTCTGGTGAACATTTGTGCTACACTTTATCAAACTAAGAAGTTGCATCCTGGTGATGACTCTAATTCCTCCCTAGAGAGTCAGGTTCATAAAAGAAATCTCTAACTCATTGCCATCAAATCAGAACCAACTCATAGCTGACCCTCTAGCAGGTTTTTTGAGGCCATAAATCATATGGGAGGAAAATACCCATATTTCTTCCTCTGAGATGCTGATGGATTCAGGTCATGAGGAGGCACACCCTTTGAGTTAGGAGGAAAATTTCCTGCAGACTAGGACAGCCAGAAGAACAAACAAACAAATACATGTTGGAGAAAGTGCAACTAGGGTGCTCTTAGAGGTGAGGATGACAAAGCTGTGTCTCACATGCTTTGGGCATGCTGATAGGAAGTGTCAGTCCTTGGAAAAAGACATGAAGCTTGGAAAAGCAGAGGGTTAATAAAAGAAAGGAAAACCCTCAACAAGATGAATTGACACAATGGGCCCAAATATAGCAGCAGAAATAAGGAGGATGGCATAGAAAAGGGCAGTGTTCAAATCCATTGTACATAGGTCACTATGAGTTGTACTAAACTAGACAGTGTCTAACAACAACAAAGTCACCAGACCTCCCCTAGAGGAGTATAGGTAACTAGATATACATAGTAAAATATGCTAGAACAATTGGAGGCAATTTACTCACTGACTAAATTATACCAATTATATAGTATTATTTTGGTTAATTAAATATGCACACTAAATAATACTGTATGCTATACCAGTAAATAGACAAGTCAGTGGAGCCCTGGAAGGAGTGATAGACAAGTCAGTGGAGCCCGGAAGGAGCATCTGTGAACCTTGCCACTCAGTGAATACAGTAGTACTCAAAGGAAGTCAAAACAAACTTTCTATTAAGTACCTATCACACTTTGTGCCAGTTATGTGTTAAAGAAATGTATCTTGCTCCACTACTAGGCTATGAGCTTCTTGGGAATTTCAACTTCATCTTTTTTCTTCATAAAATAAAAAGAGAGACTGTGATAATGGTTAAACAGTCTTAAATCCAGACTTCCTCGTTTGGAAAACTAGCTCCACTATTTGCTAAGTATGTGAGTTGGTCAAATTGTTTATTATCTCTGAGCTTTACATATATCATATGTAAAATGGTGGGTATTATAGTATCTACGTTAAATAGTATCTGTGAAGAAAAAGTAATTATTTAATGTAAACTACTGCTGGCAAGTAATCTCAACTCATAGTTACCTTCCACTGCGGCTGAAGATGTAAATCGTTATGAGTTTTCTTCTTTCTTTCTCAGAGACGCTTGGAGCTTTGAAGTTATCAGCCCAACACATAGTATACTACACTTGTAAAGCACTTAGAATAAATAGTGCCTAACAGCTATTAAATACTCAATAATTTATTAGTAGTATTGTTGTTATCCAACTCTGTTACTCCATTAAGATTTCAATGTATGTTTACCAAATTGTCTTTTTTTAATTATTATTATTAATTTCAATTTACAGAGACTTTGGATTTCCATTCATTCATTCATTCATTCTTTTTTCCCTCCCAACCCTCCCCGCCCCAGTACACTACCCTATTGGAAAAGAAAAGAAAAATTCTTTCATTGTTTTATAATCTCTCCCCCCAGGTCCACTCTACTATGCAGCCTTCGCTCTGGACTCCCGTCATGACAGAAATACCTAATCACATAGCCCTTTTAAACAGTTTTCTCCCTCATCTGATTCAATGCAGTATACATTATTGAACCCATCCAAATTGTCTTCTTTACCATATACAATACAGATCCCAGGCCCTCTCCTCTTTTATTTTGACTGAATCCTAAGATATTCAAACCCAGAATAACTCACAAGATCCCCAGTTCCTGGGGGTTACTACTGGAACGCAGAGCCTTTATGATGAGGACAGTGCCAGCGATGATGCCCACCAGGCCCACTGCCAGACCCAGGATGCAGACCACAGTCTCTGTTGTCTCAGGTACTTGAATTGGCTCCTGGGCCTCTGGGGAGAAAAATTAAAAATATGAGGTTAGAAGATGCAAAAGGGGTGGAATTGGTCTGGAATTTGTACGAGTGATGAAAGTTACACATAATTTGATGGTATATTAGGAAGAGGAGAGGACTGAGACCTAATGAATGGCATAAGTAAGTGCTGAGGGAACCAGGACCTGGGAGTAAAGAAAGCACAAGGGAAGTGATTAGAGGGAGAGAGACTCCTTACCCCAGTGCTTGAGGAATGGCTCCTCCAGGCCCCAGTGCTCCACCTTGCAGTCATAGACATCCTCCGCTGAGGGCACGAAGGTCAGGTAGTGTAACTTTTGGAAGTTGTAGAATTTGTAATCTGTTCTGGGCAGGAAGAGGCTCTCGCCGACACCTTTAGTAACCACCTCTCCGTTGCGTAGCCACGTGACATTGAGCACCGGTGGGAAGAAGTTGTCAATATGGCAGATGAGTGTGTTGGGCTGGCCCAGCTCCACAGGCTCCTTAGGAAACACAGTCACCTCTGGGGGCACTGATTGGAGACAGGACCTGATGAGTCCCCATTTCTGGCCCAATTCCATCTTTAAAATAGAGTTCATCTCAAGATCATTTTCTTTTCTTTGCTCCCTTCTCACCTCTGTTAACCCTCCAAGACTGATTCTATCTGTAAATCTTTCCTTCTTGTTGTTGTTTTATACCATCAAGTCAGAACCAACCCATAGCTGACCTTCTGGTAGATTTTCAGAGGCAGTTAATTGCACAGGAGATTGTCCACCCTCCCATGGAGCAGCCAATGAATTCAAACCATGTACCTTTAGGATTATAGCACAGCTTCTTGCCACTAGGCCACCAGAGCTCCCTAGTTTTTTATACTAGTTATTAATCAAGATTCAGAGCTGAGAGTCTCAGTTCACTGAGCAAACTCACTCAGATTTAAGTTTTTATTGAATGAGAAAGATGATCCAACCTCTCAGCTATATTAGACTTAGCATGAGCACCCAAGGAAAGACGGACACTCAATAGTGATTCCCATTCTATGTTTAGCAGAAGAGCCCCCTCACCCTTCCCAGTAGGATTAAGACATTACCATTGGTGTCTTGAGTGTGGTTGGACCTGTCAATCATGATCTTCAAGTTGCTCTTCATTATCACAATGTTGCTCAACCCACCTTGAGCCTCAAAGGAAAAGGCTCGACCAAACTCTGGCAGATGCCAGACAGTTTCCTTCTTGTCAAGATCCACATAGAACTGCTCATCCTCATCAAACTCAAACATATACTCCCCTGTTGGACTTTCTGTCTGTGCAAACATTGCATAAGTTGACACGTGGTCTGCTGCATAAAGAAAGAGAAAGGGATGATAATATGTAATTATTAATATGTAGGTTATAGAGACCAGAGAATGGACAAAGATTTATTAATTTCTTTTTAAAAAAACTTTTATTATTTTGTGTGTGCCATCAAATTGGATCTGACTGGTACAAGGGGAGATTGTCCCTCCTTCTCCAGCAGAGCATCTGGTGGATTCTAACCACACACCTCTGAGATTACAGTGCAGCTTCTTGCCACTAGGCCACCAGATTTTTAATTTCAAAATTAAAAACAAACCACAACTAGGAGGAAAGAGTCAAAGGAAAAATATAAGACAGAAGAAAGAGTATTACCAAAAAGGAGAGTGTATTGTATAGACAAGAACAGTTTTAAAAAGTAATGAGAGAGGAACAAAATGAAAAAAAGTGTCATTGGGAGAGAAGATGTTTTCTTCGTCTTTGGAAGTTAAGGCAACATAACCCTAAAGAAATATAACATTGATAGATAACATTTACTGAGTAAGTACTATGTGTCAGGCATTATTATAAGTATTTTACACATTTTCTTATTTGATTGTAAAAATAATAATATTATTCAATGCAGCAATATATCCATACTATTTAATAGATTATTAAATACAGTGAATTTTAGCAACTTAATCAAGATAATACAGGTATTGTTGAAACTAGTAGAGAGATTTTTTTCATTTCATAAGATCTAACAATTGTAGGGATTCCTATCATAATATCTCAAATGTAAAATTATTTGTAAAGTCATTGTAAGCAGGAATATTTTTTCCTATTTAAAATGAAGTAAATATATCAGTTTAAAGATTAAGATGCACCCAATCCAAGTCAAGGCATTTTTAATTGCTTCCTGTACATCTGAAAGTAGGACAATGATTCAGGATGACAGAAGAATTTATGCCTGTGACTGTGGTATTGGCTAAGAGTGCAGCCAGAGTGCTCCTTGGAAACAAAGATGATAAAGCTTCACCTTACATATTTCAGGCATGTTGCTAAGAGAGGCTATTTCTTGGAGAGGAATATTATGTTTGAAAACATAGAGGGCTGGCAAAGGAGAGGATTCCCTCAACCAGATGGATTGGCATAGTAGGTGCTACAGTAGGCTCTATCTAGTGTGTCAGGAACTATAAGGTTGGCACAGGATAGGTCAGAGTTCAGATCTGTTGTCTATAGGGTTGTTATGGGTTGTGTTCGACTGAATAGCACCTAAAAACAACAATTTAATATACATTGAAATGCCAAAAGAACAAACAAATTGTCTTGAATGAATTGCAACCAAAGTACTCTTTAAAGGCAAGGATGATGAAACTTTGTCTCACTCACTTAGGCATATCCTCAGAAGGAATCAGTTCTTGGAGAGAGACAACATTCTTGGAAAGATAAAGGGTCAGAGAAAAAGAGGAAGTGTCTCAATAAAATAGATTGACAGAGTGATTATCACAATGGGCTTGAGACTTAAAGATCATGAAGATGATGTAGGATAGGGCTCAGATCTTTCATTCATAGGGTCAACTCGACAGGAGCTAACTGTTCTTTTTGCCCCTCAAAAGTAGGTGAGTGGCCCTTGAGCCTTATACTAAGGCTAAGTAAGGGTGGAGCCCTGCTTGAGGCTGTAGCTTAAAATCCTGTAGGGCCCTCGGGCTTGCGGCCCTCAACCAATTAATTAATTATTTGTTTATTTTAAATTTTAGAAGAAGCGTCTGTAAAGACACAGTAATCATTTGTCTATTTGCTGTATTGAATAACTTGGAGTTGCTGTGATGCTGAACACTATCCCATAGTCACGTTAAAATATACTGGTTACCCAATATGTACAATAGTTGGATGAGCTTCCAGATTGATTCATGTTGGGAAGCAGGAGTGGCATCCACTTTCTAAGCCAGATGCTTCTGGAAACTCTACAAACTCTCTTATAAATGTACAGAAATTATGTTAATTATAAAACAGTGTTCAGATCTTTTGTGCAAAGTTTACTCTGAGTCATATTTAACTCGACATCACTTAACCACTGCTAAATGAGACTAATTGGCAGCATCAGAATGGATGGTGAAGAGATTGAGATTGTTCACAGTTTTAGTCTGCTTGGCTCCACAATCAACACTCTTGGCACCAGCAGCCAGAAAATTAAAAGACATATTGTGATGGGAAAGTCCGCTGTTAGGGACCTCTCTAAAGTACTCAAGAGCAACAATGTGTCTCTGGAGACTAAGGTGCGTCTGGTACAGGCCATGGTCTTTGCAGTCACTTGTTATGCATCAGAGAGCTGGACGATGACCAGGGAGGATA
>NW_006399767.1:29147070-29148588 GCF_000299155.1 Elephantulus edwardii | reverse complement strand
TGGCACAGGACAGAGTAGAGTTTAGAGCTCTTGTACATAGGGTCACTATGAGTCGCAAGAGACTCGACGACACATAACAACAAGTGAGACTAGTGCTGTTATATCTGGAGCAACATTCTTCCACTTTGGACATCACTCTTTGTCAAAGTGCTGTATGAGATAACCTGAGTTTTTTATGATGCTGAACCTTGTGTCATAGAGATATCAAATACCAGAATGGTTCCTCATTGTGGACAATGTTTGGTGGAGCTCCCATTTGTAAAACAGGTTTGGAAGCAGGAGAGGCACTTCCTAAACCACGTGCCTCTGGAAACTCTATGAACTTAGAGAAACACTATGGCTATGGGAAGGCATTAGATCTTTTGTTCATAGAGTATGACTCGTGCTCAACTCGATGGCAATCAACAACAACAACGTGGTTTACATATAGAATTCTTAAACATTGTGTTTCATTCATATACATAGGATTTTACACATTCCATCATTCACATTGTTTTTCATATGGCCATTCACACACATTGTGTTTTATAAAAATCACTCACCATTGATCTATTCCCAATATTATTCTATCTTTTCAGATCCCCACAGGATCTTTTATAATTCCTTTACCCCCTCCCTCCACCAACTCAACTCTGAAAGCCCATAATTTCCCCCATGCCTCCCTAGTCTCAGCTTCCTACCTTTCCCTTCCCCCTTTTGACTTTTGTACCCATCTTACAAGTTATCTATTTTTCAAATAATGATTTTATGCAGTACTTATCCTTGTGAGACTAAATCAGTTCACTCAACATAATGCTCTTCATCATCTGCCATGTTCTATATTATTTTTTCAAAATTGCTCCTGAGTGCTGAAAAGCATTCTGTTATGTGAATGTACTACAATTTATTAATCTATTCATTTATTGATGGACATTTGTGCAGCAACAACTTTTAAAGATAAATAATTTTTTAAAATCAGAAAATTAAGATGGGGAAATTCTATGAATTTGAGTTTGAATATGTCTTATATCTAAGTTTCTGTTTCAGTTTATGAACATGGCAAAGTAGGATACATCCTTTCTTCAAAATAGTTCTCCCTTCAAAACAACTCTGAGATATCATCTCACCCCAGTCAGAATAGCAAAATTTAACAGAACAGCAAGCAACAAATGCTGGCGAGGTTATGGAGAAACTGGAACACTTATTCACTGTTGGTAGAAGTGTAAAATGGTGCAACCACTGTGGAAGACTGTATGGCACTTTCTCAAAAATTTGCAAATAGAGATACCATTTGACCCAGCAATTCCACTACTGGGAATATACCCTAAAGAGACCATAACCGACACCGAAGTAGATATATGCACACCCATGTTTATCACGGCTTTGTTCACAATAGCAAGGAGCTGGAAACAACCTAAGTGCCCATCAACAAACTAATGGATAGAGAAGCTGTGGTATATTCACACAATGGAATACTATGCTGCATTGGAAAAACAAGGAAGTCATGCAGTATTATTCAAAATGGGTGGCCCTGGAGGA
>NW_006399767.1:29145384-29146787 GCF_000299155.1 Elephantulus edwardii | reverse complement strand
GTTGGGAGGGGAGCGAAGTGCAACAATGAATGAATAGAAATCCAAAGTCTCTGAATTTTCATTGAAATTAATAATTTAAAAAATTTTAAAAAATAGTTCTCACTTTAGGGAAAAAATGCAACAATTTTTTTGGTACTGTTATTTTTATAATAGTCCTAAGATTTTTTGTTGAATTTCTATTTTTTCATTTTTGTTTTAAATGAAAGCATAAATTTTTTGCTAAGTTTGAAATACCAGTAGATAAGTTCTTTTGCTTCTTTATCCATTTACAAGAAGTCAAACTACCTCTAGTCTGTCGTTTTGTCATACTGTAGTGGTTTGTGTATTACTGTAATACCAAAAAGATAAGGAAAAATTTACAATCTATTTCTGAAAAAATTAGCCAGTGAAAACTCTGTGGCTAGCAATAGAACATTATCTGATATAGTGCCAGAAGATGAACCTCTCAGATTTGAGGGCACTTAAATTATCAATGAGGAAAAGATGCCTCCTTTAAGTAAAGCTTAATGATATGAATGGAGTAAAATTTTCAGACTTTTGTTTGCTGATGTATCACAACTCAAGACAAAAATGAATAGTTTTTAACATCCATAAATAATTAGAATATGAAATGTGTAAAGTATGAGTCTAGAAAAAGTGGAACTTGAAAAAAATTAAGAAGACCTAAAGATGGATATCCTAGGAATTAATGAGCTGAAGTGAACTAGTGCTGACCATTTCAGCCAGCCAATCATATTGTTGGCTATGCTGAGAAAGGCTAAAGATGACAAATTGAAAAGAAATGGTATCATTCTCAGAGTCAAAAAATAATGTCAAGATTTGTCGTGAAGTACAATGCTATCAGTGATAGTATCAGATCCATATGCATATGAGGAAGATCTATTAATATGACTAATGTAAAATCCATGCACCAACCACTTAAGCTAAAGATGTCAAAATTTAAGTTATCAATCCAATGTCAGCAAATTCTCCAAAGTACTGAAGAGCAACAATGTCAGTCTAGAGACTAAGGGTGCGTGTTCCAGGTCATGGTCTTCAAAATTACTTGCTATTTATCAGAAAGCTGGCAAAGACTAAGAATGATTAGAGGAGAATTGATGCTTTTGAGTTATGGTGCTGGAGAAGAGTATTGAACATATCATGGACTACTAGGAGAACAACAGTTTCATCCTGGAGAGGGTGGAATCGGGCTGCTCCTTGGAGACAAGAATTCTGAAGCTGAGCCTGGCATACTTTGGGCATGTTACAAAGGAGAGACCAGTCCTTGGAAAGGGACATCATGCTTGGGAGGATAGAGGGACAATGCAAGAGAGGAAGACCCTGGATTAGATGGATTGACTCAGAGACAGGGACAATGGGGGCAAGTGTGTCAGAGATACAGAGGATTCAGAGCTGTTGTACAT
>NW_006399767.1:29142922-29144719 GCF_000299155.1 Elephantulus edwardii | reverse complement strand
AGACAAGAAGTTTAGAAAAATAAAAATTAATATCAGAATAGACTGCAGTTTGCTCTAGAATGTAGAGAAACTAAAGAAAAAGGAAGAAATTATAAGAGAGTTTAACAAGATTCCAAGGGCACCTTGAGAAGTAAAAACTAAGTAGTATAATTAAACATTCAAAGACTTGAAGCTAAAAAACAAAAACAAAAAAATATACTTGATATTTCTTAAGCTAAAAGAACTGAAAAAATTCTATGGTAATATTAAAACATTCTGTGAATAAAATACTAATTAATACAAGATGCATTAAAAGGAGATGGAAGGAATAAGCAGTCACTGTTCAAAATTAATTGGTCAACATTCAGTAATCCCAAGAGGTAGCATATGATCAAGAACCAAAGATATTTAAAGAAGCTGTCCAAGCTATACTAAAAACCAAGACTACAAATAGATGCAACACTGGAGGTCCTCACTCATCTAAGCCAAATATTTGGAAGACAGCTACCTGACCAATTTACTAGAAGAGATAGATATCTGTGCCTATTCTGAAGAAAATTCACTCCAAAAAATACAAAAATTATCACTACAACCTTGCTCACTGAAACTGAGGAGAACCTGAAGCATCTTCTGCATAAAGTCTTCAATATGGGTTGAAACCCAACATCAAGAAAACGAAGATTCTTACCACTGAGCCAATTGGCAGCATCATGATAAGATGGAAAAAAGATTGAAATTGTCAACAATTTCAATTTGTTTGGGTCTACAATCAACACTCCTGGAACACCAGCATCCAGGAAATCAAAAGATGAATTGGATTAAGAAAATCTGTCAGGAACCTCTTCAGAGTGCTGAAGTGAAAAGATGTCAATCTAGAGACTAAGTTGTGCCTGATCCAGGCCATGGTCTTTGCAATTACTTTCTATGCATCAGATAGCTTAACAAGACTAAGGATGACAGAAGAATTGATGTCTTTGAATTGTGGTCCTGGAGAAGAATATACCATGGACTGCTAAGAGAACCAACAGATATATTCTGGAGAAGGTGAAATCAACATGCTCTCTGGAGGCAAGGATTTTGCAGTTCTGTCTCACTTTCAGCATGTTGCCAGGAGAGATTAGTCCATCGTGCTTGGAAAGGGTTGAGGGACAACGCAGGAGAGGAAGACCCTGGTTGAGATGGATTGACACAGTCACTGGGGTAATAGGGGAAGCTGTTTTGGAGACAGTAAGATTGGCTCAGAATAGGACAGAGTTCAGAGCTATTGTACATAGGGTTGCTATGTATCATAGTCGACTCAATGGCAGAAAACAACAACATACAAGTATTACCATGCACTAGTGAAATCTTGCTGAAAACAATTCATAACCAGTTGCAGCAGTATATTGACAGGGAACTAACAGAAATGAAAGCTGGATTCAGAAGATGTACATTGAAGGATAGATTTGGGCTGAAAGCAGAGACTACCTGTGTTTTGTTGACTATGAAAAAGCATTAAATTGAGTGGATCATCAAACACGGATATTTTGAAGGAAGATAGTTATAGAATATTGTTCTCATGCAGAATAACACATAGATCAAGAGGCCATCACTTGACTACAACAAGGGGATGCTGTATAGTTTAAAATTAAAGAAAGTGTTCATAATGGTTTTCACAATACTTGTTCAATCTATACACTGTCTTGGAAAAAGTTCAGCCAGAGAATTCCTTAGAGACAATATGGCAGAGCTTCCTCTCACATACATTGGGCATGTTGTTAGGAAGGGCTATTCCTTGGAAAGGTGTGTCATACATGGAAAGGTAGAGGGTCAATGAAA
>NW_006399767.1:29137299-29141677 GCF_000299155.1 Elephantulus edwardii | reverse complement strand
GTACTGTTCCAGCCATTTTTTAATGATCTTCAGCAGTACTTTGCTTGCATGTGATATTAATGATATTGTTTGATAATTTCCACATTCAGTTGAATCACCCTTCTTGGGAATAGGAACAAATATGGACCTCTTCCAATCTGTTGGCCAGACAGTCTTTCTCCAGATTTCCTGACATATACTAGTGAGTGCATCCAAGGCTGTATCTGTTAATTGAAACAAGTCAATTGGTTTCCCATCAATTCCTGGGGCCTTATTTTTTACCAATGCCTTCAATGCAGCTTCCTCTTCTTCCCTCATTACCATTGGTTCCTGCTCATATGGTACTTCCTGAGAGTTTTCAGTATCAATTATTTCTGATACAATGACTCTGTGTATTCCTTTTATCTTCTTTTGATGCTTTCTGAGTCATTCAATATATTACCCATAGTATCTTTCAACATGGTGACATGAGACTTAAATTTGTTTTTCAGTTCTTTCAGCTTGAGAAATGCAGAGCTAGTTATTTTCTTTTTATTCTCCAATTCCATTGTGTATGGGTTTTAATTGAGCTCTCTGATTGAGACAGATTAGAAAGCAGGAAGGACCATCTACTTCTTAAATAAAAGACTTTTAAAAACCCTGTCAACACTAAACAAAGATCATAGTTATAGTAGTGTAGTGGTAGAGCTCAGATTGGAAGTCAGTTGAAATGAGGAAAATCTATAACATCATTTAACAATTGTTAAAAGGAATATACGTGGCTTGAATGTTGGAAAACTAGAAATTGTTGAAAATGAAATGGAATGCATGAATATTGATATACTAGGCATTAGTGGGATGCAATGGACCAGCTATGGCCACATCAACTCAGATAATCATATGATATACTATGCAAGAAATGAAAAACAGAAGAAGAATGGTGTTGCATTCAACACCATTTTCAAGTTCTATCTTAAAATACAAGTTTTGTGTGATAATATCTATATGCATGCAAGGAAGAGCTGTTAACATAACTATTATCCAAATATATGTTCCTACATCTAGTGCCAAAGAGGAAGAAATTGAGAATTTTTACCAAATTTTGCAGTCTGACATTGACCGAACATGTAATCAGGATGCATTAGTGATAATTAGTGACTGGAATGCAAAAATAGGAAACAGTGAAGAAGGAATAGTAGTTGGAAAATATGTGCTTGGTGACAGAAATGAAGCTGGAAATAAAATTATTGAATTTTGTATTTACAATGATTTGTTCATTGCAAATACTTTTTCTCAAAGACACAAAAGATGACTCCACACATAGATTTCACATGATGGGCTGCATAGGAATCAGACTGACTACATTTGTGGAAAAAATCGCTGAAGAAGTTCAATATCAGCAGTCAAAACTAGGCCAGGGACAGACTGTCAGTCAGATCATCAGTTACGCATATGCAAGTTCAAATTGAGGCTGAAGAAAATTAAAATAAGTCCACAGGAACCAAGTTATGATCTTGAATCAATTCCATCAGAATTTCATGATCATCTTAAGAATAGGTTTGAGGCATTGAACACCAATGATAGAAGACCTGATGAGTTGTGGGATAATATCAAGGATCTCATCCATGAAGAGAGCAAAATGTCATTACAAAAACAGATGAAAAGAAAAAAATCTAAGTGGATGTCAGAAAAGACTCTAAAGATTGCACTGCAGTGTAAAGAAGCCAAATCTAAAGGAAAACATATTGATGTGAAAGAGCTGAACAGACCATTTCAAAGGGCAGCTCAAGAGAACAGAACAAAATATTAAAACGGAATGTGCAGAGAGATGGAACAACCAACTACATAGGCATGTGAAAATTGGACAGTGGATAAGGAAAATCAAAGAAGAATCGATGCCTTTAAATTGTTGATATTGTTGTTAGGTGCCGTAAAGTTGAGTACAACTCATATGTCTTGAACTTGTAACAGAGCAAATAAATCTATCTTGGAAAAATGTTGACAGAATGTTCCATAGAACTAAGGACTGTGATACTTTGTCTCACATACTCTGGACAGATAATGATGAGAGGCCAGTCCCTGGGACATTGTGCTTGGCCAAGTATTTGTTACTGTGTGCCATCAAGTCAGAACCAACTCATAGCTGACCCTTCAGCAGATTTCCAAAGACAGTAAATTGCACAGGATGAGTTTGACCTCTTCTGAACAGTTTGTGAATTCAAACTGCATGCTTTGAGGATTGCATTATAGTTTCTTACCACTAGGTCACAAGAAAGTACAAGTCAATAAATGAGTGATATCTATAATAACCTTCTGTCAATAACTTGGTTTTGAAATTGGAACAACTAAGGACGTCAGTCTGGAGACTAAGGTGCACCTGATCCAGGCTATAGTCTTTGCAGTTACGTGCTATGCATCGGAGAGTGGACAGTGAATAGGGATAAAAGAAAGAGAATTGATGCCTTTGAGCTGTGGTGCTGGAGAAGAGTGCTGAATATACCCTGGACTGCTAGGAGAACAAACAGGTTTGTCCTCAAGAGAGTGAAGCCAGAATGTTCCCTGGAGTCAAGGATTCTGAAGCTTCGTCTGACATACTTTGGGCATGTTATAAGGAGGGACTGGTCCTTGGGGAGGGACATCATGTTTGTGAGAGTGGAGGGACGGCGCAGGAGAAGAAGACCCTCGATGAGATGGATCGATTCTGTGAGTGGAGTGGTGGGAATGAATGTGTTTGAGACAGCAAGGTTGGCACAGGATAGAACAGTGTTTAGGGCTCTAGTACATAGGGTCGCTATGAGTCGCAGACAACTCGATGGCACATAACAACAACAACAAGGATTTCTTCCAGTCAATTGCCCAAGTAGCTATCTTTCAAATTCACTTGGCACAGGCTAGTGACCACAGAGCACAGAAAGTCTTGAACAATAGCATTAATATCACATACAAGTAAAATCTTGCTGAAGATTATTTAAAAACTAGTGGAACAGTATGTTGACAGGGAACTACCATAAATTCAAGCTGAATTCAAAAGAGGCTGTGAAATGAGGGATATCATTGCTGGTGTCAGCTGGATCTTGGCTAAAACCAGACAGTACCAGAGAAATAGTTATATTTTTTTATTGATTATGCAAAAGTTTTTGACTACGTGATTATACAAATTATGGATAACACTGCAAAGAATGGGAATCCTAGGACACTTCATCTGAAACTTATACATAGACCAAGAAGCAATTGTCCAAACAGAACAAGGGAGCACTAACTACATAGGTTTAAAATTAGGACAGTTATGTGCCAGAATTCTATCCTTTCTGTATACCTGGTCAATCTGTATGCTGAGTAAATGATTAAGAACCTTTATTATATGAAAAAGAATGTGATATTACAATTGGAGAAAGACTCATCAGCAGATTACACACCTTGCTTGCAGAACGTGAAGAAGACTTGAAGCATTTCCTGCAGAAGCACTTAGGGTCTTCATATGGGTTACATCCCAACCTCAGGAAAGCAAAAATCCTCACTACTAAATCAATAAGCAACATTAATGTAGATGGAGAAAAGACTGATACTGTCAAGAATTTCATTTTACTTGGATCCACAATCAACATCCATGGTAAAATCAGTGTGTTAAATTAAGAAAATCTGCTGACAATAGCCTCTCCAAAGTGCTAAAAAAGCAGGGGTGTCAGTTTTAAGATGAAGTGTGCCTCATTCAAGGCATGGTATTTTCTTTCGCTTCAAAAAGATATGAAAATTGAACAAAGTAAAGAAGACCAGAGATTAACTTTGAATTATGGTGCTGGCAAAGAGTATTGAATATATACCATGGACTGCCAAAAGAAAAATAAATCTGTCTTGGAGGAAGTGCAACCAGAATGCTCCTTAGAGACAAGGATGTGTGAAACTTCATCTCATTTACTGTAGGCATATTGTCAAGAGAGACCAATTCTTGGAAAAAGACATCATGCTGAGAAAAGTGAAAAGTCAGAGAAAGAAAGCAAGATTCCCTTAACAAGCTGGATTGACACAGAGACCATAACACTCTCTTGACTTGAGGATGGTGCATTTGTGAGGACAGAGTAGAAGAGGGCAAGCTTCAGATCTATTGTTCATAGGGTCCCTATAAGTAGTAGTTGGCTGAATGGTACCCAACAATAGCATCAACAACTCTAAAATAATATTCTTATAAATATGTGTTCTTTATGGTGTTTATTATAACATAACATTGGGAATGATGTTAATAACAGTCAATTATTAGTTGTTAATATTAATAATAGTCAACATGAGCATTCTGTTTCTCCCTAGTTTTATTTTTTCTTCACTTCAACCCAAGACATTACACCTTCAGTGAAAATATCTGGAGGTCATACTGTGCATCTTCTGGGAATCTGCTTTTATACTTAGAGCTGTAATGATTCTGCTT
>NW_006399767.1:29134213-29136844 GCF_000299155.1 Elephantulus edwardii | reverse complement strand
TGACTGAGATACTTCACTCAGCATAATGTCCTCCAGGGTCACCCATTTTGAATAATATTGCATGAGTTCCTTGTTTTTCAATGCAGTGTAGTATTCCGTTGTGTGAATATACCACAGCTTCTCTATCCATTTGTTTGTTGATGGGCATTTAGGTTGTTTCCAACTCGTTGCTATTGTGAACAAAGCCGTGATAAACATGGGTGTTCATATATCTGCTTGGATGTCAGTTATGGTCTCTTTAGGGTATTTTCCCAGTAGTGGAATTGCTGGATCAAATGGTATCTCTATTTGCAAATTTTTGAGAAAGTGCCATACAGCCTTCCACCGTGGTTGCACCATTTTACACTTCTACCAACAGTGAATAAGGGTTTCAGTTTCTCCACAACCTTGCCAGCATTTGTTGCTTGCTGTTCTGCTAAATTTTGCTATTCTGACTGGGGTGAGATGATATCTCATAGTTGTCTTGATTTGCACTCTCTCAGGGCTAGGGATTTTGAACATTTCTTCATGTTCTTGTTAGCCATCTGGATGTCTTCTTTAGTGAAGTGTCTGTTCACATCCTGTGCCCATTTTTTTATTGGAATATTTACCTTTATCTTGTTGTGGTGCTCAAGTATTTTATAAATTCTGGATTTATAAGTCCCTTATCTGATATCTCATTACCAAATCCTTTTTTCCAGTCTGTGGCTTCCCTTTTTACCCTGTTGGAGAAGTTTTGGATGTGCATAGGGATTTGATTCTTAGAAGGTCCCATTCATCTATTTTAGCTTCTTCTGGTTGTAAATTTTTAGGATACTTGGAAGACTCTTTATGTTGTGGATCAAGACTACAAAAGTTCTTCCAAGCTTTTCTTGAATTAAGTTTATATTCCTTGGTTTTAGTCCTAGGTCCATGATCCACCTTGAGTTGGTTTTTGTATATGGAATGAGGTGTGGATCTTGTTTCATTTTTCTGCAGATAGCTTCTGCTTTTATATTAATGAACTGTTATGTAGCACTTGGGTTTTGGAGGGCAATATTATTTATAGACTTAGTGTTCCTTGATATCAGAACTGTGTACAGAAAAAGCATTCTCTATAATTTATAATGCAAACTGAGCCCTGGTGGTTGTTCAAAGTCTAAATCTCTCATTGTAGCAACAGTCCCCTGGTTCAATCAGTTTTAGAATCACAAGGTTAACAAACACAGAAACATAGCTGTCTTGGGAGAAGATAGCATTTGAACCACCCAGAAAGATCCTGCGAAGGTCCTGGGATCTTAAGAGGTAAGGAGGAAAACAATAGTAGTTTCTCTCTTAGGTACAATATACAGAGCACTTAGCTCAGAGTCTGTCACAAGCTAAAAGAAATAGGGATCCAAAAAAGTTATAAGAGAAACAGTATCCTCAAAGAATTCAGTTAGAAAGCCACTGGTTACAGAAGACTGTGGAATAGAAAGGATATATTCATCAGACTAGGGTCTGGGTTTAAATCTCGGCTCTTTGACTTGGTTTGTAACCTTAGAAAACACATTCATTTGCTTAGTTTCCATTTTCCATCTTCAAAATGGGAATAATAACATCTTTGAAATTTCTTATGGGTGACATATAGGGAAACATAGTAAGTAGATATGCAGTAAATGGTGGTTGCTGTTATTGTTATTAACATTAGAGTGAAAGGAAGAAAAGGTGGACATTACTGAAGAGAATGAAGAAGAAAAGTATGGCACGAGGAAGAAATAGATCAGTGAGACACTGCAATCTCTAATTTCTAAAGCAAATGTATCACCTGTCACCAACTTCACTCGCCTGCTCTCTCCTTCTCCTGGTCACTTACCTTCTATGGCCCCAGCTCTTTGGATACTCAGCAGGGAAGTCAGGATGAAAGCCCCCAGGATGACATCTTTTTTCTGGAACATTTTTCTCTTGAGGGTACACATTGTAAGGTCTGTAATGACCATTCTAGGCACAGAAATAGTGATGAGGAACTGGGGTTGAGTGAAAAGAGCTCTGAAATTACAGAGTTGTCTTACTCTAAATTGACCAAAAGGGGTGGAGAGGAAACATCCTGGCTAGGCTCAACCAATGAGAGAAATTACAGAGCTGACAGTCTATGTTACTAGGTAAACAGAACACTGAAAGGGGCTGGAAAAGAAATGGGAGAAATCTCGAGAGCAAACATGACCCAGGAATCTTCAACTCAGTCTATTAGAAACATTCTCAGAGTTAGAGACTTGAAAAAATATGTCCACAAACATTTTTTCTGACAGCAGTTGTTTTCTGTTATGTTGTGTTATATAATGAATTAATCTTCATATATACCATATTTCCATCATTGATATTCAGATTCTTTTTGAGAATTTTACTCATTATTTTTTCTAAACTATTTTTAAATTATTCTATCACATTTACAAAAATGTTAACATTTATGTATGAACACATTATCTAGCAAGGAATAAAATGAATCTTTCTGTCCACTTGCCTGAAATATTTCTCTTTTTATTTAATTCTTTATGTAAAAGTTTTATTCAATTGGTATGCATAACAGATCATCCGAGACGCTGGGCTGTACGAGGAGGAATGTGGCATCAGGATTGGTGGAAGAGTCATCAACAACCTGCATTATGCAGATGACACAACCCTGCTCGCTGAAAC
>NW_006399767.1:29132603-29133713 GCF_000299155.1 Elephantulus edwardii | reverse complement strand
AAACAGGTTTGTCCTGGAGAGGGTGAAGCCAGAATGCTCCTTGGAGTCAAGGATTCTGAAGCTTCGTCTGACATACTTTGGGCATGTTGCAAGGATTGACTGGTCTTTGGAGAGGGACATCATGTTTGGCAGAGTAGAGGGGTGGCACAGGATAGGAAGACCTTCGATGAGATGGATCGATTCTGTGACTGGAGTGCTGGGAATGAGTGCGTTTGAGATGGCTAGGTTGGCACAGGATAGAACAGTGTTTAGGGTTCTTATACATAGGGTCGCTATGAGTCTCAAGCGACTCGATGATACATAACAACAACAACAACAACAAAAGTTTATTAGAGAAGTGATGATAGCTATAGAACAGGGTTCAAGTCTTTAGTTCATTGGATTGCTATGAGTCATAGTTGACTTGATGGCACTTAACAACAGCAAAAGCTTTGTAGTTTCACTTCTCTACTACCCCTTTTACTCTCATTGTAGTACTAGAACTGACTGATAGAACCCTCCAGTGGGTTTTTAGAGGCTGTAAATCACGTGGGAGGAGATTGTCTATATTTCTCCCCTGGAGCAACTGGGGGATTGAACTGCCTGGCTTTGGCTTGGCAGCACAACTCCTTACTTTCTTAGGCCACCAGAGCTCATTAGTTTGTTATTTTTGTGTACTATTGAGTTATAACGGACCCTGCTTTTAGGTTGACAGTACAACTATTTACTCACTAGGCCAACAGAGGTCCCTGTCCAGATAATTATTACTGTATTATTCACAGGAGATCTAATGGTGCAATGGTTAAGAGTCAGCTGCTAATTAAAAAGTTGGCAGTTCAAACTCACCAAAAGTTCCATGGGTGAAATATATAGCATCTGCTTCCGTAACTATTTACAACCCCAGATCTTATCAGGCAGTTATGTTGTAAACTATTGGGTCACTTTGAGTTATATTTTACTTGATACCACTGGATATATTATTAATATTTATTATTCATCTCAAATATGTAAACTATCTAAAATGTTTGTTTCTTTTTCTCTCTTGAATTTTTTTTTATTTAAGTTGTCAGTTTTCCTTATGACTCAGGGTGAAGTCTCTCTCAGGGAGGAGTGATAGGGAATGGCAAAGGA
>NW_006399767.1:29104237-29132186 GCF_000299155.1 Elephantulus edwardii | reverse complement strand
AGAGTTTTTTTCATTCATATACATTGTATTTCACACATTACTTCATTCACACTGTTTCATATGATCATTCTCATACATTGTGTCTTTTAAAATTAATCACATTGATTTATACCTACTATTACCCCATTTTTCAGATCCACACTGGATGTTTCCTAATTCCTTCACCTCCTCCCTCCAGCCTCCAAACTCTGCAACTCTATGATTCCCCTGACCCACATCAGCCCCCTGCTCACTCCCCTTCCCTTTTTGGACATTTGTACACATCTTAATAGTTATCCTTCTGTTTTTATAATAATGGTCTGATACAGTATTTGCCCTTATGAAACTCTGTTATTCAACAGCCCAAATGTCCATCAACAAACAAATGGATTGAGAAATTGTGATATATTCACTCAGGAGTAATGATTTCAAAAAATGAGAGAAGCTAGAGAGCATTATGCTGAGTGATCTTGTTTTTAAGTGTGTGTGTGTGTGTGTGTGTGTGTGTGTGTGTGAGTGAAAAACTTGTATTTAGAATTAGTCAGCTGGACTCGGTTTAGATCATCCAATTTTGTTGGCAACATCCAAAGCATGTATCGATCAAGTCGAACATAGGCCGCCTTCTCTCCATCAAGCCTAATCAAGGTGTTGATGTTAGCCACATCCAACATTAGTGTCATAGAGCTTCATTACAGCTTGTTTGATTTGGTGCTTGTTGGCCTTGACATCCACAATGAACACAAGTATGTTATTATCTTCTATCTTCTTCATGGGTGAATGAGTGGTTGGGGAAACCTGATGCTGGCATAGTGGTCAAGCTTGTTTCTCCTGAGGGCACTCTTCTCGGGATATTTGGGCTATCTTTGCAGTCTTAGCATCCTAGGCTGCTGAAAGTTGGGTGACATGGGAATTTTTTTTTACTTTTTGTGGCTGTGGATGCCCTACAGGATTGCCTTCTTGGCCTTTACCACCTTTGCTTTGGCTACAATTTTGGGAGGGGCACGGGCTTCCTTCTTCACTTTCAGCACCATTTTCATGGAAAGTGAAATTTTTTTAATTCTTTTTTATTACATACAATTTTCATTCTTCTAAATTCTCCTTATCATAATGAAAGAATTACTTTTCTTTTTTATCATCATATTATTGTTAATGTTTTATTCTCATTTTATTGTTGGGGTTTTTTTTTGTTTGGGGTTTTTTAAATTATTAATTTTAATGAACATTTTATAGAGACTTTGGATTTCCATTCATTCATTGTTGCATAAGAATTACTTTTCTATTATTATTTTAAACCTTTTTACTTTGAAGTACTCCCTTAGATTTTGTAGATAAGATCACAGAATATTTAATGTGATAATTATATCTATCTTGGTTTGTAGTAGCTTTACATCAGTAATAAGTATTAGCAAATTAGTATATGCCAAATACTGTTTTAATTCACAAGTATTATCTCACATAAAATCTAAGAAGTATTATTAATGTTTATTTTTAAAATAAACTACCTGAGACACTGAGTGATTAAGGACATTTTAGATTGGTTATATATAGCAAATATATGATATAAGGAGGAAACAAAATAATTTTACTACAAAACCTGAACTTTTTTCCTAATACAACAATGTACTGGTTACTCATCTTAACAAACACCCTATGCTATATAATTATTTTTAAAATCCTACCATTTTATTTAAATCTTAACATCTCTATTAATAGACTATGCTGGTTTGAAATGATATTAGATTTTGTGGTTCAACATTATTACATTTATAAAAGGTTTTTTGGGTTTTTTTTTTAAATCAACAACTTTGTATTTACAGTCCACACAAACAGGCTCAGATGGTTTGGAGGAGGTAAGAGTTTCTAGGTAAATGGCTAAGCCCTGGACTCACAAAATGATTGGTGGTTCAGACACACCCAGAAATGCCTCAGAATTGACTTAATGACAACTAGCAACAGCAACAACAAGATCTCTGATGATTTTCTTTTACTCCCTCATTAACTGGTCTGTTTATATTCTCCAAGGAATTTGCTTTTCAAAAGTATTTTCAGATCTGTTTATCTCATTTGAGATAAATTGAGAACATTGCCTAAATGCAGGGTTTTGGAGGTTTTTCCTTCTTTTTTTAAAATTCATTATTAATTTCACTTAAAATTTACAGAAACTTTGGATTTCCATTCATTCATTGTTGCACTTTTCTCCCCTCCCAACTCTCCCCCATAGTACACTACCCTCTTTGAAAAGTAAAAGAAAAATTCTTTCATTGTTTTACAAACCCTTCCCCAGGTCCACTCCACAATGTAGCCTTCGTTGTAGACTCCTGTCATAATTAAAAGACCTAATCACATATCCCTTTTAAACAGTTTTCTCCCTCATCTGTTTCAATGTAGTATACATGGTTGAACCCATCTTTCTCAGTCTCCCCCCAACCCCAAGGTCAGTCCTGTTTTACAACAGTGGCACTGTACAATATTTGTCCTTTTGTGACTGAGATACTTCACTCAGCATAATGTCCTCCAGGGTCACCCATTTTGAACAATATTTCATGAGTTCCTTGTTTTTCAATGCAGCATAGTATTCCATTGTGTGAATATACCACAGCTTCTCTATCCATTCGTTCGTTGATGGGCACCTGGGTTGTTTCCAACTCCTTGCTATTGTGAACAAAGCTGCGATAAACGTGGGTGTGCATATATCTGCTTGGATGTCAGTTATGGTCTCTTTGGAGTATATTCCCAGTAGTGGAATTGCTGGGTCAAATGGTATCTCTATTTGCAACTTTTTGAGAAAGTGCCCTACCACCCTCCACAGTGGTTGCACCATTTTACATTCCCACCAACAGTGAATAAGGGTTCCAGTTTCTCCACAACCTCACCAGCATTTGTTGTTTGCTCTTCTATTAAATTTTCCTATTCTGACTGGGGTGAGATGATATCTCATAGTTGTTTTAATTTGCATCTCTCTTAGAGCTAAGGATTTTGAACATTTCTTCATGTGCTTGTTAGTCATCTGAATGTCTTCTTTGGTGAAGTGTAAAAGCAGGTTTTATCATCCACTTACTGAGAATGAATAAATCAACATCCAGAGAGGAAAGTATTTTCCTTGAAGTTGCATATAATATAACTGGCATGTCTTGCTCCTACATGTAATGTTCCTGGGCTGGGCCATGCTGACATTGATAAACAGTCCTAGGTAATCCTATCCTAAGTTACCTGCACTTTTCAGGACTAATAAACCTCTGGGAGAAAAAAAAATATTGTTACAAGGCTACTAAATACTCCTTTAGTAGAGGAAGGAAGACAGACTACAGGACTCATGCTGAGTTCTGAGGCGAGGCGAGTAAAACGAAGAGAGTACATCATGTCCCAAAATCTTATGACTTGTCCAGTTGCTCAAGATAATTATCACTGTTTCTATCCTCTTAAGTGCATTCACAGTGCCATAGAGTTGTTTCTGACTCATAATGACCCTCTGTTGGATTTCTAGGCCTGTAAATCTTAACAGGATTGTCTACTCTGCTTTCTGAACTGTCAGAGAAGCACATGACCTCTTGGTTAGCAGCACCACACACCACAGACTATGATACCAAAGCTCCTTTTGAGTGGATTTTTAAACATTCAAACTCATTATCATCAAGTCAGAACTGACTTGTAGATGACCCTCCAGCAGGTTTTCAGAGGCTGTAAATTGCTCAGGAAGGGATTGCACATCTTTCTTCTGACAAGTAGTTGGTGAGATTTTAAGTAGATTATACACTAAATTGTTAGACCTTTCATACTAAGCTTCTGCCCAGTGAGTGATGAGTCATATCAAGCTAAGTGTTCATTGGCTCCTTTTCTAAAGTCTGTCCAATCCTAGGGAACGTAAGAAAGTATTTTGGTTCACAATTTCTGAAATTTCAGAAGGAGGCTTCATTTAGTGGATCCTCTCTTACAGCAGCACTTTACCACCTCCCACCCATTTCCAGTTCCAGGATGGTTCTGATTCCTGAAGATCCCTGGGCAGTAGTTCTCACAGTGTTACTGATGACACTGAGCAACTCCTTGGTCCAAGGCACGGCCACTCCAGGTAAGTGTACAAAAGCGTTTACTCAAGAACCTGGCTTAACTCCCAGGGGCCTCTTTCTGTGAGGACTTGGATTTTGAAACAAGCTGTAGAACTCCTGCAATCCCCCAGGGTCCTGTCTTCCCAGCTATTGAATCAGGATTACCTCTTGATACTTTCCTTTGGACCTATCCTCTTATCCAGCAACACATCAGGTACAGTGAGCAGGAAATAGGAGAATTTACAGTGGGGCAGTATGGTTGTCTGTTATTAAAAATGAGGATTACACGCTTGGAATTTGGAGAGACATGATTTCTACAAGGATGTCAGCTTTTCATTCTGCCTTTTATGTCAGAACCTTAGACCTATAGAAAGCCTCTGGCTGGAATGTCCAGGCTTTCAGGATCGATCTACTGATTTAGGGCACAGGAAGAGGAGCCTTCATTCTCTAGGGCATGTAGGAGCCTTGACCCCTTGAATATTTATAGCCAGATGAGGAGAATGGTAAAGAGACAGGTTGTGATTCCAGACTCTGGCCACATTCTTGTTGAAGGTCATCCTCCCAACTTTTCTAGGGCTTGAATTGAGTATTTTATGGTTGGTTGAAGTTTGTAGGAATAATGAAATGAGATTTTGTAGCTATATAAAAGGGATTGAAAGTAAGTTACCAGAAGACCAAGGAAGAGATCATGCTGCCTTCCTGTGGTTATCTTGACTGTTAAGATCATGTATCTATCTCTTATGATGCTTCTTAACTATCTAGTCCAAATTACACTCAACATGATGGAAGTAGAGCTAGAAAGTAGGTCATCTTGATTTCTCACTAACTCCTACTTTTTCTTTCATGTTATTGTTCTATGCTATCAAGTTGAAACCAACTTATAGTTTACCATTCAGTGGGTTTTCAGAAGATGTAAGTTGCATAGGAGTTTACTGCCCATCTTTTTCCTGCGGAGCAACCTGTGCATTCAAACCATATGCCTTTGAGTTAGCAGTACAGTTCCCTACCATTAGGCCACCAGAGCTCCCTTCTTTCACAGATCCTCCTTTAGGGTCTATGTTAGAGTAGTAGCATTTGAATCTCCTGATGTTGCTGTTGTTGTTGTTGTTAGGTGGCATCGAGTTGAGAACAACCCATAGCAACCCTATGAACAAAAGATCTGAACCCAGTCCTGTCCTGTACCATCTTCACACTTCCTGACACACAAGAGCCCATTGTAGCTTCATTGAGATGATTCCTACTGAGTATGAAGGAGCAGATGGGTCTCAAAAACCAAAACTAAAAAGCAATATCTTTTTAGCTCAGGAAAATTTAAATATTATCTTTTATGATCTCATTCCTGTGTTCACTATACAAGGGTTTTAGGGTCACAATCCCAATCCTCCCTGTCACACCATCTGGGCAACTGTCTTATTTACCTTTTTTGTTTTTATCCTCCAAGTAAAATAATTCTAAAAAGGAGAAGTGGGAAGATCTAGTTAAAAGATAGTCAACAAAAATTTTACTGATGTTAAGGTCTCATTGAAATGGCAACTCTGATTGAGATTTTCCAGCAGGCAGTTGGTTGAACCAGTCTCCCCTGCCACTAGCTATTCCTTTGGAATTTTGTACATATTAAGATACCATGAATTGAAAAAGAGAAGGGACTAATGTATTGAGTAGCATCAGATCTAACACCACATGCTTTACATAAGCTATTTTATCTAATTCTTGGAGTAGTTCCTTAAGATGTTGTTGTTAGGTGCTGTTGGATGAAGTATGACTCATAGCAACCCTGTGATACCAGCCCTGTGAACAGAATATCTGAACCCTCTGCTATCCAGTGCCAGCTTCACAATCTCTGATGCATTTAATTGCATTGCTGCAGTTACTATGTCAATCCACCTGGTTGAGGGTCTTTCTCTCACTTTCCTTCCACCTTCCCAAGCATGATGTCCCTCTCCAAGTCTTCTAGCAACATGCCCAAAGTATGTGAGACAAAGCTGTTTCATCCTTACCTCCAACGAGTAATATGGCTACACTTTCTCTAAGACATATCTATTTGTTCTTTGACAGTCCATGTGCTATTCAATACTCTTCTCCAACAGCTCACTTCAAAGACATCAATTGTTCTTCTATCATCTTTATTCACTGTCTAGCTCTCAGCAGCATAGCAAGTGATTGGAAAGACTGAATAAATTGTACCTTAATCTTCAAACTAACATCATTACTTCTCAATAATTTGGATAGTTCCCTTACCGCAGACTTTCCCAGTGAAGTACATCTCTTGATCTTGTAACTGCTGTTACCAAGTATATTGATTAGGGTTCTTAGTAAGAACTTGTTGACAGTTTCAATCTTTTCTTCTTCTAACAGGTTGAAGAGATTGAGATAGTTAACAGGTTTAGTTTGCTTGGCTCCACAGTCAACACTCTTGGTACCAGCAGCCAGGAAATCAAGAGACAAATTGCATTTGGAAAGTCAGCTGTTAGGGACCTCTTCAGAGTATTGAAGAGCAACAGCGTCAGAATGGGGACAAAGGTGTGCCTGATCGGGGCTATAGTCTTCGCAATGGTGTGCTAGATAGTGATAGGGATGATAGAAAGTGAATTGATGTCTTTTAGCTGTGGTGCTGGAGAAGAGTATTGAATATACCATGGACTGCTAAGAAAACAAACAGGTTTGTCCTGGAGAGGGTGAAGCCAGAATGCTCCTTGGAGTCAAGGATTCTGAAGCTTTGTCTGACACACTTTGGGCATGTTGCAAGGAGGGGCTGGTCCTTGGAGAGGGACATCATGTCTGGAAGAGTGAAGGGACAGTGCAGGAGAAAAAGACCTTTGATAGATAGATCAATTCAGCGATTGAGGTAGTGGGAGTAGGTGTGTCAGAGACAATGAGGTTGGCACAGGATAGAGCAGGCTTTAAGGCTCTTGTACATAGGGTCGCTATGAGTCGCAAGTGACTCTACAGAACATAACAACAACAACAACATAAGGATGTTGCCTATTGATCCAGTGGTGAGAATTTTTGTTTTCTTGGCATGGAGATGCAGTCAGTATTGAAGGTTGTATTCTTTGATCCTCTACAGCAAGTTCTTTAAGTATTCCTCATTTTCAGCAAGAAAGGTTGTGCCATCTGCATGATCAAGGTTATTGATAAATCTTTTTCCAATCCTGATGCCACATTCTTCTTAATAGAGTCTAGCTTCTCCAATAATGTGCTCAACATACAGACTGAATAAGTATGGAGAAAGGATACAACGCTTATGTAGCCCCTTTAAACCATTCAGTGTTTCCTTGCTCTGTCCATGCAACAGATTTCATATGAGCACAATTAAGAACTCTGAGATCCTCATTCTTCTCAATGTAAAACATAATTTGTTATGAACCACACAGTCAAAGGACTTTGCATAGTCAATAAAGCACAAATAGACTTTATTCTGGTATTCTTTGCTTAAAACCAGGCTCCATCTGACATCAGCAATGATATCCCTGGTGCCACAACCTCGTTTAAATCCAGCTTGAACTTCTGGCATTTCTATGTGCTGTTCTAGTAATTTTAAAATGATCTTCAGTAGTATTTTTCTTTCATGTTATAGTAATGTTATTGTTTGATAATTTCCACATTCTGTTGGATCCCCTTTCTTGGGAATGGGAATAAATGTGGGTCTCTTCCAGTCAGTTATCCAGACAGCTGTCCTCCAAATTTTCTGTCACATCCAGGGCTGCATATATCATGTCAATTGATATTCCACAGATTTCTGGGGAGTTATTTTTTGTGAATGCCTTCAGTACAGAATGAACTTCTTCATTCATCAATGTATCAAATGTCATAGGAGTTAACTACAATGAACATATTTTGGTAGAGTTCCCAGATTAAGACAGACTAGGAAGCATGATTGACCATCCAGCTTCTGAAATAGTAGGACTCTGGAAACCCTGTGAACAATAATTTATATTTTATGTATCAATAAATAGAGACCTAAAGAGGTTATTACTTGCCCAAGATAATACCATAAAAAGCAATAAAAGGAGAAAGCTACTTGACGGCACATAACAACAACAAAGCTGTATTTATAATGTGTCCCTTTAAAAAAAATGAAACAAAACCAAGAAATCCAAGTTTTCTTGGAATTTGAGTGAAAGTTTACAGATCAAATTGGTTTTCCATTCAACTATTAATACACATTTTATTTCATGACATTGATTACAATCCCTACATTGTAGTAACACTTTTCTGACTTTCTCTCTCTGTTTCCCATTTCCTTTCATTTTTCCTTCCTATCACTTCCTGCCTTCTGCATTTTTTTTCCTTTGGGTAAATATTGTCCTTTTGGTTTTTGTATGACTAATGAAGTGTGTTTCTTCCTAGTGATGTTGTTCACCTTACTGTTGTTAAGTGCTGCTGAGTTGAGTATGACTCAGAGCAACAGCAGATCTGAATCCTGGCCTGTCTGACACCATCCTCATAAACTCTGACACACTTGAGCCCATCACTGCAGTCACTGGGGGTCTTCCTCTCTTTCACTGACCCTCCATATTTCCTAACGTGATACCCCTTTCCAAAAAATAACCTTTTCTTTTTAATCTATCCTATCTGAATTTAAAAATCATCTCCAGAATAGATTTCAGGCACTGAACACCACTGATTGAAGACAAAATAAATTATGGGGTGTAATCAAAGATATAACTAACCCATAACCAGAGCAAAACATTGATAAAAGACAGAAGAGGAAGAAAAGACCAAAATGGATGACAAGAAAAAATTTGAACATTACACTTGAGCCGAGAAACCCAGAAGTAAAATAAAAAGAACAGAAGATTTCAAAGTGCAGCTTGAGAAGACAAGAAGTATTATAACAAAATGTACAAAGAACTGGAGTTGAAGAGTAACAAAGGGGAAACTAACCCAGCATTTCTCAAGCTGAAAATAACTGAAAAACAAATTCAAACCTCAAGTTGTAATACTGAGAGATGCTATGGGGAAACATCTGGAATGATTCAGGAAGCATCAAAAGAAGATGGAGGGAATACACAGAATCATTGTACCAAAAAGAAGTGGCCAACATTAAAATATTTCAGGGAATATCGTGTAAATAAGAGCCAATGGTAATGGAGAAAGAAGTCCAAGCTGCACAGAAGGGATTGGCAAAAATTAAGGCCCCAAGGAAGCTCTAGTGGCCTAGTGGCAAGAAGCTGCACTGCAATCCCAGAGGTACGCAGTTCAAATCTACCAGATGCTCTGCTGGAGAAGGAGGAGCAATCTCCTCCTGTATTAGTCATATCTTATTTGAAGGTGCATACACACATAATAAAAATATTTTTAAAAAATTAAGACCCCAGGAATTGTTGAGATAACAATTGGTATGCTTCAACTAAAAACTCAGCATGTGCTCAACAGTTTATGCTAGGAAGATTAGAGGGAAGCTATTAGGTATACTGACTGAAACAGATCCATATTTGTTCCCATTTCCAAGAAAGGAAATCCAATAGACTATGAAAAATATCAAACAATATCATTAATATCACATGTAAGCAAAATATTGCTGAAGGTTATCCAAAAATGGCTATAACATTACATTGAGAGAAAATTGTCAGAAGCTGAACCTAGATTTAGAAGAGACTGTGGTACTATGGATATCATTTCTGGTGCCATATGAATTCTGGCTACGTCTATTTGTGTTTTATTAACTATACAAAGTCATTTGACTGTGTGGATCATAATTCGTTATGGCTAACATTAAAAGAATAGAAATCCCAGAGCACTTAATTGTGCTCATGCAAAACCTATATCTAGACCAAGAAACTGTTGGCCAAACAAAACAAATGGAACACTGCATGGTTTAAAACCAGGAAAGGCATGCATGAAGGCCGTATCCTTTCTCCATACCTATTCAGTCTGTATGCTGAGCAAATCATTCAAGAAACTGGAATGATCAAGAAGAATTATCAAAGAAGAATGATTAGGATCAGAGGAAGACTTAACAACATGACCCAAACTAGCTTGCTGAAAGTGAGGAGGACTTGAAACATTTGCAACAGAAGCTCAAAGCTACAGCCTTCAGTATGGGCTGCCTCTTAACATCAAGAAGACAAAAATCCTCAACACAGGGCTGCTAAGTAACATCATGATAGATAGAGAAAAGATTGACATTGTCAACAAGTTGAGCTTACTTTGACTCACAATCGATACTAGCAATCAGGAGATCAAAAGATGTATTGCATTGGGCAAGTCTACTGTCAGTGACCAATCCAAATTATTGAGGAGCAATGATGTCAGTTTGAAGACTAAAATGCACCTAATTCAGAGCATGGTCTTTTAAATCAGTTGCTATGCTTCTGAAAGCTGGACAATGACTAAGAATGACAGAAGAAGAATTGATGCCTTTGAACTGTGGTGTTGGAGAAAAGTGCTGAACATTCCCTGGACTGTCAAAAGAACTGATATGTCTTAGAGAAAATGCGACCAGAATGATCCTTGGAAACAAGGATGACAAAGCTTTGCCTCACATTCTTGTTGCTAGGAGAGACATTTCTTTGGAAAATGACATCATGCATTAAAATATGAGTGGAGAGGAATACCTTCAACAAGATGGGTTGTGACCGCAGCAATGGAATCACATGTGTCAGAGACGATGATGATGGCACAGGATGGAACGGGGTTCAGATCTGTTCATCACAGGCTCACTATAATTCATACTCAAGTTGACAGTACCTAGCAACAAACCACATCATTCCCAAAGTATGTGAAACAGAGCTTTACCATGCTTGTCTTTAAGAAGCCCTCTAGATGCACCTATTTGACTTTGAAATTTACTCTTAGTAACAGATCCCTTCCTAACAAAGCTGTAGAGGTTTCAGGTATGACTAGGAATCAATGAGAAAATAATGTTCTATTCCATATACAATTTAACTAGAGAGTTTGCTGTCTCTTTACAGATCTCCCCTCAATGCCCACAGTAGTAAGCTGGTGGGGGAAAAGAAGGCCACTGAATGATTTTAAGACCAAATACCTTGCACCAGTGTCAAGAAGAAAGCAAACTATTTTACTAGCGACATCCATGCATTCCTAAGTCTCCTCCAGGCATATGGTGATGCTGGGCTGATCATTTGTCAAGGCCCTGAGGGAGCCAGGCCCCTCAGTCTGATTGGTCGTCTGGCACCAAGACATACTGACATTCCTGAGCCAGGTGTTTATGGGACCTGCCTGGGAAGCAAGTGGCAGGAGGCCTCCCTTTTGCCCCTTTACTCTCTTGCAGCCCCTTCTGACACTCACGGCTTGCATAACCAGGCTTGCCTCCCTGGAAGAAAAAGCCTCAGAATCAGGGACTTGGGGAATAACTGCTATATGGAAAACAGAGGGCTTTTAGATTTTCTGTGATAGCAAACCAAAGAAATTTGGCTTTTAGCTGGTCTTTCTTTTCCTCCTCCAAGTCTCTATTTTTGAACACTGAAATAGCAGCAGTTCACTTGCGCCACACTGAGGGCCTAAAATCTTTTTCTGAAGTTTCCTTCAAATATCAGGGCAGACTGATTGATGAAATGCGAATCATCACTATTCTTCCCCCATGAGACTCAGGATCTAAGTTAGTGAATTTCTGCATATTTTCCATCAGTCTATTCCTAAAAGCTGCGGATTTGCCTTCTTTATCCTGTATTCTTTCTGATCATTTACCATCCTTCAGCTCCATCTCTTCCTTCTAATTGATGGTTTAAAAGTGGGTCTGTTTCAGGAACTGACTGAGCGCCATCTGCTGGATGTGGGCTAGTAGCACACATATTATCAGCTTGGTGTCTTGTTAAGTGCGGTCGAGTCGCAGGCGACTCATAGCAACCCTTTGAAGGAGAGTCCTCTACGCTTGGGTGCCTTTCTTCCTCTCTCCAAGTTCATAGGGTTTCCGGAGGCAAGCTATTACGGAAGTGGATGCCACTCCTCCTTCCAAGCTTGTTTTCATCGGGGAGCTCCACCTCACTCTCTGTCCGCCTTGGGTAAGCAACCATTAACGCATTTGACACATCAGTGTCACAGTGTTCAGCCTCACAGCAACCAAAAGTGACCTCTGTACGGCAACTTGTACAGCCTAGTGTCTAGCAGCACCAATAGTTCCATGTTGCTTATCAGAAGAACAGCAGAAAAACCTCAAAACTGTTAAATCCTTTCATGTTAAATAAAAAATAGTAGTAATGTTCTGAAATTCCTCTATGATATCTCCCGGGAACCTGAGAAAAACTTCCCAGTTTGTCTTCACAACTTTTTAAATCCCCCATTCTAAAGGGAACGTGGAGGTGTTTCCATTGGGCCTCCCTACTTCTTGGAGGGTGCATATAGCAGGATACAGGTTTTGAATTTTAGGAGGTGCTTGGGAAGTTATAGTAGGTGTCTTGTCTTTGTGATATGGAGAGGGAGTTGCTTCCTGAGATTCTTGACTATCCTTGTGTATTGCAACCACAAGTCTGGGAGTAATAATCAACTTTTTTTTTCACATAACTCAAGGTATTCTCTCTGCACCATAAATGCTTATAAGTAAGGGACCTGAGACCATCGGCCAGGTTGGCAGCAAAATAAATCAAGCTACGGTATGGTGTGGTGATTTAGGGACCCATTAATTGGCCAAATCCCTGAGTATCCTAGTTTAAACAATGGCCATCCAGCATTACAGAAATAGAACAGCTTCTTTTTCTTCAGGGTGTCCAGTCCTAGACAAGCAGCAGCCTAGCAGTGTCTCCTCTTTCAGTTAAAGAGTGCAGATCTTGGTTGGACTTGTTCCATGTTTTTGTTCCACTCTGTCAGGGACTTTCTACTGTGACCTCTTTCAGAGCCATCAGCAGTGATAGCCAATCACCATACATTTCTTCTCAGATGGTGGAGATTGAATTTGTGTGGTACCTTGGTCATTCGTTCTGATGGTCTTATTTTCTTCACTTTTCTTTGCTCCCCACAGGTAAAGACCAATAGTCATACCTCAGATGGTCACTAACAAGCTACTCACCAAGACATGAAGTGGAACATTGTCTTTGTAAATGATGTAATGCTTGACTTTTATGTTTTCCACAAGTACGGTCCAGAAACTCATTCCTTCAATGTGTTTGGACATTTTCATAATTTTGCCCCATTTATATACATGAATATATATAGACATATACATATATAAATATGAATATTTATATAAATGAATATTTTTACAGTATATACAAATATGTATGTCGAAAGATCATCTGCCAAACCTATATGGTCTTCTGTATAGCCTTTGCATACTTGTTCATCTTGCCTGTCAGACTGTGTATCCTCTCATGGGCTAGCGTTCTATTATAACTGTCTGTTATAACTAATAATGCTTGGTTGTATGTGTAATATCTTTACTTCTCTTGTGTTTAACAGTTGTGCACCTGTTATTCTCAAAATATATTATCTCCATTATATCCTATAGTATTTTTTAAAGTTCTGTTTTGAAAAACAAAATATTTTGCTCAGATTAAACACAACACTCAAACTCATTGCCAGGAGTAAGAACCAACTCATAACTAACCCCCCCAGAGGGTTTTTGGAGACAAAATCACAGGGAAAAAGATTGCCTTTCTTTCTCTCACAAAGCTACAGCTGGTTTAGAACTGCCAGAGAGGTACAGCCTTTGAATTAGCAGAGCAACCTCTCACAGACTAGGCCACAGAGCTCCCCTTTGATTAGTTCTTTTCAAAATGTGCTTTGTGCAACTAGAGTTATTTCAAGAGTTCCACAAAGTTTCTCATTGTCATTGTGGTAGTTGTTAGGTACCATTGAGTCAAGTACCACTCACAGGGACCCTACCAACAACAGACCTGAACCCTGTCCTATCCTGCGCCATGTTCACAACTTCTGACATACTTGAGCCCATTACTGCACTCACTGTATCAATCCACCACCTGGTTGAGGGTCTTCCTCTCTTTTGCCATCCCTTCACATTTCTAAGCTTGATGTACCTCTCTAAGGAATAGTCTCTCTTAGCAACATGTCTAAAGTAGGTGAAACAAAGGAGCAGACACTCAGAGACAAAGACCTTCCTCCAGAACTGTCTGAGAAAGAAAGTTTTCCCTTAGAGCTGGTGCCTGGGATTCAGACTTGGAGCCTCTCAAACTGTGAGACTTACCTGTCAGTTTGTGGTATTGGGGGAATGATCTGCATATTGTGAATTACTTTTTAGTTTTAGTATCTATATTTTTGCTTGCTCATATATATATATTTTTTAATTAGCACAACACTTGTCTGTCAAGTTGCTGTTCTGCGGTAACTTGGGAGTTGCTGTGATGCTGAAAGTTGTGCCACTCATGTGTCAAATACCAGAAGAGTCACCCATGGTAGACAGGTTTTAGTAGAGCTGCCAAGTTAAGACAGTCTCCCTGCCCACCTCTCCCCACCCCACCCAGTTCACTCTTCTCTTTGAAAAGTAAAATAAAATTTCTTTCATTGTTATACAATCACCCCCAATCCACTCCACTATGTAGCCTTCATCCTGGACTCCTGTCATGACACTAATACCTATTTATATATTGCTTTTAAACAGTTCTCTCCCTCATCTGTTTCAATGCAGTATGCATTCTTTATTCCCTCTTTCTCAGTCTCCTCCCAACCCCAATGTCAGTCCCGTTTTACAGCAGTGGCCCTATGCAATATTTGTCCTTTTGTGACTGAGATATTTCACTCAGCACAATGTCCTCAAGGGTCATCCATTTTGTATATTTCATGAGTTGTTTTTCAGTGCTGCATAGATTCCACTGTGTGACTGTACCAGAGCTTCTCTATCTATTCATTTGTTGATGGGCACTTGAGTTGTTTCTAGCTCTTTGCTTGTGAACAAAGCTGTGATAAATGTGGTATGCATATATCTGCCTGGGTGGCAGTTATGGTTTCTTTTTTTTTGCTGGAAAATTATTATCTTTAATATTGCATGTGGACTACAAATAATACAAAGTAAATACTTGTAAAACATTTTAGAGAAGGTAACATTCCTTTTGCTAGTTGACTTGTTGAAGCCACTTAGTATGGTTTATGGTGCATTTGTAGAATAAATGAAACTCAAGGAACTTTCATTCTTTATGGAGGTCAGGATCCAATGAATTCTCTCATCACATATGTTTATAAGATAGGAATGGGGCCAGAAATGCTTTGATTAACCAAGAAAGAAAGTAACAGAGATGGTAAAAGATACTCAAAATTAGGGCTTGATTTTTATTTTAAATCTAACAGATCTATCATAACAGATCTTTTAGCAGATCAGAAGAAGCTTATTGAAAGCCTTGATTGTATGTTGTCAGAGAGTTGTTTTTTCTTAAAATCCTGAAACTTATAGAATTCTTGTTCTGAAGTGAAATTTTTGGATCATGTGAACGTGTGGACTTCAAAACTGCTCACAAATATGTTCAGTTCAGACCTGAAGAAACCAAAAATAAATCCATCTGATGGTCTAGTGGAAGAAATGGAGCCATTGGTGGGACCTTTGGCCTTTAGCTTGAATACTTGAAAGTAGGTGAAAATGGAGCCATTGGTGGGACCTTTGGCCTGTAGCTTGAATACTTGAAAATAGGTGAACAGCAACCCTTATGCTAAAGTTTTATTTTGCAGCATATTGATAGCTTAAGAAAATTAACTAATTACAGTTTTCTTTTTTTCCCTCTACACCTCTGTTTGCTGCTGTCTGGCTGTCTGTCTCTTTCACATCAGTCACCCAGGCTCAGTGCTGACTCCTGCCCCCTGTCACCTCCATCTACATGAAGCCCCCCTGCCTCTCCCACAAAGCTCTGCAGGAGATGCAGGGACAAGGAGGACTGTCAGCCCTGTGAGGACCCCGTGCGGGTGTGCGGGAAGCCCACCCTGAATGTGGACAGCAAAAGGAAGCCTTATTTAGGAGTCCCAGATGTGGCATTTAGCTGCAAACAGCCAGTTGGCAAAGGGGCAACCCTCTTCCTTCTCGCTGCATGTCCCTGAGTCATTTCCTTCTCTTTCCCCAACCTCTTGGAGTCCGCCCTCCTCCTGCAGCGCTTGCAGCATTTCCTCCCTATCCACTCCCAGTCCCTTGGTCCCTCGTGCCTTGCTTCTTCTTCACCTTTTTCTTTCTGCTCTCCAACTCCTTCTCAGTGCCGTATGTCCTGACTCTCTCCCTCCCTCTGGCTATGTGCCTCTGCTACCTGGAGCCCAAGGCAGCCTCCTTGAGCGCCTCACTAGACAATGAACCGAGAGACAGTTCAGAGGAAGAGGTGTGTACCTTGACACAGAGCACACTCCCCTCGTATTCGGTGCTTCAGTCCAAAATGATGTTAGGTGGCGGCTGCAACAATGGTCCTACTTTCAGAGTCTCATTTATTGTCTGTACCAACGTGCAAGGGTGGGTGTGTGTGTAGACAGCGGAGCCCCCAGCTTAGGCACAAAACCTGTGAGCAGAGGAGCCTGAGACCCCCACCCCCACCCCAGTGGGAGCTGCCCCATTACACGTGTGAGGGCCAATGCCACAGAGCTGGTTCACTTAGGGAAAATGCAATGGAGTTACTGTTCTTTCTGCTTCTTGTGACTTGTACTGACATTAGTATCAGTGAAGTGATAACACTTAAATTACATGTGAGAGAGGTAGGCTTTGGACTAGATTTCTGGAGTGTCACCAGAAGTGTGGTGAGGTGATGATGTACAGAAGAGGTGTCTAGAGAAGTGACTCAGGGCATAGGAAGAGGGTCCCTCACAGAGAAGTTCTTGTCTTCCTGGGGTAGATTCACAAACCCACGCAAATGTGGAAGGGTCCCCTGCCTGGAGACTCTGGGACCCCTCACGGCCACCTTGGATGTCATCTGAGGTAGATGGAGTCCTGTAGGTGTGCTGGGTCAGAAGGAACCTGGTGATATGTTTGAATATCAGGCCTTCAGCCACTGGAGCAAGGATGCATCCTAGCGAGAATTGCTTATGGTTTTTAGACATCTGTAAGGTTTCTGTGTGGGTGACAGTGAGTGACTCTTCCAGCTCCAGTGTGAACCAGTCACATTTCTGGATGGTCTGGATGTCAGGGAGGTCAGGGAGGCTTGGAGGGCAGGCCTGCCACCTGACCCTACACACTGAGAGACGTGCCACACCAGCTCCATCCAGTGAGGTCAGCAGTGCCTCCTCTGAACTGATGTCTACCCATCCTACCCCAACCCCCAGGATAGGAAGGAGGGACTGGGTGGTCATCGCCCCTCCCCACTGCACCTTCCCCCACACTGGCCCACTCAGCTGCCTGAGGGCAGATGCCATGCCAGATGCTCCCAGTATTCAGTCTTCCTTTCCAGGTAGTCAGCGCAACAAGAGTGCAGTTGTATGCACAGGAAGAGCAGGCAGTTTGTGTCCCCTTGATAGATAAGGCCACTCAGGCTGGTGATAGCTTTTCTCAGTCAGATTTCCCTCGGGACATTGGAGCCAAGAGTGAGGCATAGCCTTGCTGCTGCATGGATATCCAGTTTGTCCTTGATGCCCAAGTTAATGGTACTCAGATGCCAGTCCCAGGACTGGACAAATCCAAGGTGGTTACCGTGAGCAGCACAAGCGGTGATGTATCCAGGGACATGGTGAAAGCAGGGCCCCTGGAGACTCTCAGCTTCAAAGACCTGGCCCAAGAACTGTAGCTCAAAGAAGAAGGCAAACAGAATATAATACACTTTAGGAAAATCATATGACACTGTTTCTGGAAAAATCGTCACCATGATGGAGAGAGCCCAGGACGGGGACAGAGGCGTGGCATTGCCCACCTCAGAGGCCAGACTCAGCCCAGTTATGGTTTCTTTGGAATAAGCCACCCACTTCTTAAAGACCCTCTGAAAACCCTCGGGGTGGGGGGTGGAATAGAGGATACATTTATCATACACACCTGAAAATATGAAAACTTTTTATTACCCAAAGGACTCAATTGATACTTATGTCTAGTTTGCTGGTAAAATTCCATCTAAAAACAAAAACCAAATGTTGCTTTTAAAAACAAGCTTCGAAGTTTCTTTTCTAAACAGGTAAAAAATGTCCCCTGATAGTTATTTTGAAAGTAAAATATGAATAACATATTAAAATTTTAGGAAACATACAGCTGAAGCAGTTGGATGAGAAAAGACAGTAGCTGGCAGAGACAGAAAAAAAAACACCAACCAACCACCATTTTGAAGGAACTCTAGACTTGGGGGTGAGGAGAGAAATCCTGGACAGCGTGTCTGGCCTAGAAATCTACTTGGTGATGTTGACAATGTTGATGTTAACTGGGATTCTTCCCCTTTTTGACATTCTTCACCTTATTGCTATTGAGTCAGAATTGATTCATAGCTGGCCCTTCAGGAGGATTTTAGGCTGTAAACCACACAGGACAAGATTGCTCATCTTTTTCTGTGGAGTTGCTGGTGAATTCAAACCAGCAGTGAGGTGCAGCCCCTGGTTGGCAGCACAACTTGATGAGGGCTACCAGAGCCACCAGAGCTCCTTTTGTGAAGTTGTTGCTGTTGTTGTTTACCTTCGAGGTGGAACTGACCCATAGCTGCCCCTCTGGCAGGTTTTCAGAAACAGTTATGTGGGAGGAGACTGCTCATCCTTCTCTCATGAAGCAGCTGGTGGATTTGAACCACGTGCCTTCAGGATTGCAGCGCGGCTTCTTGACCCTAGGCCACCAGAGCTCCGTGTCACCTTCCTAATCTTCCCCTCCTTCTCCAGCTGCCAGAGAAAATGATTCTTTTCTCCTCATGTGTCCGTGTCATCACCTAATCAATTACGTCTTATCTTTGAGTCACAGGATAGTCATTAAATTCTCTTATGTTGTGGGTCTGGAGCTCTGGTGGTCTAGTGCTAAGAAGCTGCGCTGTAATCCCGAAGGCAGGCGGTTCGAGGCCACCAGCCGCTCCGCGGGGGGAGGACGGACAGTCTCCTCCGTTATTAAACGGCCTCTGAGAACCCGGAGGGTCAGCTGCGGGTCAGCTCCGACTCGACGGTACAACAGCGAGTTACGGTGAAGACGGACCGCAGAAGCCTGTGACGTGTCCTCTGTCGCCTAAAGCGGGCGGGGAATACCTTCAAATCAGACCGAGAGAGGAGACCCCCGAGGGTCGGCACCACCTCAGGGGGCAGTTAACGAGGCTGAGCCACGGAGATGACCCCGCAGAGCGCGGCCGCGGGGTCCCCTGTAGGGTCCGAGTCCCGGGGGTCACCGGGGTGCGGGGTCGGGGGTCGCAGGGGGGGCTCTGCGGGCGGGGTCCCGCGCCCACTGCTCAGCCTCTCTGCCCGCAGAGAATTACGTGGTCCAGTCCCGTCAGGACTGCTATGCGCTGAACGGGACCCAGCGCTACGTGGAGAGATACATCTACAACCGCGAGGAGTTCGTGCGCTTCGACAGCGACGTGGGCGAGTTCAGGGCGGTGACGGAGCTGGGGCGGCCTGACGCCGAGTACTGGAACAGCCAGAAGGACCTCATGGAGCAGAACCGGGCCGTGGTGGAGACGGTGTGCAGACACAACTACGAGCTGAACGAGCAAGTCACCCTGAAGCGCCGCGGTGAGTGAGGCGGGAGCGCCCGGGCCGGTGGGGGCAGGGACGTGGAGCAGCGGGGCTGACCGGCGGGGCTGCGGGGCTCAGGGCTGCGGGCTGCGGCCGCCCCCTCGGACGGGCCTGACCGCTGCTGGGCGCCGGTGCGGACGTGAAGCCTTCTTCCCGGGGGTCCTGGGCGAGGCCATCACGCACAGGCGATTAGTGCCCAGACACTCGTGGGGGACCTCGTGCCTGTCCTTGGGGGCTTGACGGGACGCACACAAGTGGGCTGTGTGATGGGCAGTCAGGGGTCTGCGGTGAGGGGAAGGGTCTGGACCAGAGATTCTCTAATAAGATTCTCTATGAGGGGAGATCGGTCAACGTGTCCCTGAGAGTAAAGAGAGCTGTAGACACGGGGCAAAAATACCAGGCGGAGCAGTGAGCGTGGAGTTCAGCCCTCAGCCCTGCCTCAAAGCGCTGGTGGCCTAGTGATAAGGGGTTGGACTGCCAACCCAAAGACACGAGGTTCAAATCCACCCGCTGCGCCCAGGGAGGAGGATGGACAATCTCCTGCCTTGTGATTTACAGCCTCCTGGTTGGTTCTTACTCTAAGGCCCAACACATCCACCGCCACACCTCATGGTATTTTTGTCTTTGGGACATAGAAAGCAAGAAAGTAGTTATTAAGGACAGAGAATCACTGACGGGAAAGTGTCTAAACTGGTTTTCTCCAGGAGCACATGGATCCTCTCTGCTCCTACAGATGACAGAGGCTGGAAACCAGTAACTGCATTGAGTGTTGAGAGATCAGAGAGTAGGCATCAGTGTGGACATTGATCTAAGAGCAACAGAAAGATAAGAAGAAAGGACATTAACTAGAGGGAATTCTGTTTTAGCATTTGTGTGCACAGTTAGGGAACTTAAGAAAACTTAATTGCAGAAGAGGAGCTTAGGAAAGTACTGGAATTTCTACTAATCAAGCATGAAGTGGACCCCAATATTGAGTTAGATGATAGAATCTAGCCTATTTCTATTGTTTCATTTACTTGTTACACATTTGAAAGTTTGACAATGACTAGGATGAAAGAAAAATGGATGGCTTTGAGCTGTGGTGTTGAATATCCTACAGATTGTTAAAAAAAAAAACCAAAAAACAGTAAATATGTCTTGGAGAAAGTACCACTAAAGTCCTTGGAATCAAGGATGGTGAAGCTTCGTCACACGCATTTGTGGCATGTTGCTAAAGGCCATGCTTGGAAAGGTAGAGAGGGTCAGCGGAAGAGAGATTGAGACTGTGGCTCTAACAGTGTGCTCAATGAGGGTGACACAGGAGTGGGCTGGTTCAGATCTGTTGTTCCTAAGATCACTATGACTCAATGGCTCCTCACAACAACAGTTTTGATAACAAATATATATGGTTCTTTTAAGCCATCAGACTGGGTACAACCAATAGCTGACCTCCCAGTCATTTTTCAGAAGCAGTAAATCACATGAAGAGGAGATTGTCCATCCTTCTCCCGCAGAGCAGCTGGTGGGGTCAAACTGTGTGCCTTTAGGATTGCAGCACAGTTTCCTTCCTCTAGGCCAACAGAGCTCCCTCTATGTTTGTTATCTTAGGTTTTGTTATGTCATGCCATGTCATTATTAAAAATAAACTGTCAACTTAATTTCCTTTTTATTTTTTAAGGTTATTAGATTGACAGACCATTGTACAAAGAATCTCAGCATATTAGTGGGTTTTTCATTAAGATAAAGCATTAAAAAGATAGTTTCACAGGTGATTAAACATTCTTCATCAAAAGACAATGGCTTATAGTTAAAATATCTGCTAAGAAAGCTGCTGAATGCAGACTTGGCTATTCTCAATAGTTGTTAGAAAATTCACAATCTGTTTGAAGATGTTTCTATTTTCAGCAATATCTTTACTAGCCTAATTATATCATTTCTATTGTTGTTGTTAGGAGTCATCAAGTAGACTATGATTCAGTGATATTGACAAACTTCTACTATAAATATCCAGAAACAAAGTGTATAATGAATGTGTCTGATAAATAATCACAAATGCCATTGCCTGTTTTTTGCTCTTGTTTCATGTTTACAGTCCAGCCTAAGGTGAATGTCTCCCCCTCTAAGAAGGGGTCCCTGCAGCACCACAGCATGCTTGTCTGCCACGTGACAGATTTCTATCCAGGCACCATTAAAGTCCAGTGGTTCCGGAATGGACAGGAGGAAACAGCTGGGGTTGTATCCACCAACCTGATCCGCAATGGAGACTGGACCTTCCAGATCATCGTGATGCTGGAAATGACCCCTCAACAGGGTGACGTCTACACCTGTCGTGTGGGACACCCCAGCCTGGACAGTCCTGTCACCGTGGAGTGGAGTGAGTAGCTCCCTGGTGGCCCTGCTAGATCCCACAGAGGCAGCAACCAGAATCAGTATTTGTCCCCTTCATGAAGTCACCACCCTAAACTCCAGAATTTAAGGGTTTGTTCCAGATTTACTCCTCCACCAAAGTAAATCCTTCTCATTGTCCTTCAGACACCAAACCTCAGACAAGACCTGAGGATGAAAGGGTAACTGACCTTGAGATCTGTTCTTTCCAGAGGTACAGTCTGAGACAGGCCGAAGCAAAATGTTGACTGGAGTTGGGGGATTTGTGCTGGGGTTCATCATCTTTGGAGTGGGCTTCTTCATGCACAAGCGAAAAGGGTAAGGAACCCTCAGCCCCAGGCTGAGCCTTCACCTTCCTCTGTCTCTCTTCATCCATCTTCTATAATAAGGGACAGGGTCAGAGGAGCAACTACAGAGAGTTCTAGAGAACACAGAAATCAGATGCTCAAGGAAGTAAGCTACGGAGAAAAGAATCTCCAGGCTGGGATCTTATCCTAACCAGATACAGATCTCCAGTACTCGGGCTTTATTTACCAGGGAAGTCATTTAGAGATGCATTAGTCTCCAATTAGTGCTATTATGATTCCTGATGACAGGGTCAGGGTGATGTGAGGATAGAAACATTTATCTGAAATTTTAATTTTATATTGGTTTGCATATAAAATTTGAATACATTGTGTTTCATTTATATACGTTGTGTTCCACAAATTTTCATTCACATTGTGTTTGATAAATATTTTTTAATGCCTAAAATAATCTCTCCTTCTTTTTTCAGTTCAAGAATCTTGATGAACAGGTAATACTCAAGCTTCATTTTGTTCAGAGGATAAATTTTTTTAAATTTATTTCCATTCATTCACTGTTGCACACTTTCCTCCCTGCCCACCCTGCCCCCTAGTTCACTTTTCTCTTTGAAAAGTAAAAAAAAAAAAAAAATTCTTTCACTGTTATACAATACCCCCCTCTCAGTTCACACCACTATGCAGCTTTCTTTCTGGATTCTTGTCATGACAATAATGCCTAATCAGAGGAAAAATTTTTTGTAGACACTTTTCATTGTGTTGGAATAACTGTTCGCTACATTGTATTTAACACATATGGGAGATGTCTTAGGGCCTGAAACTTTTCTTTTTATATTCAGTCCATGGGGGAGGGTAGGAAATGAGAAGAAAGTGAGGGTGAAGAGAGGTCAGAAAAATTTTAAGGTTTTGCATTTTAACCAGGCAAAGTCTCAGTTTCTCACTATAATTCTCTCCTGGAACATAAACAGAGTCCGTAATTTTTGTCTTTTATACCTGCAGGGCTCCTGATCGGATCTGAAAATTTCTGTGTGCCTTGGAACAAGTATTTTTCTGCTTCTTTTACCCCTGAAAGCTAATTCTGGAACAAACCCTCAGCTTCCTAAAAGATTTGATCGCTCTGAAATCAGATTTTCTAGTTATGCCCTTTGATTTAATTAAAAGATTCATGGGACCTCCAACCAAATTTCCCTTTCCTTAACTCTATAAACAATAAAAATTCAAAGTTATTACTTGCTTTCCTTTAAGAATATGTACCAAATTATTTTTGCAATTATTCTTGTTTGAGGGTTTTGATTGAGCATATGAATTAGTGAAGAAGTTATTTTTGCTTTGTGGTTGTTGTTATATGCCATTGAGTTGCCTGTGACTAATAGCGACCCTATGTCCAATAGCTCTCAGCTTCACCCTATCCTGAACCAGTCTGACTGTCTCCAACACTCCCACTCCCATTGCCCTAGTTACTGTGTTAATCTGTCTTATCCAGGGTCTTCCTCTCCTGTGCTGTCCCTCCACCCTTAGAAGTATGATGGTCTTCTCCAAGGACTGGTGCCTCCTTGCAACATTCCCAAAGTATGTGAGGCGGAGCTTCAAAATCCTGCCTCTGAGGAGCATTTTGGTCTTACTCTCTCCACAACAGACCTATTTGTTCTCTTGCCCATGTCATGTTCGATACTCTTGTCCAGCACTATAACTCAAAGGCATCAATTCATAAAAAGAAAAACATGGGAATTAGGATAATATAATTATTTGAGACAATGTTCAGTTGAAAGTAGATTTCCTCTAATTTTCTGTATTTCACTGGATTTCCTCATATTTGTCTTTGATGACTTCATTCATGTAAGTAGGTCTGAGAACAACATCCTTAGTGACTCAAAAGATGAGCAGACCCTGAAGTTTGAGGTATAGAACTCACATCACATAGCACTGATTCAACATTTCATTCATTAAAACTGAATGGTTACAATATTTTAATGTTAGTAAGTTGATATCATCATTAATAATTAAGAATATAATGTCATAGCGAAGGCTACGTGGTGGAGTGGACCTGGAGAAGGGTTTGTAAAACAATGAAAGAATTTTTCTTTTACTTTTCCAAGAGGGTAGTGTACTAGGGGGAGGATTGGGAGGGGAGAAAAGTGCAACAATGAATGAATGGAAATCCAAAGTCTCTGTAAATTTTTACTAAAATTAATTATAAATTTAAATTAAATAAAATAATATAATGTCATAAGCATTGAACCCTCTCTTTGAATGCCATGATAAATAGGCCTTGGTCAAACATGGCTTAAACTTTTCAGTGCACCAAGTCACAAAGGATACAGACTTCTCCTCTGTTTCATTAAACACCCCACCCTTCTGCCATAAAGATCCATACTCAGTGTTTAAAAGACATCCTTGGTGCATCCCCGGTGGTTAAAATACTCAAAGCAATAGATACAGCACTTTTTCCAAACACAAGCCTGCTTTTAAAAGAAAATTACTATAAATTTTGTATTTCATAATAAATTGCCTTTAAATTCATGATAAACCCATTGCTTCTGAGTCAATTCTAATCATGACAACCCTCTTCTGTGTTTTTGAGGCTGTAAAACTTTACAGGAGGAGATGGCCCATCTTTCTCCCACATAGCAGCTGGTAGATTCAAACCACTGACCTTTTAGTTAGTAGCCCAACATTTAGCATTAACACACTGTGCCACTGAGACTCTCTGACACAACATTAACGCACCAAGCTGATGGCTTCTTACAAGGTATTCCATCTATTTTGCCCCCTTGGCACTGGCCTCTATTCGGTTCCCCTGAGCTGCTGTGCTCCTCTAACTTACCCTGCAAATCATGCCCTGTGTGTGTGTGCCATCTTCCTCCACTTTAAAGAGAGATCGGGGCCAAAGATAGTCATGGATGCCACTATCACACTAGAAAAAAAAGCTGAGGTCTGCAGAAAATGAGGGTTGAAGATTAATTGAAGAAGTTCAGGAAGAGAAGCCATGGACATGGACAATCAACCATGTCTCAGATAATAGTCTAAGTGCTCAACACAATACCCATTATTTAATCTTCATAACCCAAGGGAAAAAAGACAGTTTCATTTTAAAGCTGTGGAATTTAGAGAAGAAAAAAAGCTGGCGAGCTCTGGTGGCCTAGCGCACTGCAATCCCAGAGATGAGCAGTTCAAATCCACCAGATGCTTTACTGGAGGAGGGACAATCTCCTCCTGTACCAATCAGATCAAATTTGATGGTACACACACAAAAAATAATAAAAGTTTTTTAAAATTTTAAAAAACTAAAATATGAAAATGTGCAAGGGGTGTATTATAGGGTCACACAGTTTGGTGGGTGGAGGGAGGTAAAGCAAATGGGACTTGTTCTTCTTAATGTCAGCCTCAATTTGTTGTTATCCACACAAACATCTTTGCAGTCAATACAACACAGATAAAGAAATACAAAATAAATCTGTAGAAAGAGAACCTTGCAGGACCTTTTTTCTCGCCCAGCAAAACTATGATTCATGGTCCCAGAAGTATCTGAAGCATGTAGCATCTCCAAAGCATTAGATGCTGGACAAACTGCCTGGTACATTTCCTCCTTGCCCATCTACTGGTCCCCACAAACTGAGAGAATGTGTGCACTGATAATTTTCTTAAGAAACAGACTTAATACACAAAATGGGTGACCCTGGAGGACATTATGCTGAGTGAAATATCTCAGTTACAAAAAGACTAATACTGCATAGTGCCACTGTTATAAAAGAGGTCTGACATCGGGGTTGAGGGGAGACTGAGAAAGATGGGATACATAATGTATGCTGCATTGAAACAGATAAGGGAGAAAACTGTTTAAAAGGGGTATGTGATTAGAAATTATTGTCATGACAGAAATCCAGAACGAAGGTGGCATAGTGTAGTGGACTTGGGGGGCAGGGATTGAATAACAATGAAAGATTTTTTTTCTTTTACTTTTCAAAAAGAAAAGCAAATTGGGGGTGAGGGGTGGGCAGGGAGAAAAGTGCAACAATGAATGAATGGAAATCCAAAGTCTCTGTAAACTTTCATTAAAATAAATTTAAAATTTAAACAATTAAAAAAGTAACAGACTTAAGTATGCCCTGACAGGAGAAGAAGCTAAAAAAACAAAAAAAAAAGCATAAAAAAAAACCAGTTAACAAAATCTGCATGCAGTGGTTCATTAAGGTTGAAGACAAGGTCTGAACTGATATAACCTGCCCTGCTGGGTTTATGGATCTGATCTTCACTGACAAGACCAGAGTGATTTCCATCTCATCTATGACATTAAGGGACAATTTGCTGTCACCACATTCCACGTGCAGAAGTACAAGTTGTGCAAAGTGAGAAAGGTCTTCGTGGGCACAAAAGGAATCCCTCATCTGATGACCCATGATACTCAAACCATCCACTACCCTTATCCTCTCATCAAGGTGAATGACACCATTCAGATTGATTTCAAGACTGGAAAGATTACTGATTTCATCAAGTTTGACCCTGGCAAAGTGTGCAGGGTGACTGGAGGTGCTAACCTGGGAAAAATTGGTGTGATCTCTAACAGAGAGAGACATCCTGGCACTGTTGATATGGTTCATGTGAAGGATGCCAGTGGCAACAGCTTTGCCACCCAGCTTTCCAATATTTTAGATATTGCCAAAGGCAATAAACCATGGATTTCTCTTCTCCAAGGAAAGGGTATCTGCCTTACTATTGCTGAAGAAAGAGACAAGAGACTGGTTGAAATACAGAACAGGGGATGAAACCATGCCTAGAGAGATGATATTAATGAAGACTAAATAAAAGATAATACACAGTGGAGGAAGGGAGGGAAGAAATAGAATCTTGCTCCTGAATTATTTGTTCCACATACAGATGGAAAAGGTATGGAGACAGAATGCCTCCCAGACACCCTCCTTGCTTAATTTTGAACCATGCAGTATTTCCTTACTCTCACAACTGCCTCTTGGTAAAAGTATAGGTTTTGCATGAGCACAATCTCCTGTTCCGGGATTCCCATTCTTCTCAAGGTTGTTGTGATCTACACAGTCAAGTGCCTTTGCTGAATACCGTTACAGTCGGTTTTTTTAATAATCTTCAGCAGGATTTTGCTTGTGTGTGATACTAATTATGTTGTTTGATAATTTCCACACTTTGTCAGATCATCTTTTGGGGGGATTGGAATAAATATGGTTCTCTTCCAGTTAGTTAACCAGGTAGGTATCCTCCAGATTTCTTGATACAACCTGGTGAGCAGGTCCGGGGCAGCATCTATTCATTGAAATATGTCAATTGGTATGCTGTCAATTCCAGGGCCTTGGTTTTTGCCAATTTCTTCAGAGCAGCTTGAACTTCCTCGTTAATTACTATTGCCTCCTGATCATGTATTGTTTCGTGAAATTCTGTGTCATCCAGTTCTTTCTGGTACAGTGACTCTGTGTACTCCTTCCATCTTCTTTTAATTCTTCCTAGATAATTCCGTTTTCCACTGGGCTTGGCCAACCAACAGTCAGGGGAATATTCAAAGCAATACAAGGCCTACATGTATAACTGGATTCAGGCCCGAGGGCCAAGAAAACAGCACTTGCACACCAGATCTAGAAGAGACATTACTCTCTCCTGGAAAATTATCCCACTCTGACAGCAGCATGCTGCAAATAGAAGAGCCGAGGCACTAAGTCACAAAAAGTCAATTCTTGAGCCGAAGTTCAAGGGCAAGAAATTTTCCTCAGAATGATCTGAGATAGTGACTGGAAGAGATTGATA
>NW_006399767.1:29067239-29089407 GCF_000299155.1 Elephantulus edwardii | reverse complement strand
TTTTGGATTTTGTCAAAGGCCTTTTCTGCATCAGTTGATAGGATCATGTGGTTCTTGTTCTTTGCTCTGTTAATGTGATGAATTACACTGATTGTTTTTCTTGTGTTGAGCCATCATTGCATACTTGTTATGAATCCCACTTGGTCATGGTGATTTTTTTGGATGTATCATTGGATTCTATTGGCCAGAATTTTATTCAGGATTTTTACATCTATGTTCATTAGAGATATCGACCTATACTTTTCTTTTTTGATGGGATCTTTACCTGACTTTAGTATCAAGGATATGTTTGCTTCATAGAATGAGTCTGGGAAAATTCCATCTTTTTCTATTTTCTGAATATTTTATGCAGATTGGTGACGATTTTAGAGTAGAACTGGGCTTCACAAGGCTTTCAACAGCTCTCAACAATCTTTTCTTCTGTGGGAACTCTGGATGGATTTAAACCACCAACCCTTCAATTTATAGCTTAGCTCTTAACTACTTGTGCCACCCAAGACTTGATTATATTTACAGTACCTGGTGTTCACAGTTAGCTTGAATTATAATTAAAAGGTTTAGTTAGAAACCTTTTTTGATTGCTTTCTGAGTCCCAGAGTCCGTAAAATTTCACCTAATGCCTAAACAAAACAAAACAAAAAACACTCTATAGCTTTCAAGTGGACTCAGGACTCAGAGTCACAGGGATCCTCAATCAGTTTCCAGAGCTGTAAATCCTAAGCATGCCACTGCCATTGGTAGTTGCTGGGGCAGGGGTCTGTGACTTCCAGAGGAGGATCAAACTAGCACCATCAAGTCCCTGTTTCCATTGCTTGTGTGTTTTTCAACATAAGACATAGATACAGGTGAATGATGTAGTGGAGCTGGATAAACTCTTCTCCTTTCTGCCTACAACCACTCCAGTTTGAGAACATCTTCTTATTTATAAAAGATCTATCTAAAGGAAGAAATATGTTTAAAAGCTAGAAAGTTAGACTTACTTCAAGGGGGAAAAAATGCTTACATTTCCAGGACTTAATCATGAATCTCTAAAGAAGACCTGCTTAAAGAATAAGAATGGGTTGAAATCTAAGATATCTCCACAAACAGATACAAAATTAATTTGGAACTTAAAACATAAAAATTAGAAAGAAAGCAAAAACCTGTTGTTGTTGTTGTTGTTGTTGTTATGTGCCGTCGAGTCACAGGTGACTCATAGCGACCCTATGAAAGAGAGTCCTCGACGCTTGGGTGCCTTTCATCCTCTCTCCAGGTTCATAGAGTTTCTGAAGGCAAGCTATTACAGAAGTGGATGTCACTCCTCCTTCCAAGCTTATTTTAATCAGGAAGCTCCACCCCACTCTCTGTCCACATTGGGTAACCAACCATTAACGCATTTGACACATCGGTGTCACAGTGTTCAGCCTCACAGTAACCACAAGTGACTAGAATGGGAAAGCTCTCTATACAAGCTTTCCAGAAAATGAAGGGTGTGATCAGGTTTCAGATTCTGTTTTGGTGGGACCTGTTTCTGCAGGATGGTATATATTTGTATTTCAGGCTGATGATGTACCTGATCCAGGGTTTATTCCAGATGTAGCTGAAGAAGGTATACCAGTTATGCTAGTTGCATGCAACTACCAAGTTCAAGAATTAACTAGTTAGCAGAGAAGAACAGAAATGTAACAGGTAGGCAAAGGACACGATGAGGACCTAGTCAACAGAGGATTAACCTGGGAAGAACTGAGATAAAGACAATAAGGCTATTGCAATCACCAAATAGGAACAAGATGATAGATAGATAGATAGATAGATAGATAGATAGATAGATAGATAGATAGATATAGAGATAATAGATAAATGATTATAGACTAGAGATAGATGATGATAGATAGATAATAGAAGAGAGAGAGAGAGAGAACTGTTTAAAAGGGAAAAGGAAGGAGAGTAGAAAAAGGAAAACACTAGGGCAGCAGAGATTAATAGAATGATAGGGGAGTGAAGAAATAAGTAAAATGCAATGGGAACTTGAGATGGGAGATAAAAGATCAATGTGAACAACAATAGCAAAGTTCAACAGGGCTGCAAAAACAAATGCTGGAAAAGCTGTGGAGAGATTGGTACTGTCATCCATTACTGGTGGGAATATAAAATGGTACAGCTGCTATAGAAGGCAGTCTGGTGCTTTCTTAAAAAGTTGAAAATAGAAATACCATTTTACTCTGCAATTCCACTACTGAGAATATACCCTAAGGAAACCAGAGCCATGACCCAAACAGATGTATGCACACCCATGTTTATTGTTGTGTCATAATAGCAAAAAGAGGCAACCCAAGTGCCCATCAACAAAAAAAAAATGGACAGAAAAACTGTGGTACATTCACACAATGAAATATTACACAGCATTGAAAAACAACTTGTAGGACACTATGCTGAGTGAAATATCTTAGTCACAAAAGGACAAATACTGCATACCATCACTTATAAAATAGGACAGATGTGGATGGGGGGCTGGGGAAAGAATGGTAAAAGAGTATATAGGTAATGAACACAGCATTATATGAGGGGAAGATCTGTCGGAAATGAATGTATGACTAGGCATTGCAGGTATGACAACAATCTGGAACAGGTGTACATTTTGGAAAGGGCTGAGTGAGGTGGGGGAAGGAGGAAGAAAATATGCAACAAGGAGGAAAAAATGAAATATTTTATTTTTTAAAAAAGTAATAGACAAATAGTAATTATATAAAATATAATGTACACTCTTTCTCAAAATTTCAAATAGAGATACCATTTGACCCAGCAATTCCACTACTTGGAATATACTCCAAAGAGACCATAAACAACATCCAAGCAGATACATGCACACCCATGTTTATTGTGGCTTTGTTCACAATAGCAAGGAGTTGGGAACAATCTAAGTGCCCATCAACAAACGAATGGATAGAGAAGCTGTGGTATATTCACACAAAGGAATACTATGCTACATTGAAAAACAAGGAACTCATTCAATATTATTCAAAATGGGTGACCCTGGAGGACATTATGCTGAATGAAATATCTCAGTCACAAAAGGACAAATATTATATGGTGCCACTGTTAAAGAATGAGGCTGACATCGGGGTGGGATAAGACTCAGAAAAACTGGATAAATTATGTTTACTGCATTGAAGCTGACGAGGGAGAGAATAGTTTAAAAGTAATATATTTTAGGGCATTATGATTATCATAAGAGTCCAGAATGAGGGTTGAAAGTGGAGTATACTTGGGGTGGGGGTGAGGGTGGGGTTGTGCGGGGAGATTGTGTACCAAATGAAGGAGTTTTTCTTTTGCTTTTCAAGGAGAGGAGCAAACTGGGGGTGGGGGATGGGGGTGAGGGTGGGAGTGGAGAGAAAAGTGCAACAATGAATTAATGGAATTCCAAAATCTCTGCAGATGTTCATTGACATTAATAATAACAATAAAAATAATAATTTTTTTAAATCCCATTACCCTCAAATCTAATCCAACTCATGGAGATTCTTTGGTTACAGAGTAGAAATGAGCACCACAGGGGAAAAAAAATATATATATAATGTACAGAAATTATTATAAAAAAACAAAATATACATGAGTGAAACAATGTGTGTGAATAATTGTATAAAAGAGAAAGGTGATATAAATAATAATTTTTTTATATTTTAAAAAATAATTTACTGGTTAGCTATTACATAAACAATAAATATGTGTTGGTGTTGTTGTTATTGTTGTTTTTATAATAGCAACCTAATATACTAATAGCAACCTTCTATATACTGATTTAAGAATTTGTTTAAAAATTATCTTCCAGAAAATGTAAAGAAAATTTGTGTTTTATCAGTCCCCACTGTTGTCAATCCACCTAAATGAAGATTTTGTTGTCTTTTGGCAACTCGCTGCCTTTTTTTTTTAAAGGTTTTTTTTATTATTCCTTTTTGTGTGTGTACCGTCAAATCAGATCTGACTGGTACAGGAGGAGATTGTCCCTCCTTCTCCAGCAAAGCATCTGGTGGATTCAAACCAGGCAATTTTGGGATTGCAGTGTAGCTTCTTGACACTAGGCCACCAGAGCTGCTTGGCAACTCTCTGCCTTTTAAGCATAAGGCCCTTTACCAAGAACTAGGCCCTTTGATGTTGTTGTTGTTGTTGTTGTTGTTGTTGTTGTTGTTAGATGCCGCTGAATCGATTATGAGTCATAGCAACTCTATAAACAGTAGAATGGAACCTTGCTCTATTCTTCACCATCTTCATGACTTCTGCCTTCTTGGAACTCATTGTTACTGTCACTGTGTCAATCCATCTTATTGAAGATCTTCCTCTCTTTCCTGCCCACACTTTTGCCAGTATGATGTCTTTGTCAAAAGACTGGCCCCTCCTGACACCATGCCCAAAGTATGAGAGATGAAGTTTCACCATCCTTGCTTCTAACTTTCAACTTCAAAGGTCTGATGATAAATCAAGTCAGAAAACTCACTAAACGTCATGTTATAATCCTGCATGGACTGTATGTGGCCACCTGCCATCTCAGTTGTACAAATTAAGCTATAAAAAAACCAGAACTTGAGGGGAGGGATTTTATAACAATGAAAGAATTTTACTTTTCAAAGAGAAGAGAGAACTTGGGGGAGGGGTGGGCAGGGAGAAAAGTACAATGAATGAATGAAATCCAAAGTCTCTTTCAACTTTCATTAAAATTAAAAAAAAAAAAACAGAGAACTGTTCATCTGAAATCCCATACACAGTTAAGACACAATATGAAGAATTTGTTTAAAAATTATTTTCCATAGGGAGCTCTGGTGGCCTAGTGGCAAGAAGCTGCACTGCAATCCCAGAGGCATGCAGTTCAAATCCACCAGGTAGGTGCTCTGCTGGAAAAGGAGGGACAATCTCCTCCTGTACCAGACAGATCTGATTTGACAGTACATGTACACAAAATAATAAAATAAAATTTTTAAAAAATTATCTTCCAGAAAATATAAAGGAAATGTGTATTTTATCAAATTGTGAAATATAAATACAACTATTTATTTAATGTTGTTGTTGTTGTTGTGTACCATCGAGTCAGAACCAACCCATAGTTGACCCTCCCACAGGTTTTCAGAGGCAGTAATCAAACAGAAGGAGACTGTCCATCCCTCTCCTGAGGAGCAGTTGGAGGATTCAAACCTGTGCCTTCAGGATTGCAACGCAGCAGGGAGAACAGTGCAACAGTGAATGAATGGAAACCCTAAGTCTCTGTAAACTTTCATTAAAATTAATGGGGTAGAACTGTTCTTAAGGGGTTTTGTTTTGTTTGGTTGGGTGAGTGGAGTTTTTGTATCATCAAATCAGATCCCACTGGCACAGAAGGAGATTGCTCTTCCTCCAGCAGAGTGTCTGGTAGATTCAAACCATGAGCCTTCTGGATTGCAGCTCAGTTTCTTGGCACTAAGCCACCAGAGCTCCCTTGTTCTTAAGTCTGAAAAAATCTTATTGGAATATACCCTTGAGAAAATAAGAACTGAGGCACAAACTGAGATTTGTACACCAAAGTTCATAGCAGCATTTTTCACCATCATGAGAACATGCAAACAGCCCAAATGTCCAACCACAAATGAATGGATTGAGAAATTCTGGTACATCCACAAAATGGAATACTACGCAGCACGCAGGAGCAGTAACTTTGTAAATTATTACCTAACTTTGGAGGGACTGGAGAGCATTATGCTGTGTGAACTCAGTCCCACAGGATAAATATTGTATAAAACCGCTATTTTAGGATGAGTGTAAGGATCCAAGAGGAGTGTAAGAGGGTGGAAGTAGATGGATGTGAATGTGCAGGGTGAGGGGGAATTAACCATGGGTTTATACAATTTGATGGAGGGGTAAGGAAAATTAGGATAATTTGTTCTTAAAAACAATGTGTTCAAATTTTGTAAATAAACAAATAGAAAATTGTTTTTAAAAAATCTTTTTTTGTTGGTTTTTTTGGGTGTTTTTTTTTTATTTCAATGAACATCTACAGAGATTTCGGAATTCCATTCATTCATTGTTGCACTTTTCTCCCTGCCCACCCCACCCCCACCCCCCGTTCGCTTCTCTCCTTGAAAAGCAAAAGAAAAACTCCTTCATTGGTACACAATCCTCCCCGCACAACCCCCAACCCCACCCCTAAAAAAAATCTTTTGGGGAGCAGACTGCTTCAACTGTCTCTTAAAGAGCTTGGATTCAAAATGTTTTTGTTGTTGTGTGCCATTGAGTCGCCTGCAACTCATAGCAACCCTATGTACAACGGCCCTAAGCCCTGCTCTATCCTATGTCAATCTTATTGTCTTTGACAAAACTACCCCCACTACCCCAGTCACTGAATCAATCCATCTCATCAAGTGTCTTCTTATCTTGCGTTGTCCCTCCAGCCTCTCAAGTATGACGTCCCTCTCCAAGGACTCATCTCTCCTTGCAACATGTCCAAAGTATGTCAGATGAAGCTTGAGAATCCTTGCTTCCAAGGAGTAGCCTGATTTCATCCTCTCTAGGATAAGCCTATTAGTTCTTCTAGCAGTCCAGGTATACTCAATACTCTTCTCTAGCACCACAACTCAAAGTCATCAATTCTTTTTCTATCATCCCTAGTCATTGTCCAGCTTTCTGACACATCGCAAATAATTGCAAAGACTGAATATAGACTGTAAGACTGCCTGAAACAAGTGCACATTAGTCTCCAGACTGACATCATTGTTCTTCAGTTCTTTGGAGAGGTCTCTGACAGTAGACTTTCCCAACGTGAAATTCATTTTTTAATTCACCAAGTTGTGCTACGAAATCTAGAGGACAACCACCTGGCCAACTGACTGGAAGAGATCTATATTTTTCCCATTCCAAAGAAAGGGGACCTGACAGAGTATAGAAATTATCAAACAATATCATTAGTATCACATGCAAGCAAGATTCTGCCAAAAATTATCCAAAAATGACTGGAACAGCACTGAGGTTAGAAGCAGTCATGGTACTAGGGATATTATAGCTAATGTTAGATGGATCTTGGCTGAAAGCAGAGAATACCAGAGGAATTTCTATATCTTGTTTCATTGACTATGCAAAAGTGTTTGACTGTGTGGATCATAACCAACTGTGGCTGACTCTAAGAATAGAAATCCCAGAACACTTGATAGTGCTTATGTGAAACCTACACTTGGACCAGGAGCCAGTCATCAGAACATTGCAAGGAAACACTGCACGGTTCAAAATTGGCAAGGATGTATGCCAGTGATGTGTCCTATCTCCATATTTTTTCAAACTATATGCAGAACAGATTATCTTGGAGGCTCAGCACTATAAGGAGAAATGTAGCATCAGGATTGGAGGAAGACTCATCAACAATCTGCATTATGCAGATGACACAACCCTGCTTGCTGAAGCTGAGGAGGACCTGAAGGGCTTGCTACAGAGGGTCAAGCACTGAAGCCTTAAATATGGATTGAAGCTCAACATCAAGAAAACAAAGATTCTCACCACTGGCCAATTGGCAGCATCATGATCGATGATGGTGAAGAGGTTGAGATTGTTAACAGTTTCAGTTTGCTTCTTGGCTCAACAAACAACACTCTTGGAACAGTACCCTTACACAAAGAGCCAAAATTGTTGGTGATTCCAATCCACCAGCTGCTTCATGGGAGAAAGATAGGAAGATCTGCTCCATTTTACATTTCCCATTCTTGGAAACCCAATGGAGAGTGGTCATGAGTTGGAATCAACTCAACAGCAGTAAGATTAGTCATGACTGATTCACAGGGAAAAAAGAGGTCTCTTCTGATTATATTTAGCCACCTTTTCATATGGTGCAGAAGAAAGAGAGTCATAGAGTGAATTAACTCAAAATTCTAACTATTGAGGAAGATTTTTATATTTGCTCTCTTGAAAGACAGAGGATTGTCATATGGAAATTCGGTTAATAAATTATATGATGCTTTTTTTTCCTTTCCCTATTTTATTGGACAACTTCAAGGAATTAAAACTGTGGGTTTTCTTTAATTCTAAGGGGAAATGTTCTCAAGATATTGACGAAAAAGCCAGATTACAAAGTATCCATACTGAGAAGGGTGCTCTCTTGCTGTAGACTAGGACAGAGTGGAAGTGTCCCACAGAGTGTCCAAGGCTTTACTCTTTATGGAAGCTGATTGCCCATCTTTCTCCCACAGAGAGTTTGAACCAACAACCTTGAGGTCTGTAGCCAAGCTGTCAATATCTGTAGGTGCTGTCAAGTTGGTTCCAACTCCTAAGAACCCTGCATACAAAGAACGAAACATTACAATGTTGCCTGGTCCTACGTCATCCTCACAATCAATGCTGTGTTTGAGCCACCATGTCAGCCCATCTCAGTTATAGTGTCCCTCTTGTTATTTTAACCATTTTTCTTTTACCATTCCAAACATGATGGTTTTCTCCAGTGGCAGGGCCATTCCTGAGAACATGCTCAAAGTATACGGGACAAAGTCTTGTCATCTTCACTTTTAAGGAACATTATGGCTGCATTTATGTCAGGACAGAATTATGCCTTCTTTTGGAAGTCTATCTCGCTCACTCGTGACCAACTTGCAGCTGACCCATCAGTGGGTTTTAATCACATGAGAAAAATTACCCATCTTTCTCCCTCAGAGTCACTGATGGATTCAAGGCAACAGAGAGGTGCTGCCTTTCCGTCAGCAGCACAGCTTCCTATAAGGTTACGCCACCAGAGTTTGATGATTCACGACACATTCAATGTTCTTTCCTCCCCAACACTGAAATTCAAAGGCGTCGTGTCTTCTGGAGAATACTGAGTAGACTCCTACCTCCATCTAGTGGTCAAAGTGGAATCTGGACTTGGAAACCAAAAAAAGATAAGGTAATTAAATCAACATTCCTAACACCAAAGTTTGAAAATAAATTAAGTAAGCAAAACAATGTGAGTCAAGCTTGAGGATCCATTATCTGCAGTGGAATCAAAGTCAAAATGAAGATTTTTTTTTCATAAAAACCTTAGAAGCTGAAGTTCCTTCTAGAAATTCTATTTTAGATGTTGAACCCTCAATTTGTTATGTACTGTTAAGTGGGAACCAACTCTTGGCTGATCCTCCAGCAGGTTTTAGAAGCAGTTATTCACATGATCACACAAAAGTTCTTTCTTTTGCAGAACAGCTGGTTTGGGGTTGACAGTACAACTCCTTACCACTAAGTCACCAGAGCTCCCTATGTGAGTTCAGATGCAGTAGAAAATATAAAACCAAGATCCAGGATAAGAAAGCAATACATGCTGCTGAAAGATAGCACACCTTGTCTAATTACAGCACTTAAAAGTTCACTCTTGTGCTGCAATCCCAAAGGCATATGGTTCAAATCGACCAGATGCTCGACTGGAGGAAGGACAATATCCTTCTGCACCAGTCAGATCCGATTTGATGGTACACAATGAAAAAAAATATGTAAATAAATAAATTTTTTAAAATATTATTTTTTTAAAAGTTCACTCTTCCTCTTACGTTGAGACCTCATAGGGCTAAGAAAAGCAAGACATACTTGTATACTACTCCTAAGAAGTATAAACATAAGAGAAAGAATGTTAAGCTGACTGTTCTAAAATACTGTAGGGTGGATGAGGATGGCAAACTTAGTCACCTTCGTCAAGAGTGCTTCAGATGAATGAGATATTAGAGAGTTCTTTCCTCAAGGAAATGGATTGATCTACATAAATGGGCTCAAGTGTGTTGGAGACAATAAGGTGGCTAAGGATAGGACAGGGCACAGATCTGTTCACAGGTTGCTGTGAATTGTACTCAACAGCACTTAACAACAAACAACTACTGAGTGAAATTTGCTTGAACATTATACTTGGAATGACAAAAGAAAAATAGTTAAAGGAGAAAGAGGAACCATATTAACTGAGATGGATTGATACAGAAACTGTAAAGCAGGCTCAAACACAGCTTCCGTGTGAGGGCGCCACAGGACCAGAGTTCACTGTACTTATGGTTGCAAACGTCTGGTTTATTGCTTCAACAAACCAGAAGATAGGTAATTGTATACTAATTAATAAAAGACATGAATTAACCACAACAGAAAAAAGTTATGTGAGCCAAAACAAATACGGCCAAATAGATTTTGATAGCACTGAATAATTCTGTGGGTTTTTTCCATACCTTTAACATGAGCCAGGAAGGTATGCTAATTGCTGCTGTGTTGCCAAAAGAACAGTAATTATATTTTTTTATTATTATTGAGATTTTCATGAAAGTTTATAGAGAAGTAGGATTTCCATTCATTCATTGTTGCAAATTTTCCTTCCTGCTCCCCCAAGTTCGCTTTTTTCTTTGGAAAAAAAAATTCTTTCATTGTTATACAGTCCCCCCTCCGTCCACTTTACTATGCACTCTTTCTCTGGACTCTTGTCATACTAATAATATCTAATCATATATTCCTTTTATACAGTTCTCTTCCTCATCTTCAATGGCGTATACATTATTTATCCACTCTTTTCTTTTTCCCAACCCCCATGTCAGTCCTGTTTTATAACAGTGGCATTATGCAGTATTTGTCTTTTTTGCCACTGAAATATTTCACTCAGCAAAATATCCTCCATGGTCACCCATTTTGTGTATTTCATGAGTTCTTTGTTTTCAGCACTGCATAATATTCCATTGTGTGATTATACCACACCTTCTTTATCCATTTGTTGATGGGCACTTGGGTTGTCTCCAACTCTTCGCTATTGTGAAAAAAGCAGCAATGAACATGGCTCTCTGTGTGTGTGTGTGTGTGTGTGTGTGTGTGTGTGTGTGTGTGTGTGTATGAGTGTTCACAGCTTCACTTTGCTCGGCTCCACAGTCAACACTCTTGGTACCAGCAGTCAGGAAATCAAAAAGCGTATCGCGATGGGAAAGTCTGCTGTTAGGGACCTCTCAAAGGTACTCAGGAGCAACAGTGTCTCTCTGGAGACTAAGGTGCGCCTGATACAGGTCATGGTATTTGCAATCGCTTGTTATGCATCAGAGAGTTGGACAATGACTAGGGAGGACAGAAGGAGAGTGGATGCTTTTGAGCTGTGGTGCTGGAGAAGGGCACTGAATGTACCATGGACTGCCAGGAAAACAAACAGATTCATCTTGGAGAGGATTAAACCAAGCTACTCCTTGGAGGCAAGGATTCTGGGGCTTCGTCTGACATACTTTGGACATGTTGCCAGGAGGGACGGGTCCTTGGAAAGGGACATCATGCTTGGGAGGGTGGAGGGACAGCGCAGGAGGGGAAGACCCTCTATGAGATGGATTGATTCGGTGACTGGGGTAATCGGGATGGGTGTGTCAGAGGCGGTGTGGTTGGCGCAGGATAGAGCAGGGTTTAGAGCTGTTGTGCATAGGGTCGCTATGAGTCGGAAACGACTCGATGGCACATAACAACAACATATATATATATATATATATATGTTTATGTTTGGGTGGCAGTTATGGTTTCTTTAGGGTATATTACCAGTAGTGGAGTTGCTGAGTCAAATGGTATTTATATTTCCAACTTTTTGAGAAAGTGCCACACTGCCTTCCATAGTGGTTGCACCATCTTACACTCCCACCAATAATGAATAAGGGTTCCAGTTTCACCACAATCTCGCCAGCATTTGTTGTTTGCAGTTTTATTGAATTTTGCTATTCTTACTGGGGTAAGATGATATCTCATAGTTGTTTTGATTTGCATCTCTCTTAGAACTAGGGATTTTGAACATTTCTTCATGTGTTTGTTGGCCATCTGAATGTCTTCTTTGGTGAAGTGTCTGTTCATATCCTGTGCCCATTTTGCAATTGGGTTGTTTACCTTTATCTTGTTGTGGCCCAATAATACTTTTTAAAGAGTTAAATTTAAATGGAATATACCAACAGAAAGCAATACTTCAATCCTTGTAAAGGAAGGTATGTAAAGGTAGTCTTGATATCTATAAAGTTATTATGACTATCAGAGAATATCTAAACCAACATTGTTCAATTGAACTCTGCAATGAAGAAATTATGTTGTATCTGCACTCTCCAGTAAAATAACCACTACTGAGAAAGACTTGAAATATTAGTGATTACTACAACTAAGTCATGCTTATTTCTTTTCCAGCTCTCTGATGCATAGCAGGTAAAATGGAAAGACTAGGTCTTGAATCAGGTACACATTAGTTTTTTAGCTGACATCATTGTTGTTCAATAGTTAAGAAAAGACCCTTGACAATAACAGACCTTATCAATGCTATATACCTCCCAATCTTCTGGCACCAAGGATGTTTATTGTGGATCCAAGCAATATGAAATCATTGACAACTTCAATCATTCCTCCATCTGTCATGATGTTGTCTATCAGCTTAATGGTGAAGACAATCACTAAGGATGACAGGAGAAGAATCTATGCATTTAAGTTGGACTGCCAAAAGAACAAACAGTACATCTTGGAGGAGAAAGTGCAACCAGATTGCTCCTTGGAGGTGAGGATGACAAAACTTTGTCTCAACTATTTTGTACATATTGTTAGGAGAGGCTATTCTTGGAAAGGGACACCATGCTTGCAAAGGTGGAGGGTCACTGAAGGAGAGAAAGATCCTCAAGGAAATAGATTGACACTATAAATTGTATCAATGAATTGTGACTACGAATAGTGTTCAATTCACCATAACTCAACAACAATAAGTGGGTAAAATGCTTATTTCATTATAAATTGTTTCATTTTTCAGTTATATAGCTACATGTGGCTAGTCACTACTATGTTGGACAAATAGAATATAGCTTATCATCTGGCTCTTCAAAAAAATGCATGTTTTCTCTGAATATGCTCAGTGAGTACAAGACTGTCTACAGAAGAAATTGCTGGAGAATTGAAGAATGATGAGGAATGAAAGAAGCCAGAGAGGGTAGAGATAAAGTATCTGTTCATTTAATTTGGGGATATTAGAATCTCTGTTAGGTGCTGTCAAGTATGAGGCACAGCAGCCTTATGAAGAACAGATCTGAATCCTGTCCATCTTGTACTATCTTTACAATCTCTGACATACTATCTAGTCCATTGCTGTAGTCAATGTATGTAAAAGTCTTACTCTCTTTCACTGACCCTCTACCTTGGCAAGCATGATATCCCTCTCCAAGAAATAGCCCCTTCTAACAGCATGCTAAAAGTATGTGAGATGAAGCTTCATTATCTTTGCCTCCAAGGAGCACCTGGCTGTACCTTCTCCAATACATATCTATTTGTTATTTTGGCCCTCCCTGGTATGTTCAGTACTCTTCTCCAACACCAGAGCTCAAAGGCTTCAATTCTTCTTCTCTTATCCTTATTCACTGTCCAGCTCTCAGATGCATAGCAAGTGATTGAAAAGATCATGGCCTGGATCAGTCACATCTTAGTCCTCAAATTGGCATTATGGCACCCCAATAATTTAGAGATGTCCCTAACTGAAGACTTCCCCAGAGCATTGTGTCTCCTGAATGGACTCACTAGCAAGTTCAATAAGATTACAAAAGAGGTTAAGAAAACAAAACAAACCAAGAAAACATTGAGTCCAATTCTAGCAAATATAGATGCTAGAGCCATAGAAATAATCTTGGCAAATCCTCAACCTGTGCCTTTTAAAAGTGTTAGGAAACTAGTCAAAGGGTAATATCAAGACAAAAGATTTTTAAAACTAAGGACATATTTCTGTCAGTACATATAGAAAGTTGACACTGAGAAACACCTCTGTTCATTTACCTTGATCTTTTAGAGTCTGCAGAATTTTACACTAAAGGTAGGCTTAGATCTTATCAAAGGACAAGACAAACACCTATATGCCGTTCTCCCCAAACCTATTACAATAGCAGGTATATCTGGAGACACACTCTGGTTAAGACATTTTTTAATAAAGGACAATGTTTAAGAATTCAGGAACTCTTAGACAAAGGATCAAAGTCAACTTTTAATTGGGAAAATAGAATCTAATAAGAAGGGTTATGTTAAATATTGGGTTATGTCATAGATTGAACTGTGTCCCCAAAAAGTATGTTAACTTTCCTGGGCCATGATTTTGATTAGCAAGTATATAATGATGGAATCATCCTCCATGATGTGACCTGCTGTGATCAGCCAATCAGCTATAAGAGCACTAATGGGATATAATACTCTTAATCAGATCACAACCTGGATCTGGTATTGTCCTAAAGTGTGGCCTGAATCATACTTATCAAAAAAAAAAAAGAAATGAGCAGAGAGAAGGATCTGCTACAACCAAAAAATAAAGACTGAGAGGAGACAGTGTCCTTTGGACACTGGGAACTTCCAAGACCCAGGCAATGCTTGATACCAAGAAACATGAAGGTTGCCAAGGAACACCAGGCCCATAGATGCTGAAAGAATACAAGAGTCTTCCTCTTGTCTGACCAACAGAAGAAGAAAATCATTCTCCAAAGCAGCACCCTGAGTTCAAACTTCTATTTCCCTAAACTGTAAGAGAATAAATGCATATTTGCTAAAGTCATCCACTTGTGACATTTCTGTTACTGCATCACTAAATAACTAAGATGGGTATGTTGTTGTTGCTGCTGTCGATTGCCATTGAGTTGAATATGACTCATAATGACCCTATGAACAAAGACCTGAAGACTTTGTATAACTATTGTCATTTATCAAAGTTTATAGTTTCCAGAGGCATGTTGTTTAGGAAGTGGATGCCACTCCTGCTTCCAAAAGATGGGTATATGCCCATCAACAAATGAGTGAATAGAGAAGTTCTGGTATATGCACACAATGGAATAGTATGCTGCATTGAAAAACAAGGAACTCTTGAAATATTATACAAAATGAGTGACCCTGGAGGACATTATTCTGAGTGAAATATCTCAGTAACAAAAGGACAAATATTGCATAATGCCACTGTTATAGAATGGGACTGACATCAGGGTCAGAGTGAGACTGAGAAAAATTGGATAAATCATGTATACTGCATTGAAACAGATGAGGGAGAGAACAGTTTAAAAGTGATATATGATTGGGTATTATGTTTATGATAAGAGTCCAGAATGAAGGCTGCATAGTGGAGTGTACATGGGGGGTTGGAAGGATTGTATACCAATGAAGGAATTTTTCTTTTCAAAGAGAAGAGTGAACTGTGAGGGAGGGAGAGTAGGGAGGGAGAAAAATGCAACAATGAATGAATGGAAATCCAAAGTATCTGTAAATGTTCATTAAAACTAATAAAATATAAAAAAGATGGGCATATGGAGAGAAAGTATCTGAGGTGACAGACTTTGATAACATCAAATGGAGATTCAGAAAGCTAAAACATTTTATGGTAATTTCACTTGTATCCGTATTATTTGAATTTACTTCTTTCAATTCTGAGAAATGGAAAATCTCACACTTCAATGAATCTCTGAATTCCACTGTTATACAAGCACATGTACACACACACACATCCTGAATCAATCCAAAACAGTCTCCTGTCCCTTACACTCATCCTGGTACTCATTAGCAGGCAGCAAGTGCAATTCTGTTTATTCATCTAATTGTTGTTGCTGTTGTTATGTGCTGTCCAGCCAATATGATTCCTAAGATCCTATGAACAACTGACTGACAGAACAAAGGCGTGTTAGACAATTAGATGTGTCAATAAGGCACCTGTTGAGTTTGGGACCATCACTAATGATTTCAGAAAGAACCTGGTGTATATTTATTTGCATTGATAAGCCAATAGGCCTTTCCAGTTTCCCATGTTGCATCAGTATCCGCTGGGCACAAGACTTAATATCTTCAAAGTAGTAGCAACAGTTATAAACTTGTTCTTAAAAGACACAGCAAAGTGGTATTAGTCACCTGTATAGGAAGCCAGAGGGAGTGTCACAGCACACTATTGCAGACAGCTCTGGACACAGTGACTGCAACCAAGGGTTTGAGCGTGAAGGAGATTGGGACAACAGTGCAAGATAGGGCGTCTGTTGTTCATAGTATCACTATGAGTTGTGGTTGACTCAAGGGCTCCTGACAACACCTGAGGTATCTCAGTAGCCCCACCATATCTGGAAGCAATGTCCCTAACACTCTTCTTTTGCCTCAGGGTTTCTTATACACGTGTTTTATTATTTCACTGGCCCAGCCAGAACACTCCCTGGAGACCAGGATGGCACAACTATCTCTCACATACTTTAGGCATATTATGGAAGAGGCCAATCCAAGGAGCTCTGGTGGCCTAGTGGCAAAAAGCTGCACTGCAATCCCAGAGGTACACAATTTTAATCCACCAGATGCTCTGCTGGAGGAGGGGCAATCTCCTCCTGTACCAGTCAGATCTGATTTCACACACACACACACACACACACACACACACTAAACAAACAAACAAACAAACTTAAAAAGAGGCCAATCCATGGAGAAGGACTTTATGCTTAATAGAGGTCGGTAAAAAAGAGGAAGAGCTTTAACAAGATGGACTGGCACTGTGTCTGCAACAAGGGGCCCAGACACAGCAGCAGTTTTGAGGATGGCACATGACTGGGCAGTGATTTATTCTGTTTTATGTAAGGTCAGCACAGACTCAGCTGCACCTAACAACTGCCACATAAAATCTGTTCTCCAGAAGACAGTTGATACAGGCTAGGCCCAGGGGATTGCCACTCCAGGAATCTGAGCTGTGGGATGCAGAGATTCAGAGGCCGTGGCAGCAGCATGGTGTTCATGACTACGTTCCAGAGACTCATTCATGAACTCGTTCATGGGGATCCTGAGTTCTCCAGACTGCTTTCTTCCCTCCCTGCTGAGCCAACACTCCCTTCAATTTTTTAAGAACTATAATATCTTTACAATTAATTCTTTCTGGAGCTTAACTTGTTCAGAATGGGATCTTACTGTCTGGAGCAAAAAAAAGAAACACAAGCCTGAAGTTTTGACAGCACTAGGATCAAAAGTGTAAAGAGAAGAAAAGAAAAAAAAAACACAAACCCGTAAAGAGGTAACAGTGTGCCCCAGGCCCCAGTGCATGAGCGATAGTCCAGGCCAGGAGATAGAGCCAAAGTGGCTTGGCCAGCTTCCCTCCCTCTCCTCTCAGTACAAAGTCCTTCACTCCTTCACAAAGCAGGCACTATCCTCATCTTAAAGATGACTTAAATGATGTTTAAGTTAAATGAATAACCCAGTTAGACGCAAGCACAACTGGCCAGCTAAATGGAGAAGCTCTTGTAAGGACACAGAGAGGCCTCCTGCCAGCTCATGTCAGCACCACCTCAGCCCTAAGCTCAACTTTTGCTCAAATTTTCACAAACCCAAATCATCTGCCGTGGATGTCTCTGCTGGTATGTCTCTCTGACCAGGACTTCAATTAAATGTGGTGCTGCTTCCTATACTCTCCCTAACCTTAAGATCTCTGAAATATGTTCATTGGTTTCTCTGTTTCTATGAAGAGTGGAGAGTAGGCAAAGAAGAAGAGGACCCTCAACTAGGTGGACTGACACGGTGACTGCTGCAATGGGCTCTTGTGTGTCAGGAAGTGTGAGGATGGTGCGGGATAGAACACGGTTCAGATCTTTTGTTCATAGGGTTGCTGTGAGTCGTACTCAGCTTGATGGTACCCAACAACAACAATGATTTTTCCATTCTTTTTCTTTTATTAATTTTAATGAACATTTACAGAGATTTTGGATTTCCATTCATTCATTGTTCAACTTTTCTCCCCACCCCACCCCCGCCGCCACCCCCAGTTCGCTCTTCTCTTTGAAAATAAAAATTCCTTCATTGGTATACAATCCTCCCCGCACCCCCCACCCCCACCCAACCCCCGCCGCCCGAGTATACTCCACTCTGCAACCTTCATTCCGGACTCTTATGATAATCATAATACCCTATAATATATTGCTTTTTTTTATTTTTCCATTCTTAAAAATAAGTAAAACCTGAGCCCGCGAGGGCTCCGAGAGTAGCCAGGCCTCAGGAGAGACGGCGCTGTTGCTTCTCAGCGGATCTCAAGATGACAGGCTCGAATGCGTTCAAGCTGAACCAGCCGCCGGAGGACGGCATCTCCTTGGTGAAGTTCAGCGCCAACACCTCCCAGTTCCTGCTGGTGTCCTCCTGGGACACGTCTGTGCGCCTCTATGGTGCCGATGTGCCAACTCCATGCGGCCCCAAGTACCAGCGTAGTGGCGCCATCCTGGGCTGCGCCTTCTCCAACCCAACTCATGCGAGGGGTGGGGGCTTAGATCCCCAGCTGAAAGTGCATGACTTGGATACTGATCAAGACAATCTCGCTGGAACACGTGATGCCCCATCAGATGTGTTGAATGCAGTCCGGAAGTCAATATGGTGGTTACTGGAAGGTGGGATCAGACAGTTAAAATGTAGGATCCCAGAACTCCTTGTAATCCTGGAACCTTCTCTCAGCCCAAAAAGGTGTATACACTCTCAGTGTCTGGAGACAGGCTGATAGTGGGGACAGCTGGCAGTCGTGTGCTGGTGTGGGACCTTAGGAAGATGGACTATTTGCAGCAACACCAGGAGTCCAGCCTCAAGCATCATCTGCACCTTTCCCAACAGCAGGATTACGTTTTAAGCTCTATTGAAGGCCAAATGGCTATTGAGTACTTGGACCTGAGCCCTGAGGTGCAGAAGAAGTATGCCTTCAAGTGTCACCAACTAAAAGAGAATCATATTGAGCAGATTTACCCAGTCAACGCCATTTCCTTCCACAACATCCATACTGCATTTGCCACAGGTGGTTCTGATGGATTTGTAAATATTTGGGATCCGTTTAACAAGAAGCAGCTGTGCCAGTTCCACCGCTATCCCACCAGCACTGTGACTCTTGCCTTTAGTAATGATGGCAATAGCATCGTCACACATGAATGAAATGGATGGCACAGAGCATCCCGAAGATGGGATCCTCATTCACCACTTGACAGAGCTAGAAACAAAACCCATGTCACCATGGACTTGACAAGACTTTATTTACGTAAGTACCATGTTGATGGCGATAAAACAAGTTGTACTCCCCAATGTTTGATTTATTACTGTTAACAAACCAGGCTGAAATACAATAATATTTAAAAAGAATATGAAAATAGTAGAAGAGAGGCTTTACTGAATTTCCCACACCCACTTTAAGTACATAATGGTCTGCAGCTTTAAAGGTCTACTTAATCAACCTATGAAAGTGGTTTCTCTGTGCAAGGTTTTGTTTACTTTCTACATGATTATCCATCAAGGGCTGTGTTGGGGCCATGTGGACAGCTTTGTAGATCTCTCTGCTTTCTGTCTTAGAAGAAACACGTGTCTTGCCATTTACTTGTTTAAGCTCAGGAGTCTTGGTGTTCTTGTGCCGTGGCCTGAGAATTGTTTCTTCCCAGTTACTTCTCAGCAGCCTGAACTCTCTAGTCACAGAGTCTCACCTGTTGTTTCCATGCTAATAAATGAGAGATTCGGGGGCGGATAAGTCAAACCTATAATAATCCATGAAACTGGGAAAGTGCTGGGTTAAAAGAAATCTTTACTAATATGAGTAATTTGTTGTTGTTTTTGTTGTTAGTGGTGGTTTATGCTATCAAGTCGACTACAACTCATTGTGACTCTATGAACAGCAGATCTGAACCTTGCCTATCTTATGCTGTTCTCATTCATCTCTGATATGCTCAAGGCCGTGACTGTAGTCACTGAGTAAAACCATTTTGTTCAGAGTCGTCTTCTCTCTCTCTCTCTCTGATCTTCCACCTTTCCTAGCATGGTGTCTTTTTTCCAAGGACTGGCTTTTCTTGTGCCCAAAGTATGGAGATGAAGCTTCGCCATCTTTGCCTCTAAGTTGCACCCTGGTTGCACTTCCTTCCAAGTCATCTTTGTTTGTTCTTTTGCAGTCCATGAGATAATCAGTACTCTTCTCCAGCGCCACAATCCAAAGATGTTGACCTCCTTCTGTCATCCTTATTCATTCTCCAACTTTCAGATTCACAGTAAATAATTAAAAAGACCATGGCTTGGAACAGGCTCACCTTAATCTTTAAACTGACATCACTGCTCTTTAGCACTGTGCAGAGATCCTTGACCACAGATTTTCCTAAAGCAACATATCTTTGATTTCCTGATTGCTGTTAACATGAGTGCTTATTGTAAATCCAAGTAATACCAAATACAATCCGGCCTTTTCTTTATCATGATGTTGCCTATTGATCCAGTGGTGAGGATTTACGTTTTCTTGATGTTGAAATGTAAGTCATTCTGAAAGCTGTAGTCTTTGATCTTCCGCAGCAAATATTTCAAGTTCTCTTCAATTTCAGCAAATGAGTATGTCATCTACATAATGCAGGTTGTTAATGAGTCTTCCTACAATCCTGATCCCACATTGTTCTTCATACAGTCCAGATTCTCAAATGATTTGCTCAGCATATAGATTGTATAGGTATAGAGACAGGATATAACCCTGATACACACTTTTCCTGATTTTAAACCATTCAGTGTTCCCTTGTTCTGTTTGGACAACAGCTTCTTGGTCCAAGTATAGACTTTGCATAATGGTGGTGGTGTTATGTACCATCGAGTCACCTGCAACACATAGTGACCCTATCATAATATCTCTGAACTCTGCCCTATCTTGGTCTAGACTCAGTGACCCCAAAACACTTACCCCCGTCACCCTAGTTACTGTATCAATCCATCTCATCTGGAGTCTTCCTCTCCTGTGCTGTCCTTTCTCCAAGGACTGATCCTTCCTGGTCAATTGCCCAAAATATATGAGACAGAGCTTCAGAATCCTTGACTCCAAGGAGAAACTTGGTTTCACCCTCTCCAAAACAGATCTGTTTGTTCTCCTGGCAGTCCATGGTATGTCAAGACTCTTCTCCATCACTATAACTTAAAGGCATTGATTTTTCTTCTATCATCCTTAGTCATTGCCCAGGTTTTGCATGAGCACAATTAATCTAATCCATACAGTCAAATGTGTACAGTCAATGAAATAAAAATAAACATTTTCCTGATATTCTCTACTTTTAGTCAAGATCATCTGACATCAGCAATGATATCTTTCATTCCATGGCCTCTTCTGAGCCCAGCTTGAATATCTGGCAGTTTCCTGTTGATGTACCTTTCTGGCCTTTTAAAAATAATCTTCAGTAAGATTTTACTTGCTTTTGCTATTAATGCTATTGTTTGAAAATTTCCACTATGTATTGGATCATATTTTTTTAATTTTTTTATTATTAATTTCAATGAAAATTTACAGAGACTTTGGGTTTCCATTCATTCATTGTTGCACTTTTCTCCCCTCCCAACCCTTTCCCCCAACCCCCTGCAGTACACTCCCCTCTTGGAAAAGTAAAAGAAAAATTCTTTCATTGTTTTACAATCCCTCCTCGCAGGTCCACTCCGCTCTGCAGCCTCTGCTCTGGACTCCCGTCATGACAAAAGTACCTAATCACATATCCCTTTTAAATAGTTTTCTCCCTCATCTGTTTCAATGCAGTACACATTACTGAACCCATCTTTCTCAATTTCCCTCCAACCCCGATGTCAGTCCTGTTTTACAACAGTGGCACCATGCAATATTTGTCCTTTTGTGACTGAGATACTTCACTCAGCATAAAGTCCTCCAGGGTCACCCATTTTGAATAATATTGCATGAGTTCCTTATTTTTCAATGCAGCATAGTATTCCATTGTGTGGATATACCACAGCTTCTCTATCCATTTGTTTGTTGATGGGCACCTGGGTTGTTTCCAACTCCTTGCTATCGTGAGCAAAGCCACAATAAACATGGGTGTGCATATATCTGCTTGGATGTCAGTCTCTTCGGGGTATATTCCCAGTAGTGGAATTGCTGGGTCAAATGGTATCTCTCTATTTGCAAATTTTTGAGAAAGCACCATACCACCTTCCACAGTGGTTGCACCATTTTATACTTCCACCAACAGTAGTTAAGGTTCCAGTTTCTCCACAATCTCACCAGCATTTGTTGCTTGCTGTTCTGATAAATTTTGCTATTCTGACTGGGGTGAGATGATATCTCATAGTTGTTTTGAGGATCATATTTTTTTGAGAACAGAAACAAATATGGATCTCTTCCCATTAGTTTGCCAGATATCTGTCTTCCAAATTTCTTGACATAAAGTAGTAAACACATCCAGGGATGCATCTCTTTGTTGGAACATGTCAATTAGTATTCCTTCAATTTCTGGGGCCTTATTTTTTTTTT
>NW_006399767.1:29065743-29066880 GCF_000299155.1 Elephantulus edwardii | reverse complement strand
AAAAAAAAAAAAACCAAAACCTTTCATTATTATACAATTCCTCCCAAGTCCATTTGACCATAAAGCTCTCTCTTGTCATGAAAATAATACCTAATCATATATTCCTTTCAAACAGTTCTCACCCTGATCTGTTTCAATACAGTATACATTATTTATCCTCTCTTTCTATAGATTCCCCCCAACCCCAATGTTATTCCTGCTTTACAACAGTGGCATTATGCAGTATTTGTTCCTTTGTGACTAAGATATTTCACTCGGAATAATGTCTTCCAGGATCACTCATTTTGTATAATATTTCTTGAGTTCCTTGTTTTTTTAGTGCAGCATAGTATTCCATTGTGTAAGTATACCAGGTACAAGCTGCCATACCATGGTCACTTTTGGTTGCTGTGAGGCTGAACACCGTGACACTAATGTGTCAAATGCATTAATAGTTGGCTACCCAATGCAGACAGAGAGTGGGATGGAGCTCCCCGATTAAAACAAGCGTGGAAGGAAGAGTGGCATCCACTTCCATAATAGCTTGCCTCTGGAAACCCTATGAACCTGGAGAGAGGATGAAAGGCACCCAAGCATCAAGGACTCTCCTTCATAGGGTAGCTATGAGTCGCCTGCGACTCGACGGCACTTAACAACAAGTATACCAGAGCTTCTCTATCCATTCGTTTGCTGATGGGCACTTGGGTTGTTTCCAACTCTTCGCTATTTTGAACAAACCCGCAAATGGGTATCTGCTTGGTTTCTTTATGGTATCTTTAGGGTATATTCCCAGTAGTGGAATTGCTGGTTCAAATGGTATTTCTATTTCCAACTTTTGAGAAAGCACCATACAGCCTACATAGTGGTTGCAACATATTTTTCCATTCTTTCAGCTTGAGAAATATTGACTGTGTTCTTTCTTTTTGATTCCCTAACTCCACATCTTTGCACATTTCTTTGAAGTACTTTGCTTTGTCTTCTTGAGATGTCATTGGAAATTTTCTAATAATCTCTTTTACTTCAGCATTTCTTCCCTCTCTGTTGGCCTCTCTACACTCCAGTACATAGAAGAATTTTATGAAACAACATATGAGCAAGAGCCTATGGTGATGAAAGAATAAGTTCAGGCTGCTTTGAAGGAAATGGCAAAAAATAAGG
>NW_006399767.1:29036835-29064270 GCF_000299155.1 Elephantulus edwardii | reverse complement strand
ATCTTTTTCTCCTCTTCTGTCTTTGTAATGACCTTTCAATTTCTCCACGGATGATATCTTTTATATCATTCGATAATTCATCTGGTCCTTGACCATTAGTTTTCAATACCTCAAATCTATTCTTCACATGGTTTTTCAACTCTATTTGGATACAGTCAAGGTAGTATTTTGGTTCTTGTGAACTCGCTTTTGTTTTCTTCACCTTCAGTTTGAACTCGCACAGGAGTAATTGATGATCTATTTCACAGGCAGCTCCTGGTCTGTGTTTTGGTTTTTCCTTTAGTTTTTTTTATACTGGTTTGTTTACAAAGTTCATATACATTGTTTTTCATACCAGATCTTTCCCATTTCCTTCACCCCCTGGTCTTCTTGGGGTTTTTTTTATTATTTTTTTTCTGGTCTTGTTTTAACTGCTGATATTGAAGGCTCCACCTACTCTTTGCACAGATATAGTCAGTCTGATTTCTGTGTATTCCATCAGTCACCTTTCATGGTTGGTTTTTTTTTAAAAAAATGGTATTTGCAATGAATAATTGTGAAAAATTCAATTATTCAATCTCCAAGCCCATTTCTATCACCAAATCTGTATTCTCTGACTTCCAGTACTTCTTCATTTCTGTCTTTTGCATTCCCATCATCAATTATTATTAAGGTATCTTGGTTGTATATTCAATCAATTTCAGACTGTGAAAGTTGGTAGAAATCTTCTGTTTCTTCATCTTTAACTTTAGTGGATTATGTATATTTGATCATATAGTGGTGTATACATCTGAACAGTAATTCTACAGATCTTCCTTAAATATGTATGGATAGTATGTTATCACTCACAACATTGTCCTTCATAATAGATTTAGAAAAGCTCTTTTTTACGATGAATGCAACATTATTTCTCAATTTGTCATTCCTAGCATAATAGATCTTATGATTTTCTGATTCAAAATGGCCAATAGCATCCCATCTCAGTTCACTAATGCGTAGGATATTGATCTATATGTCTTCCATTAGATTTTTTTACAACTTCCAATTATCCTATATTCACTACTTCAGACATTCCATGTTCTGATTATGAATGGATATTTGAAACTATTTATTTTCCTTGTTTTTCACTTACTGCAGAGGGTCAAGGACTGCAGCCTTCAATATGGACTGAGACTCAATGTCAAGAAGACAAAAATTCTCACCACCGGACCAATCGGTAGCATCAGGATGGATGGCGAAGAGATTGAGAGTGTTCACAGCTTCAGTTTGCTCAGCTCCACGGTCAACACTCTTGGCACCAGTAGCCAGGAAATCAAAAAACGTATTGCGATTGGAAAGTCTGCGGTTAGGGACCTCTCTAAAGTACTCAAGAGCAACAGTGTCTCTCTGGAGACTAAGGTGTGCCTGATACAGGCCATGGTTTTTGCAATCACTTGTTATGCATCAGAGAATTGGACAATGACTAGGGAGGACAGAAGGAGAATTGACGCCTTTGAGCTGTGGTGCTGGAGAAGAGTATTGAGTGTACCATGGACTGCCAAGAAAACAAACAGATTCAACCTAGAGAGGGTTAAACCAGGCTGCTCCTTGGAGGCAAGGATTCTGGGGCTTCGCCTGACATACTTTGGACATGTTGTAAGGAGAAACAGGTCTTTAGAGAGGGACATCATGCTGAGTAGAGTAGAGGGACAACGCAGGAGGGGAAGGCCCTCTATGAGGTGGATTGATACAGTGACTAGGGTAATCGGGATGGGTGTGTCAGAGGCAATGAGAATGGCACAGGATAGAGCATGGTTTAGGACTGTTGTACATAGGGTCACTATGAGTCGCAAACGACTCGACGGCACATAACAACAAACAACAACAGGCACACCTTATTTAGTGAGAAGAACTAGCCAACTGCCTGCCCCAGCACTATAGCCCAGATGCTGGGGAGACATATAAATAACTTAACATCTCACCAGTGACTTGGGCCCAAGTCTCCATGGAGGCTGAGTTCTTTACAGATGAAGTGGTGAGACCTAGACCATGATCTCCACATGAAGCTCGGCTTGCTTGAACTGCCAAAGCATCCAATCAGTCCTTTATCTATTACACTTCAAGAAACCATTCCTCTATCTCTTGTAAGAAAAAGACCTTTGGCAAGGCAGAAGGGAAAAAGGTTGTTGGAGAGTCAACTTTGACTCATGGCAACACTTTGCCCCATAAAGTTTCTAATAGCTATTTTTCACACATAGGTTATCAGATCTTACTTCTGAAATGTCTCTCAACTCAGACCTTTCGAGTGAGCAGAAGCCTCCCTGCGTACTCACCCTGAGTCATGGTGGACTCGAACCTTTCCATCAAAGTAAACAAAATGGATTGACATGTTCCCACCAACTGAGGGGAAACAGTGTGGTGAACTGACTCACCGAGGCTAAAAAATGAGCTCGTTCTATCTTTCTGTTTGGAGAGTGATCTTAAAGTACGCATGCCTATAGATGTCCCTGGTCAACATGTGAAGACTGGTCTTTCCTACTGAGATGGACGTTTACCAGACTTGGCTAACAGAATGCTATGTTTATGTGAAGCTACCTTGAAGATGGTAACAGAAAAGTAATTACAAGCACCAGATGTAGTTTCTACTCACTTCAATAGGTCTGAGAACTTAACAACAGCTTATGTATACATCCTCCCTGTGTATATGCACATCCTACCTGAAAACAGAGAGGCTGTGACACTTTTGCTGACCACAGTAAGCCTTAAGATTAGGGGACACCCACCATAAAACTGGGTCACCATCACTTCCTACACAGGAACGTCTTCATGAAGCAGCCAGAGCCTTACTTTGACCCTCTCCTTTCCTGCTCTCCTTTCTGCTGCCATCAACCCTGACCCCTTAACAAACCACAAACCCCAACCTGCAACACAGCCAAGGGAGGGAGGAAAGCAGAGACACTATCTCAAGGCTTTCTAGGCTATGAAGTGAGGCCAGCAACAATGGCAAAGTCCAAATTACTCACAATTTGTTGCCTTTGGGTCTCTTATGACTCAGTGACTCCATGAGTTTGTCCATGTAGAACTACGCTCCATAGGCTTTCTGATACATGATTTTTCAGAAGTAGGTCACCAGACCTTTCTTCTGAGGTACCTCTGAGTAGACTCAAACTATCAACATTTTCAGTGAGCAGCGAGCACTTAGCTGCACCACATGGGACCTTTGAGTAGTCCATATTGTATAAGATGCCTGTTGACCATAAATCACAGATGCCAAAAATATCAGACCAGGCTGAGGAGTAGCCCTCAGGGCACGACAGAGTGGAAGGATCCTTTCCCACAGCCTTCCCTCTGTAATCTCATTGTCTGCCCTGTGCCAAGTCTTCCTCCCCTAGGCCTCCAAGCCTGCCATGTCCTTGCCTTCTTCCAGCCCCTCATGCCCTAATTCAACCTGGGCTGGAGGGCCTTGGTGAAGCACAATGCACTGTATAATTTTCCTTTACATGATACTCATACTGATTTCAAGCTAAACTCCGTTGAGAGGCAGTAGAGGCTCATCTAAGGTATGGCAGGTGCAGCATGGACCCTGGGCACCACTCGAAAGGGGGCGCCCCTCCCTGAGCAGTTTCCGTTAACCACAGCCATCTTCACTCCCAGCTGTGAGAGATCCTTGCGAGTTAAAATAAGCACTTCTTTATTTAAGAGGCTTCCATGTCCTGCAGAAAATGCAGCCTGAATGCTCTTTGAAGGCAAAGATAGAGAAATTCGTCTCACGTATTTTGGGCTTGTTGGGAGGGGACATCATGCTTGGAAAGACAGAGCCTTGATGAGCTGGATTGACACAGTGACGCAATAAATTCAGGTGTGTCAGAGATGAGGATGGCACAGGAAAAGGCAGAGTTCAGGTCTGTCGTTCATAGGTTCGCTGAGTCACACTTGACAACAATATAGGTCAAGGGGGATTGATGGTGTGAGCTCCTTCTTTTGAATGTAGAACCAGAATAAAGGGGGAAGGGGAGGTGGAGCGGGATGGCTCTGAGCACAGCACAGACCAATTTTCATCTGTGAACGCAAGGAAATGGTAATATAACTTTCACGTGGAGGCCATAACGTGCTAAGAAAAGATTAACAGCTTGACTTGTATTTTAGAGCGATATTATGATAACGTTTTATAAAAGTATTTATCAGGAAGATAGCTAGCGATGTGTGCTGTTCCCCCCTATATGAAAGGCAATCAGAATCTGAAGGCCCAGCCCTTCCCACATTCTGCCCAGGTCAAGCCCCAAATAGTTCCCCAAGCCTGTCTCTCTCCTTTATTCCCTCCCGCCCACCCACCCATCCCGCAGCCTCTGGGGCCCGCAGCTAGCACGCCATGCCTGAAAACCAGGGCACCAGGGAAACCCACGCTCTCCAGCCTCTACCTACTTTGGTATTATTTCCATACTGTGTTGTCTTACCTACTTTTCTGGTTGGCGTTAAAAAAAAAAACAAAAAAAAACCGTAGTCATCTACTTTGATAGGCGTTTTGGTAGTTTCGCTCTTTCACATCTCGCCTCGAATAGGGTCCTGACTAAGGGGAGGGGAGAAGTCCTCCCAGCGCAGAGAGGGGTGTGGCCCTGACGTCCCGGGCTGCAGCTTAGCGTGGAATCGCTCATAAACTGTTATATGGAGCGGGCTCGCACTTTAGTTAAATAGGCCTTTGTGGATTGGCCTGGGGGGTCTAACCGCCGTATATAAATGTTATTCTGAGTGACTGTATGGCATTGTTTGCGTGGAGGAAAGTCCTCTGGGCTCTGAGCATCTGACCAAAAGTGACCTTTGGGGACACTCCTCTTTTGTGTGTTGGGAGTGACCTCTGCGGGTTCAGCGCCAGCCACAAAGATCGCCAGGGAAACCTCAGCTCCAGCCAGGCCTGGAAGGAAATGGGTGCAGGCAAGGAGGGCGGGGCGTGTCTATTTAGGTCTGACCTCTCCATCTGTGATGGGGAGGGAGTGGGTACAGGAGTGGGAGTGTCTGGAGCGCTGAGGCTTGAAGAGCAAAAAGAAGGGTGTGGGTGACCCCAGAAACTCTGTCCACTGCCTCTGGCCCAGAAGGACGAGGTCCAAAGGCTTTCCCCATTCCGCCGTCTTTTGGCTCGGGAGGGTGGAAATGAGAGTTCAGTGGGTGATGAAGGACCGACAGCAATTTAGGGAACTTCAAAGGACCTGAATTATTCCACTTGCTCGTTAGCAGATGAAGATCCTGGCACCAGGGGGCAGCAGAGGCCTGAAGTAGCTAGCGCCCAACTGGCCGTGAGAACCAAAGGTTTTTCCACCTGCAGTGGTTTAACCCTCCCACCCACCCCAACACTCACCCCACCCCCAAAGCCCGGCTGAACTTCAAGACTTCCACGGTGGAGCTTCCTGTAATCTGAATTGAGTAACCTCCCAGAGTCCAAGGTTTCAAAAATTGGGAGTTTGCCCTTGCAGGCAGGACCTTCAAGGCCGACTTGTAGGGGATTCACGGCCTGGCAGGAGCAGAGGTCTAGGGAAAAGGGTGATCGCGCGCACACACACCCTTACAAACGTGCATGCCCACCATCCTCCCAGCGTCCAGGACGGAGCAGGCGGCTTAATCGAGATGAGACACTAGGTGTAAATCTTAATCTGCCATTCAGGACAAGTGGAAGAGTTTCAGAAGATACTGTTAAAAACATAAAGTGCCCAGACAGGCCTGAGTCCAGTCCCTGGACAGAAGGGATGACCCGGACCCCTGACCTGGTGGGGCATGAAGTTGCTGAACAATCTCAGAGCGGTGCTTGAGACCAAGGGAGGTGAGGGGTGGCCTAGAATGGAAGGAGACAGCGGAAACTCCACGTATGGACACTACACAAACCAAAGCTTCGAAGGATGTGAACGTGAGTGCATGCCAATATGAAGACCTGACTGCAGCCAGCTCGTTAGGCCAAGGTGTTTACAAGCCTGAGAAGTGCAGTAATATGAGACCCAGTAAATGCTCTTAGAAATGAGCCTCAACCACCTCATCTGCAGAGCTGACTGTGAGACTCCTTCCAGCCCTGGTATCCCTAAAGTTCAGGGCAGGATGGAGAGCAGGCCAGTCCTTCACCCAGAAACCATCCCCTACTGAAGTCAGACAGGACCCAGGACCTGAAACACCCCCTGAGCCCTCCCCGTGATACGAGGTTTGTCACCAGCACTTGTGATCCTGAACTTGTCACGAAGGTTTTAGAACACCTCTGGGCCCTGTCCCCTAGTGTACAGGCCTTCCAGAGACCAAAGTCCCCCATACCTGGTAACAGCTCAGTTGGTAAGAAGGAGTGCTGAGTGGGGACTCAGGAGGCTGAGCGAAATCAACACAAGCACCACACATATACACCCCCGGAGGAGACAATCCCGTTATTTAACAATCAGTCAGAATGAACCTGGTCATAGGCAGAGACGGGGTCCTGGGGCTCCCCTCCATCAACCCTCTAACTGCAGGATCAGGAATAATGAGGTGTGCCCAGCAGAGAAACTCTGATGACAAGACAACAATGGGATACTCAAGGGGCATTTACCAGTTCAAGTGGAAGAATTTCAACTATTTCAACTACCCACTGCATATAAACCCTGACCACTCCCCTCAGCATTCCTCCTCTCCTGGGGAGTGACCGGACAAGCATCAGGCCATCCCCAGCAGATCCAGACATACAGGTTAGTCAGGCCAGGAACCAAACCCCGGGTAGGTACGCCCTGGGGAGAGAGAGTCAGAGCCCTGAGGAAAAGGAGACCATATATTCCAATGTTCACAGTGGACGCTACAGGTGCTGTGTGAGGGAGGCGGAGCTCAGCCCGGAAACCCCACAAGGTCACTGAGGAAAGGCCTGAGGCAAGGATGAGGTGCCGGGAGCATACCCCTGGACAGCCCTGTCTCCAACATCCGCTGATATTTATTAGCATTTCACTGTTCTTTGTTGTCATTTCAATTTCTGCTCTTTAAATAATTAATATAATTAATTTTAAATACAAAATACACAGTGTCCTTTCTCTTCTCTTCCACGTGTTTGGGGTGATTGGGAAGTGAATTTTAAATAAGGGGCTCAGCTCTCTGACAGTCATAGGCTCTGGTGGGAAGGCCAAGAGCCCCAAGTGCCACCCCTCCCCTGGGGTGTCCCGAGTCCCACTTCACCCCTCCACTGAGCTGCCCCTGGAAGGGGGTTCACAGTGCCCTGGCCCATGGCTTCCTAGATGATGAGGGGCCTGACTGGGAGGTGGCACAAGGCTGGTCCAGTGGGATTTCAGGTGTGCTTGCTTCTAATGGGCAGGGTCAGGTAGATGAGTTCCTAGCCCATGAAGCAGACAGGTCCCAGCAGCACCCCTCCCCGCCTTGAGGGTGCCCCCAGGTCTGAGAAGGAGGCGTCCAGCACCGGCAGCTGGTCCAGCACAGGTGTCCGCACCTCCAGCACTGTCCGGCCTTGCTGTGTCTGGAAGGGGAGAAGGGAAGAATTGGGTGGAGTGGAGTGCAGTGGAGACACACAGAGCCCCAATGTCAGGCCTAGGCTCACCTCTGAACACCCTGAGATGTAATCCCCTCAGTCTGTGTCACATATGCAGACTTTCTTCCTTTTTTCCTAAAGTTTCTTCCATAGAGTATGACTGGGTAAGTTTGTGTGTGAGTGTGTGTATGTGAGTGTGCACGTGCACATGCCCATGAGTCAGGCCTACATGACTTTGGGTTTGTGCTTCAGATGATCTTTGTGGGTGGCTGTGTGGATATGTATATATACATACATTTGTGGGAACATCTGTATGATAATAGTCCGTGTGTGTGTACTTGTGTCACTGCACCCAAGAGACTCTGTGATGCATATACATTTGCTCTGATTGACATGTGCCTCTGCAGCCTGTACATATATGTGCCTCCAGGGCTCACCCTTATGACTCTGGTGTGTACACACATGTGAACCCCACCTGGCAGCTCACATAGACCAGCTTCCATCCTTTCCACCCTCCTCAGCCCTAGCAAAGCCCCAGGGACCCTATCTAAGGCCAGGAAATTGGACTCTTCCCCTACATCTCTGGAGCCCCTTCCCGAAGGGTCTTCTCATCTCCATCCTCCAGCTTCAGCGTCTGGGATGCCCCCTTCTACCACCCAGCTCTTCCGAGTTCCCACCTGGCAGCCATCTCTGAATTCTTTGACATAGGGACTGGTCTCTGGGCTCAGCTCATCTTCATTGGCCCCTCGGAGCCTCAGGGGACCGCTGCGGGGGGGCCCAGAGCATGGGTAGGAGACATCCTGGTGGGCTGAGACACTCAGCAGCCGCAGGAAGGTGAGCTGGACCACACCAACCAGGGAGCCTTCTGAGTCCACATAGGAGAACTGTCAGGAGATAAGAGTCAGGGTCATTAGAGATAGAGACAAGGGTGTGAAGAGAAGCCACAGAAATAGGGCAGCTAAGGCAGATTATGAGCAGAGAATGAGTGAAAGAAAGCCTTTGAAGGAAAGTGAGGGTCCAGCATGGGACCCGGGGATCTGGGGAAAGTCAAGATCTAGGAAGGGTCTTGAGGGAGAGACAACATGAGCATCGGAGGACCAGAGAGAAGGTGAGGAAAGGGAAGTGAATGATAAAAACCTGTAAGGGCAAAGGGCAGAGATCTCTTGGGTGTAATAGCCAGAAACCACCAGGTCCTGAGAGACACATACAATGGGGCGGGGTAAGGGGCAGCTCTCACCTGAGTAACATCGTCCCTGGGTGTCACGCAGGTTTCTCCTCCTGCTGTAAAGTTGCAGAAAACCCGGAAAGCATCACGAGCACAACCCTGGTTGGGGTCGACCCAGTACTCTCCTGACAGGGAAGGAGAAAGTGCATCAGGGTCCAAAGGTCCCAAGCTCCATGCTCTTGATCCCTACATTCTCATTTCCCTCCCAGTCCTCAGTCACCCACGGCTCCTTACAATATCCCTCTTCAGACTCCTCCCTCGCCTCATACCCTCACCCTGTCTCTGCGCTGATTCTCTGACACCCACTCATCCCCATAAGCAGCCAGGCCCAGGCCCCTCTGAATGGGGAGTTATGAGTAGATGCATGCTCACATTGCACATAACACGTGGCTGCGGGTCTGCCATGTGTGCTCATCTGTGTAAATGCAAGTATGTGTGTGTATGTATGTTCATCTATACCTGCAGAGACTCGACTCAACAGTCTCTCTTAAGTGACTTACAGCCTCAAAACCCAGTGGAAGGTCAGCTCTGAGTCAATTATGACTCAGTAGCAATGAGTTGGAGTTTGACAAAGACTGAGCTGATATGTTCTGGTTTAACCACATTTTGCTGTAAGGCGCCATCAAGTTGATTCTTGACTCAGTGGCCCTCTATGGTAGGGCAGAGTTGCCCCATGAGTTTTTCAGAAGGCCAGTTTTTCTTTCATGGACCAGTGATGGTGTTGTTGTTAGTGCTGTCAAGTATAACTCATAGGAAACCTAGGAATGACAGATCTGAACGCTGCCCTGTCCGAGTCATTGTGACATTAAAGGTTTATTCAAAATTACTTTCCTAGCCATCAAGTGACTTTGCCATGTGGATGGGAAGGAATGTGTGAATAGGGTGTGTCAGCCTATCCACGAGGGGATTGGCTATCTCACCAATCTACAAAGTCATTAAACTGGATGTTGGATCCAGTGGCAGGAAGAAAATCTTCTCCCCTGCCAGCAAAAGAAGAAGAATCGAGAGAAGTCACTTCATCTTTCGGGACCAGAGCAACATCCATAACAGCAGAAGCAGAGGAAGGACCAGAGGAACCTGACATGACATGGAGCTGACTGCTATGCCTCCCAGACAAAACTACAGTTAAACTAAGAGCCTTTGCCCAAGTTTGTTGGACAATTCAGGGAGAGGTGGAGAGTCAATCTTGGCAGGACTGAGGACTTTGTAATGGTCTAAAACCATTAGACTCAAGGCTCAGATTGCTGTGAGCACATTTTGGAAGTTGTCCTGACTACATTTTGCTACTATCCTGGATTATAAGCTTTTAATTTGCCCAATTGGTTCAGTGTGATCTGTGATCACATCAGATTTTGGACCAGTAAAGCAGTAAGATGGGTGTTGAGATGAGTAGAAAGATGTACGAGAGCGTGGGGGACATGTCTGACCTCATAGGAATTGGTTTTGTGTTGCTAATGCTGTTGACAGGGACAGTTTCCCTTTGTGAAGTGGGGAAGGATCAGACATGGCCCTTCCTTCCTCTTTTTTACAGCCATCCTCACCATCGCTGACACACTTGAGCCCATTGTTAGGGTCACTGTGTCAATCCATCCCATTGAGGGCCCATGGACCAAAAGATGGATTCAAACCACCAATCTTTCAGTTAACAGCAAATTGCTTAACTATTGTGCCATAAGTGCCTCTCGGTTTAACCATATCAGTTGCTAAAACACTGAAATAATTGTGAACTGATAGGTGAACAGGTACTACCCCAAGTTCCTCCATCCCTACAATGGCCCCTAACTCCTTCCTCAAGACCTTCCAACATCCATTCTGATTGTTCCGGCCTGTGCTGTTGTTAATATCCTATCACCCCTGGTGTATCCCTGAGACCAGCACGAACCATCAGGCAGTTCAGGGTGGCACAGCTTCAGGTCCTGGCAAGTGCGGGCAGGGCTGTCCTGGGTCCCTGTTGGCCGCCTCATCTGCTCGATCTCATCCCGCAAGGAGTCAAGTGAGCCAAAGATCTCCTCCAGCCCCCCAGGACTTCCTGGGGCACCCCCAGGCAGCATGGCCTCATCATCTTGCATCAGGCGACTGCCATCCACTGAGCGCCGTGTCTTCTTGGGCATCTGGATGGGCAGTGGTTGGATCACCTCTCCTGGTGGGCCCTGAGTAGGGGGACAGGTGAAGAGGGCAGAGATGTGTCAGTACGAGGTTCTGTGCATCATAGAAACACTGGGACACAGAAGACTACTCTGAGAAACAGGCCTTAACACATCACTCACCGGGTGTCCTGGAGGACCTTGGATGCCTTTCTCTCCCTTGGGTCCAGCTGGGCCCTGTCAAAAAAGGAAATGAGATCATAGAGGAGTCAAGAGGTCAAGTATGGGATCACGGTCATAGAAGGGGCAAATCAGTCTCCAGGCCTGGAATGAGGGCTCTTGTATGTTTGCCCTGGAGAGGCAGTGGTGGGGTCAGAGGTCAGAGCTGTCTCAGGTCACTCACTGTGGCTCCTTTGGCTCCTTTGGGGCCGGCAGGTCCCTGGGAAAATGAAGAACAAGAAAGACATAGTCACACAGTCTAGGGACAGGACATAGAGGAATGCAAAGACAATAGTGAGTTGACTGGTTACTGCAAGAAGGCAGGTGTGAGGGAGCATGGGAACATCCAGGGAGACCCTGAAGAATATCTGAGGTCTGAGGGTTATGTGGAGGATACCAAGGGCTCTGCTTGTTAGGCTGGCACTTGCCATGAAGTCACTGGAAGAATCTAGAGGTGGAGAGTAATGGGGCTTAGAGAAGATAGTAGAGGAATACATGTACTCACGGGGATACCGGGGGGTCCTCCAGGACCAATGGGGCCAGATCCTCCTGGGATGCCCTACAAAGAAGAGGGGATGATTTACCCAGCTCTTCCTCCCACACACACTCCCAGCATGTGTCTCCTCCCATATTCCACAGCTGAGTGCTCACCCTCCCCTTCCCCCAACCCCATGATGTATTGTCCAGCCTCCACTCCTCCCAGGACCACCCTACTCACTGTCTCTCCCTTTTGTCCAGCAGAGCCCTGAGGGCCAGGAAGTCCTCGGTCACCTTTCTCTCCCTGCTCTCCAGGGGGACCGATCAAGCCAATGAGACCTGGGTGACCCTGGAGAAGGGGACAGGTGGTCAGAGGGGTGCACAGGGGAGACTTGTGGGTGATAGAGAAGGAAAATCAAGGGTCAGAGTCAGGAAGATACAGAGAAAGACACAAGGTTGAGGGAGAGGGGGACTCTGAGTGGCCCTCACTGAGGACCCCAGGACTTAGTGCTGCAGGTCTAAAGCAGAGGGTTGGCATCCTCAGAGTCCCACCTTCTGTCACTCACCTTCTCTCCCTTGGCTCCAGCATCACCTCGAAGGCCAGGAAGCCCAGGGGGTCCCTGTGGGAGACAGGAAGTCATGATCTCCAGAAAGAGAGAAGGCCATTTTCTCATCTCACCACTTGCCACTTACCCCAGGCCTCGGCTCAATGCCCACTGCCTCCCCTGCCCCTCAACCTGCCCAATCTACCATAACTCACCACAGGACCCGGAGGCCCGGCCTGGCCTGTGGCTCCAGGGCGGCCTTGTTGACCCTGCAGATGCAAGGGGACCACAGGGGTGAGGAACAATGTCCCCACCAGCCTATCCCCTCTTCCCCTCTTCTCTTCCCACCGTATCCCTCCTGTGACCCTTCACCCCACTCACCCCAGCCCAAGCCCCCCACTCCATGACTCACCACTGAGCCTGGGAGCCCCCTCAGACCATCAGGTCCAGGCTTGCCCGCAGGGCCTGCAGGACCCACAGCGCCTGTCTTCCCTGGGGCACCCACAGAACCAGGGTCTCCCTGAAATACACACAAAGAGCATGTCCTAAAGGGCATGAAAGGGTGTGGGTGTGGGCATGAGGGTCCAAAGTGGGCAGAATGATGTACGGAGGAGAGAAAACAAACCCCAGGGTCCCCTGGGAGCAGAAACAAGAGGAGGGAATCCCTCATCTCCACAAGGGACTCAACTTGGGAGAGGTGGGAGTGAGGTGGTCAGCAGGGTACAGGGACTCTGAGGAGTAAGAGGACCAGGATGTCCCAGAATCCTGAGCAGCCTCTCCCTCACCTTGGCTCCTTTCTCTCCTTGTCGCCCCTCAGGACCAGGTGTGCCAGCAGGGCCCTGCAGGTGGAGGTGGAAAGAAAGAGATGAAATAAGGGGTGATACTGCCATCAAGTCTGTCCCAACACATGTCAGTCCCATGAGTGTCCGAGTGAACTAGCGTGTTGTTCTTAGAGTTTTCAATGGGGGATGTATCAGAGGGTGATCACCAGGCCTTTCTTCCAAGGTGCCTCTGTGGTTCACCTAAACCACCAACCCTCTGGTTAGCAGCCCAGAGCGTTCACCATTTATACCACCCAGGGGCTGCAGGCAGTGGGGAGCCAGGATTCATTCCATGCCCCCTTTCTGTCCTCCTGGTACATGCCCCCATCTCTCTCACACAAACACACACACACACCCTTGTGCACAAACAAGGGGCTCATTCATAGGTGGTAAGACCTGGTAAAGCTGCAGCAGTTGTTAAAACATTTCTGCACATTTGGTGAAGAGCTACAGTCGCCTGCCAAGTGCCCACCTCCTGTCCCAGCAACTAACAGGTTAATCCTTGGCACACCAAGAGCCCTTCAATGTCCATTAAATTGGTCAGTAAACATCAGCCCTGGCAGGAGCTTACATTCCAAAATCCAGGAACAAAGATACCCAAAGATACCCAACACTCTTACAAATACGCATGCACACGCACATGCATTCCACCCCAAGGACAACCCTGAAACCAGCCCCAGGCATCTTCCTGCCCATCCCACCTGCCGCGGGCCCCCTCTGTCCACCCAGCCGGAGACTGCGGCCCAAAGTCCCAGCGGTCCTCCTCCCCTCACTTACCCGCTTTCCAAGTGGCCCAGGGGGTCCATTTTCCCCAGTGGGACCAGGGGAGCCCTGAAGAGGGAAGAGTAAAAACAGCTGAGTATCTGGCCCCCAGCCGAGGGCCCCCTCAGGGGCGGGGCCGAGATTCAGAGGAAGGCGTCTGAAGGCTTTTGGGCAGCTGGGGTCACTAGGCACTCACAGGCTGTCCTGGCTCGCCATCGTCTCCACGGTCACCTTTAGCACCATCCTGGCCCTGCAAGGATGATGTGAGTAAGGTCAGAGGGGGAGCGTGACACAACTGGCATTACCCCCAAAGCTGTCCTTCCTCCCATCTTTCCACCTTCCCCACAATATCCTCAGCTTCCCAATGTCCACATCCATTGACCTCCATGGAATCCACTCCCTTCGTCTCTTCCCCTTCCTGGGTAAGACTCACCCGAGGTCCACCTTCTCCAGGGGGGCCAGGGTCTCCAGGAAAACCAACAGGACCCTGACTCAAGAGGAAAACGAAGGTAAGGGTGACAGTTCCCCAAACCCAACCAGAGCTAAGAGTCCCCACGGGGCACCTCTCCCTCTCACCAGGCAGTGCCCCACACCCCACCTTAGGAAACGGTCCCTGGCTCCACCTCATGTGCTCCATGCTTCTACTGGAGCGGCAACTAACTAATTTAATTCACTTTCTCTCAGGAGACTGGACTCCATACGTTCTTCCCAGGAAAATATTATTAGACCCAAACCAAATCCATTGGCTTTTTTTTTTCTCTTGTTGTGTACTGTCCAGCAGGATATGACAGACACAGGAGATTGCCCCTCCTTCTCCAGCAGAGCATCTGGTGGATTTGAAACATGCACCTTCAGGACTGCAGCACAGCTTCTTGCCAGAAGGCCACCAGAGCACCCTCAAACTGTATATTATTAGAGCTTCCCTCCCAAGTAGCTGTCCGGCTTGGGGTTCCCAATATTCCAAAGTGTCTTCACTCCCACACACTTGTTTTCTCAGGTCTCCCGCTCACAAGGCCCTCCTCTTAGACCCCCAGACTTACAGGGTTCCCTTTGGGGCCATCATCGCCTGTAGGGCCTTTAGGCCCTGGTGGGCCTGCTTCTCCTGCCTGTCCCGCTTCTCCTTTCTCTCCTCGGTCCCCACGTGGACCCTGGAAGAGAGGGGAAGAGCACAGATGGTTCCAGAGAGGTCCTGAAGATCAGGATGCAGGTCCTGCTTCCAAGACACCCTCAGCCACCCACACCCCACCCTTTTGGTGCCGTGGGAATACACAGAACAGAAAGTCTACAGGAGAGCGCCTGGCCCCTCTTCCCCTCAAAGAACGATGGCAGATCCCCCTCACATGAGGGCCAGGTCTTGCAGAGAATGGTGAGGAGCAGACTCCCAGGTGTGGGAGAAGTTCTGGCTCAAAGAGGCTTGCAGGAACAGTGGTGGGAGTGGGAGGTTCCTGCGGGCACCTGGAGGGGATTCTAACACTACTACTCACCTTGACTCCTGGCTCACCCTGGACCCCTGGAGATCCTGACTCTCCCGGCTCTCCCTGCAAGGAGATTGAGTCCAAAATGTCTTTCCAAAATCTTAATCTATTCCCAAACCAGCATAAATCAAACCTTTCCCCCCATACCCTGAAAAAACCCAACATCTATCCACCCTCATCCAATTACCTTCTCTCCAGGGGGACCTAGGTTCCCAACACCTCCTGGGGGACCTTGTGGACCCTGGAAAGGAAACAGATCATTGCTGGGGGATAGAGAACTGGATGAACATCCCAAGGTCCATCAGGGAAAAAAAAGACAAGAGAGAGAGTAAACCTTCCCATGGTTCACTGACTTCCTGAGACAAGGTTAGTGTTTACAGTATGGAGGGAAGGAAGCAAGGGTTTGGTCACAAGAACTACTGACAAAGGGTTAAGAGGACTCACATCAGCTCCATTGGGTCCAGCTGGGCCTCGCGGTCCTGGGGGGCCAGGTGGTCCCTGGGAAGGAAGAGATACATAAGAGATTTGGAAGGGAAATGAGGAGTGGCAGACAGAGACGAATGTTGGATTAGGTGGGGAGCAGAGTCCTGAGACGAAAAGAGACACAGAAGGGAAGGAGCAGTCAGAAGGTTCAGGGGTCCTGGGATATTGGGGTACAGGCTGGATGGAAGGAGGGGGTGTTAGCAGGCAGATATCACATCCCATCAGTGGGATAGCACTCACCATGGGGCCCACATCACCTGTTTCTCCTTTCTCCCCAGAGGGGCCTGGCAAACCCTGTGCAGGTGTACATAGACCCAAATGAGGTGCCATGCACCCTTAAATCTTCCCCAGTCCTCCCCAGAGCTGTTGGCAGATCCCACCTCTCAACATACCTGTAGGCCAATGGGTCCTGGGGGTCCATTGAATCCTCTTATTCCTTCATCACCTTTGGCTCCAAAGTGTCCCTGGGGTCCCCGAGCTCCAGGCTCCCCATCTGCTCCCTGAAGGGAGGCAGAGACAAGGGGAGAAAGAACATGAGTCAGGGATCAAGCCTCCTTTATCCAAAAACCCCATACAGATCTGGAGACCCAGTCAGAACCCCCAACCTCATATGACTCTATCCCCAAGGAGAGAAGGGGACTTAAGGGCAGTCACAAAGATGCCAACCCCTCACTCACTCACCGCTGTGCCAGGCTGCCCCACGGGACCAATGGGCCCAGGGGGTCCAGGAGGGCCCTGTGGGAGAAAGGAGAGTCAGATACACCTGACAAGGAAAGAGAACAAACAAGTGGACATAGGTTAAGGCCAGGAGGTCGGAAGTCAAAGGTCATGGATACTTACATGTTCCCCTTTGTTCCCTTTGGTTCCCTTTTGTCCAGGGTCTCCTACTTCACCCTAAAAGAAAGATGAGACAGTGGAGAAAGGGGAGAGGGGGAGAGTGGAGAGAATGTTAGGACAGGGCCGAGGTAATGCCCAGATCAGCAATCACAACTGGAAGGAAGACTGAGCTCAGGGTCTGGGGGTTCTCTCACCTTGTCTCCATCTTCTCCAGGTCCACCTGGAGGTCCAGCAGGACCAGGAAGCCCCACAGGCCCCTGAATCCCATCACGACCAGTGGGACCAATGGGGCCCTTCTCACCCTACAGGAAATGAAAGGAGTCATGGCCTTAAAACAACCTCTCTCAACAGCCCCACAGGAAGTCCTCTGCGACCCATCACCCCCCAGCTCACAGGCTGACCTCTCCAAGTCACACACACACACACACACACACACACACTTACCGGAACACCTTTCTCTCCTGCTGCTCCAGGGGGACCTTGAGGTCCCGGGCGTCCTGGGGGCCCAATAGGTCCCCCCGATCCTGCTGCACCTCGCTCACCAGGAGATCCCTGAGTGGGGAGGTAGAGTTAGACCTTCAGGGAGGAGATCCCAGATCACCCACACCAGACCCCTGACTTGCTCCAAGAAGAAAAGCTCAAAATAGGATGTGTCCTGAGTGACCCTTGACTCCCTTTTCCAGCCCCACAGCCCCTGCCTAACTCCAGAGGCCGCTCCGACCCCTCCCTCCTCCACCTGCTTTCCAGTTCCTAATGCCCTTCAGGGGCTCCACACTCACTGCAGGGCCAGGGGGGCCAGCTGGGCCTTCATTCCCCTTCAGACCAGGTCCACCCTGTGAAAGAGAGATCTGGGTTAACTGATGAGATGGGAAGGTGGGACAGCACCAGGAGAGGAAAGGACAGGCAGGGCAGGTGAGTCTGGGAAAGGAGAAGGCCCAGAAATGGGGTAGAGAAGTGACACTAAGGGTGTCATGGCACACCACGACTGGTCACAGGCAGTCAGGTTTGTAGTCACACTCACAGCAGTGCCTGGCAGGCCTCTTTCTCCTGGGAAACCCCTTAGACCGGCAGGACCATCTTTTCCAGGGGCCCCAGGGGGACCAGGGTCTCCCTAAAAGGGAAGAAGTGATGAGCTACAGCCAGGTCCCCAAATGGAACAGAATGCTCTGTGCCCCCTTAGACCCTTAGTTATCTATTTTCTTTAACCCCAACTCCAGTCCCTCAGTTTGCCCTCCACCCAATCATCACTGACCTTGGTTCCTTCCTTGCCAGATGCTCCAGACAGTCCCTGTTCTCCAGGGGGGCCTGGGGGGCCTGGGTGTCCTCTCTCCCCCATAGGACCGCTTTCTCCTGCTGCTCCCTGTGAAAGGGACAAAAACATCCCAGACTTAGACCCTTGCCCCCTGCCCCCGCTCCCCACTATTTACCCAAAGGCCAGCCCTGGCCAACCTAAAATGTACCTGTACCTTCCACTCACACCATTCAAAAAATATTTCAAAACAAACAAGAACCCTGTTTCCATCAACTCAATCCCAACACACAGAAATCCCACTGGACAGAACAGACCTGCCCATAGGTTTTCAAGACTGTAAATCTTTATAGAATTAGAGTGACTCATCTTTATCCCCAGAAGCAGCTGGTGAGTTCAACTGCCAACTTTGAGGTTAGGAGCCAAAAGCTTTAACCATTGTGCCACCCGAACTCCTCACATCCTTCTCACTCTGAAAAGTTATTGTCATCAAGTTGGAATTGACTGCTGGCTGAACCCATTTCAAGGCCTGGGAAGGGATTGCCCAGCTTTTTCACTTGGAGCCTCTGGTGGATTTGAACATCCAGAAAGATGCAGCCTTTGAGTTAGCAGTCAAATCCCTATAGACCAGGCCACCAGAGCGCCCCCACAGGATTCTGGGGCCCAAAGCTGCAAGGAAATTCCTGGGTGGAGTGACTGCACCACCTTGTGCACCTACTAGAGAACTGCCTCATCTCCCAGACAGGACAAGAACTGGCCCAAGAATCAGACTTAAGTTCAAGTCTTGGCCCCAAATCCCAGTCCCCATTGTTACCCCAGCCCTAGAGATGCAGGTTAGGCAAAGCAGGGGCAAGAGTATATGATTTAGAGACAGGGGAAGAGAGACAAACAACTCATTTCAGCGTCAGGAATCCAATCTCTTCCAAGACAGACATACCTGAGGGCCCACCACACCTGGGGGACCAGGGGGGCCGGTCTTCCCTTGGAAACCCTGAGGAAGAGGAAAAACAAGTGGTCAGATGAGCCACAGACATCGTGGAGGAACGTGTCACCTTGCCACCCCAGGTCCCTGTGAGTCTCGGCTGCCCCAGGCACTCACTACTGCCAGCAGAACCTCTGGGGTGGGGAGGGGAGGGGTAGGGTAGCCTTCTCAGGTCTCTGGCATTAGAGGGTTTGAGGGTGCCACCGAGGATGGGCAGTTGGCATCACTTACCACTTCTCCTCGCTGGCCTGGGTGCCCTGGCAGCCCATCCTTTCCAGGGGGGCCCTGCAAAGGGTTCAGGTGTCAGGTGAACACAAGACTGCGATGAGGGATAAAGGAAACCAGATTCCCAGAACTGGTAGGTCAGAGAGGTCTGAGGTCAACTTACCGGTGGTCCTTTAGGGCCAGGAAATCCATTGGGGCCCTGAGGTCCAGGGAGACCCTAGAACAGAGAGTTTGGATCAGGAGAATGGAGAGAGGGAAACACAGCTTCTTGGGGGACATAGGGGAGTAAGGAGGGAGCTGATTCTGCTCAGTCTCCCTGGGGTGCACTGCGGAACAGGAAGACTCCAAGTTATACTCACTCTCTCTCCAGGAGGCCCGTGGGGGCCATCACCACCTGATGTTCCCTGTGGGGGAAACAGAGTCAGGGAGTGGGAGAAACTGCTCTCCTCCATCCCAGAGGCCAGAGAGGGCGAGAGGGAGCTGTTGGGGAAGGGGAGGAGGGAGCAGGGAGCACCACTCACCTTTGCTCCTGATTTCCCAGTGGCTCCTCGGGGCCCTCGCTGACCCCGGGGACCCTAGAGAGAGGGGAGGGCAGTTGTCAGAACAACCCCAAACAGACCCTGTTTGGATCTTGAGTCATATGTTTCTCCCCACTGCACTCACCGTGGGACCTCGTTCTCCCCGAGGCCCTGATTTTCCTGCCAGGCCCTGGTGGGAGAGAGATGAAAGAACAGTCACCTAGGGCCTGTCCCCACTGCAAAGCCCCTTAAAATCCCCCCCTGTGCTTCCCTCCCTCACCCCAGCTTACCCGGGCTCCCTTCTCGCCACTGGCTCCAGGAAAACCAGGGAACCCCAGGGATCCCTGGTGAGGACAGAGAAGGGGAAAATTGAGAAGTCAGGAAGAGGGAGGGTCCAGGAAGGCCAAAGGAGGACAGGAGATGCTAATAACTGGGTGGCCTTGTACAATCCTCGCTGTTCTCTGGGCCTCTGTCTCCACATCTGTAGAATGGTGGTGTGCTGGATTCCCCTAACAGTCCCCCCACTGCTCTGTCAGACTAGGTTTATTTGAATTGGGAGTCAGGAAAGGGGGAAATGGACGAAGGACACAAATAGGACATCACATCACCTTGGGACCTTGGCGTCCAGGGTAACCAGGCAGACCAGGAACGCCCAGCTTGCCCTATGGAGGGACCAGGAGCAATTAAGAGAGAGTATCCACAAACATCATACTATCCCTTGGGGTCTCCAACCCTCAGAAATGGAAGCCATCCCCCGCCCAGCAACACTCCTCACCGAAGCCCCTGGCTCCTCATCTCCAGTCCCCTAAGCTACCTGACCAAACGTGGCTCTCCTAAAGCCTGCCATGTTATCACTTCCTTAAGAATCTGCTCTGGTCTCACCACTGCCCGCCTCCCAGCCTCAGCTTCTATCGTCTCTAGTGTACACTCAGCTCCACCGAGGCCTCCACGCCATGCTGGGTGCCACCCAGCTTCCCCAGCATGCACTTCTCCCTCCTGCTTCCAGGCCCGCCTGGCCAAAGCAGCTGCAGAGCAGCGGTTAGAGCAGCAGTTAGAGCAGGGATTCTGCAGCCAGACTGTCTGGGCCCACATCTCGCTCTGCCCCTCAGGGGCTGTGTAATCAACAAGCATCCTAGCCTTCATGTTCTCATCTGAAATATAGTATCGTTATGTGTCATCGAGTCAGAATCAACTCACAGCTCACTCTCCAGCAGGTTTTCAGAGGTGATAAACTGCAGAGGAGGAGACTGTGCTTCTTCTTCAACTGGTGCATTTGACCTGCCTACCTTTGGGCTGGCAGCCCAACTCCTTATCCACTAGACCATAGTGCCTACCTCGTAGGCTTATTATGATGAGCTAGTCTGTGTTCATGATGTGGCATGAACTAAGTGCTCATTGAGAGCTGGCTGTGAAGATCTCCAGTCTCACCTCTTTACTCACTCCCTTTTGTTCTATCTGGGCACTTATTTCCCCTCTGCATTGCACCAACCCCTTAGCTCCCATTACTCAATGTGTCTTGTTGCCACCAATATGCTGTGAATTCCTGTGGAAGAGGACTGTTCCCTGACTCCTTAAACCTTCCCCATCATCCACCAAACCTATCAGTACTTAGGAAGTCATATATCTACAGAAAAGCTTGCATAAAAATGTCTTTGACTGACTCGCTGTGTACAGCAGGTGGAAACTCCCACGTGCATCCTGACCCAGCACCTGGGTGCCCATCACTCCACCTCCCTTGAGAACCCAGCCTTCAGTCACTCATCCCCATACCTTCTCCCCCATGAGCCCAGTGGGCCCAGGGTCTCCAGTGGGTCCAGTCCGTCCCTTCGGGCCCTCAGGGCCATCTTCTCCCCTGGATCCAGGGACTCCAACCTCGCCCTGGGGGGAGAGTGGAAGAGGTAAGTGTCATCAGGGACTTGAGGGGAGGTGAGGTGGACCCCAAGAGGAAAAGCCAATACCAGTGAGGCTGAGAGGGACTGGAGGTCCTAGAAGTTATTGGGGGACAGAAAAGAACACCTCACAGAGGCAGGGAGAGTCACATGATTGGAGGATTCATGTTACCATCCTATGGGTATCAGTCTCTAAAGGAGCAGAGCACTGGAGTTGGGGAGCCAAGGGGATCAAGGAGACAGACTGAGGACCGGGGACTTCAGAGTGGAGGATCACTAGGGCATGGAGTTGGGGATGGGGCAGGAATTTCTACTCACCCTGTCACCTTTCACACCCATGTCGCCTTTGAATCCAGGAAAACCATCCTCACCCTGAAAAAGATGTGGGTGATGTGACATCACAGATGACAGAGATGGAAACCCCACTGCCATCAAGTTGATCCTGACTTATAGTGGCCTACAAGACAGAGCAGAACTGCCCCCACAGACATCCCCAGGCAGTGATCTTTATAAACTTAGACAGCCACATTTTTCTCCTGAAAAGCAACTGGTGCATCCAAACCGTTGACCTTTTGGTTAGCAGCCAGGTCCTTTGGGCACTGTGCCACCAGGACTCCCTGATGGAGGGTTGGGGGTGGTAAATGGAGGGCTTCCAAGAACAAGGGGGAAGGATAAATTTCAGGAGCCTGAAGGCAGCATGGGGCAGACTGGAGGGGCGGGGGAGGAGAGTACAGGGGATGAGCAGAAAGGTTGGCGTGGGGCCAGAAGGTTGGGGACACACTGCTCACCTTCTCACCCTTATGTCCCTTCAGACCCCGAATTCCATCTACACCCTAGAATTGGAGAGGAAGGGAAAGAGATGAGAGAATGGAGGCTAAGGGACAGAATCCCTAAGGCCCACATCTCACCCCCCCAGCCTGGAGGTGAGTTACCTTGACACCTCGAGGTCCTGGGTATCCTAGAGGACCCTGAGGTCCAGATGGACCCTGGAAGAAAAAGGAAAATACTTTATAAAAGGGTCTCAGGGTGTCACTGTGGGGATCTCAGCAGGTGGGATAAACCGGAAAGACAACATACTAGAATCTACATGGGGACACGGGCCCTGGGAATTGAGACTATCATCAGAGCCACATGAATGAAATTTCGAGGATCTTGAGGCCCCAAGATATGGGTGAAGATTCCTTAGGGTGGTGGAAGGTTGGGTAGAAGATCTCACCTGGTTTCCTTTGGTTCCAGGGGGACCTTCCTTCCCAGGGTGACCCTGTGGGTTGGAGGTAAAGAATGTGGCTTGTAACCTCTGGCCTCTGAACTTTTCTGTACTGCTCGCAACCTTCCCTAATGAAGCTGAAAGACCACAGGCAGGCACCAGCAGCAATCTCAATCTCGCTCTCAAAGCCCAGAGGTCACTCCTTGGGAGTCAGCGCCAAAGGGAATTAGAGATAAGTATCCACTCACCGGGGGTCCATCAGAACCAGGCATGCCAGGGAGCCCTGGTTTCCCTCGAGGACCCTGCAGAAAGGTAGGAAGCTCATCACAGGGGAGAAGGGGGTGTCACCTGGGATCAAAGCTGAAGCACCAGCCATTTAGGATCCTCCCTGTACCCTACACCCAACACATCTCCTGCCTATCACCTCACTTATCACTTACCTTCTCTCCATGAGGACCAATGGCACCCTGGGGTCCAGGGAGACCCTATACAGAAGGATAGAGTAGTCAGTGGGTATCACAGAAAGGTCTGCCCCTTCCTCCAGGCAGCCTCCCCCACTCAAAACATAAGCAGTGAGGGCCTGAGAGTCTTCATCTGCCTCATCCCAGCTCTAACCATTGCCCAGGGGGTCACTAAAGCTGGGAAGTGGGGACCACTCACCTGGGTCCCAGGAGTGCCCTGTTGTCCAGGAGGTCCTGGCTCTCCCTGGGGTCCCTAGAACAGGCAACCAGGTGGGTCAGAAGGGGGTGGTGACAGAACAAACACAGCAGGCACAGCCCAGGGCCAGAGCAGGAAGCAGGCAGCAGGTCAACTGCACTTAGCTTGGGCTTCAGGGACTAACAAAGGGCTGAGGTCCCCCTTCCCCATCACTCACCAAGCTCCCTTTGGGACCATGAGGACCATCCATGCCTCGAATTCCCTGAAACACAAGAGAAGCATGAACTGGCCAGGTCTGAGGGGTGTGTGGTTTTGGAGCGGCTGGCCATTCAAGGAGACAAGCAGTCACACATCCATCAGTCCTCCAGTTCATCCCAAACCTGGACACACAGCTAGCCCACAGGGCGCGGCTCAGCAAGTCTGTGGCTTTGTAGGGTTTGATTTTTGTTTTTCTTGAGGACTTTTTTTTAAAGCTGTGTTCAGAGCCCTTGAAACATAATACGCCATGGCCCTCTACAGGCACATGAGGGGAAGCCTGAAGGGGGTTTAGGTAGAAGCCAGATAGATAGCCAATAGGGACTAGGAGCTCACAGAGTGGGAAGAGGGAGGAAGTCCAAAAGGACTGAGAATTGGAGAAATCAGGGGACGGGAGGGCAGTTACGGACAGTCACTTACCGGGGGTCCAGGAATACCAGGTGGGCCTTTGGGACCAAGGAGACCTCGAGGTCCCTGTGTTCAGTGTTGGGGAGGAGACAGCACCCATGAGTGAGAGAGAATGTGTCCATTTCATGCCCATTTCTCTCCCTTGAATTCCCTACAGCACCCCATCCCACCTGACCCTTGCACTCACCGACTCTCCAGGGAGCCCCCGAGGCCCAATCTCTCCATCGTCTCCCTGCAGGAGGAGAACATTGTGAAGGGGCCTTTCTTTCTGGGCCTCTCCTATATCAATCCCCCTCTGTATCCAACTCTTACCCGGTCTCCATCCTCTCCAGGGGGGCCAGCAAGACCCTGGGCACCAGTCTCACCCTGGAAAACAAAGGAATAGGTAAGAGGGGGCTCAGAACCTCCAACACAGGTACCCATATGGTCTCTCTTCAACTTATCAACCAGTTATAGTCATCAAATTCTTCTAGGACCCCAGGCTGTTTCCCTTGCCTTGAAACCCCTACCCCCAATCCCATTCCTCATAAAGAATCCCCCAAACTTTCTCCAAAACTCTACAACCTAGTATACTCACCCTATGTCCCTTCTCTCCAGGCAACCCTGGGAGTCCATCAAAACCTCGGTCACCCTGTAAGGAAGAGGGGCAGCCAGAGTAAGGGCCCAGCCCTTCCCCCTACAGTGTTCTGAGTAAAAAGGAGATGCATCATGGGACGATGTGGGGAACCAGGTCAACTGCAGAAAATTAATGAGCCCAGGCAGTGGTGGTTGTTATTGTTGTTAGATCCGTCGAGCCAAATACAACTTAAAGTGACCCTATGAACAGATTTGTACCCTGTCCTATTCCATGTCATCCTTATGATTTCTGGCATTCTCAAGCCCACCGCAGCAGTCACTGTATCAATCCATCTTCTTAAGGGTCATCCTCTCTTGCTAACTTGCTAACCCTCCACCTTTCCAAGAATGATGTCCCTCTCCAAGCAACATGCCTAAAGCATGTGAGATAAATCTTTGCCATCTTTGCCTCCAAGAAGCATTCTAGCGGCACTTTTTCTAAATCATATCTGTTTGGGGGTTGTTTGTTTGTTTGTTTGTTTTGCAGTTTACAGGATAGTCAGTACTCTTCTCCAACACCACAATTCAAAGACATCAATTCTCCTTCTGTCATCCTTATTCACTGTCCAGCTTTCAGATGCATAGCAGATGACTGAAAAGACCATGGTCAGGTGGAGCTAGAAGCTGTGAACATCAGAGAAAGGCTCAATCCGATTACCTTCACTCCAGGTTCTCCAGGCATCCCTCGGGCTCCATCTGCACCTGCTCGGCCCTGAGGTACAAGACAAATGTCAGAGCAAGCCAAGGGCACAGTCCTCCATGCTCCACATCCATCTCCCCTTTACTTCCCCACCAACCCAGAGTCACTTACTCTTCGTCCAGCTTTACCGGGAGGGCCTGAGAGGCCCTGAGGTCCTCTAGGGCCCTGGTGATGAGAAGACAGGGACAGAGTTAATGAGCACAGATATAGGGGGATACATGAAGATGGAGGTCAGATGTTAGGAGGAGGTCACCTGAGGTCCTAGGTCTCCAGATTCTCCTTTCAGGCCAGGACTTCCAGGTTGTCCCTATGAAAGAGAAAAGAGGGTGGCCATGCTGAAGAATACATTCAGCAGGGACCTCAGACACCCCATTTCCCCCACAAAAGAGGCAAAACAAATTTCAGACAAACCCATTTCCAGAAAAGTCCATACCATATGCAGTTCACACACACACACACACACACACACACACACACACATACACACACATGAGACCCCCTCTTCCAATGCTCACTCACTTACCAAGGGTCCAGGGCGACCTGTGTATCCCATGGGGCCAGGGGGGCCACGGAGTGCCAGCTAGGAGAATACGAGAGAGCTGAGCTGAGGAAGAGGCCCCTGGAGAATGCCCCATCCTGATACACTCTCCAATTTCACCCATCCACTCCTATCTTCCTTCAGCTGCCTTACAGTCTCAACCCTGCTCTCAGCCCTAAACCAGCCCACACGTTCCTTGTCCCTACATTCACTCCACCTTCCCCTTCTAGAGCCCCTTAGAGCTTCCCTTCCCATCATACCACCACCACCACCAGAATCCCCCTACCCCACTCACCCGTGCCTGCTGCAGGATTGCCTGGGCCTGAGCCTCCTGGGCTGCCACCACAGGACCTTTGTCACCCCCACCACTGCCAAACCGGAACTTGAGGAGAGTAGAAAAAGGAAAGGGGGTTCAGGTTTCCTTTCAGAAAATCTGTGTCCCTCTCACCAGAAGCTTCATCTAGCATTTCTATCTCACCCTCCATTTCTGGGACACCCTTCTCGCCCTTGTTCAGCATCCCCATTATGTTCTAAATAATGAATTTGAAGTTTTCAGAAATTCAACTGAATTTTTAGACCCTCAAGCAGATTTTCAGAGACTGTACAATTACATGGGAAAGAACTGTCCCTCTTTCTCCTGTGGAGCAGCTGGTGGATTTGAACTGCCTGCCTTTGGATCAGCAGCACAGCTCCTTACCACTAAGACACAGAGCTCCTTCCTTTAGTCTTCTTGTTGTTGAGAATCAACTCTAGCTGCCCCTTCAGCAGGTTTTCAGAGGCAGTAAATCACAAGAGAGATTATTCATCTTTCTCCTTCACAGCAGCTGGTGTGAACTGTTTACCTTTGAATTGACAGGGCAATTCCTTACCACTGAATTCCCTCCTTCATTTGTGGTGTTGTTATGTGCCATCGAGTCATCCAAGACTCACAGCGATTCATGTATGATAGCTCTGAACTCTGCACTGCATGGTTCTAGGTGATCCAAGTTGGGTTCTAAAAGATCTACATAACGTCCCAGATGTGCCTGGTTCGAATCCACCAGATGCTCTGCTGGAGAAGGAGGGACAATCTCCTCCTGTACCAGTCAGATCTGATTTGATGGTACAATGCACACAAAAAAAAAAAGATTTACATAACGTAACGAGTCCTCAATTTCCTATCCTAAAAACCAACCTCTTTGGGTAGATGGTCTCTAGGGGCAGGACCTGTACTATAGTGATTCTTCTAGAACTCTCCTGGCTCTCTGGTTCCTGATGATGCAACACAACTCCACCAGCTTCCCATCATCCTTTCCCTAAATCCAGAAGATAACTTACAGGGAGCATAAGGGATGTGCCAGGAGGCCCAGGGGCTCCGTCTGATCCAGGGAGTCCTGCTCGACCCGGTGGACCCTAAGGAGAGAAAGGATGAAAACAACACAGTGACAGCCACAGGAAGAGACTAGAGTCTTGATACCATTTTTAAACCCTTCTCAAATGAACAAATGCAGGCATTCCTAGATTTTTCCTGAATACCAACCCCCTACAAGAGAAAATGAGGGTGAACCACCAGGGTACACCTCTCTTCAACGAATGTCTACCCTCTTATCTAGCTGTTGAAGGGCACAACAGCTCCCTCTTTGATTAGTCAGCCAACTAACAAGGAATTAGTGAGCCTGGTGCCCTTCAGTGGGGACCAGTGGCTCCTCTGAAGCCCCTACAATCAGGACACTCTCTTACCCTCTCGCCAGGGTCTCCAACTGGACCTTGGTTCCCCTGAATGCCAGGGGGACCATCCAATCCCTGAGGAACAAAAGAGGAAGGAGTCGGATATCAGTAAACAGAGGCCACTGGGC
>NW_006399767.1:29034297-29036735 GCF_000299155.1 Elephantulus edwardii | reverse complement strand
CGGGAAGGCATGCTGAGTGGTGGTTTCTCCAGAGAAGATCTGGGATTCTGAGGAGCTTCAATTTGAAGGGTCCTCCAAAATTCTGAGCAGATCTGAGCATATATGGGGACGGCACAGATGAACATAAAGAACTGGCATCTGAGGAAAGAATGGAGGCTAAGAGGTCATGGTAGACTTACCGCAGGGCCTTCTGGGCCGGGTGGCCCCTCCACTAGCATACCCTGTGGAGTCCAAGATTAAAAATCAGAAGCTATAGTTCAATCATCCACCAGCCCCCCGCCAATCCCACCTCCCTCTCTTCTCTCCACTGCCCTCAACTTAGTGACCAGTATTAACTTACAGGTTCCAGTACTGCAGGCTCCCCCTTCTCTCCCTTCAGCCCACGGGGTCCATGGGCGGCCTGAGGGAGACACACATGTAACCCCCAGTGGGGTCTGTGAGCAGCGAGGACACCAAGAACGTCCCCATCCTATTGCTGCCTTCATTCCAGGTCCTCTCCATACCTGCCTGATCCTCCCTAAAATTCTCAAGTCTTCCCTAAAATTCTCTTACACACAGACCTCCCAGGCCTGCCAACAAGACCTCAGCAAACTCTCCAAATCCCAGGAAGCTTGTCTTCCCAGTCTCATCTCAGCAAACACAACTTCTCCTCTCCTTGAGAATCTACGTCAGGAGGCTCTCCAGCTCTTTCCTGGGATTCTAAACTGATGAACTTCCTGAACGCTCTTCTTGAAGATTCTATACTATATTGTCCCCAAACTTATTCAGTCTCCAGGAATTCTTTGAACTTTAATAAACCATAAACTCCCTCATCTTTTCCCCAAGTTACTTAACAAGAATGAAAGATTGGAGATAAATTTTTTTCTCTTTTTATTTGGGGGTAAAGAGAGGGGAGGGCAGAATTTGGACCTGATAAATGACAGCTATGTACACTTTTTCCAGAAGAAAACCTGTATGGCTGTGTGGTTTATGCATAGAATTTATCTTATCATTTTTAAGGTTTTAAAAAATTTAAAAGTCCCCAGAGGTTAATTATCTACACATCAAATTGATTTAGAAGCTATCCCTCACTTGTATCCCAGACCCAGGACTATTACTATTACTGGCTTTTAAAAAGATATAACTCTTGAGTTCAAAGAAGACCCTCAGAGACAACTCATTTGTGTATCTGTCCCCCTCCACCACCACCACCTGGTTTGTCCCTAGCCAGAGTCCAATACCTTTCTTCCGACCCTCACTTATACTCTAAGTCACCAGTTTCCTACCTTCCTGACTTACCACTCAGATACCAACCCCAGGGCCAGAACCAAGGTAAGGATAGAGACAATAAAGATCATTCACCACCAACCCCACAAGAAAACTTCTCCATAATGTTCCCCTCCATCTCCACCCTGACCAAAAAGCAATTATCTATTTCCAAATGCTCCCAAATCACCCAAATATCCATAGCAGTATAAGAAAGCAGCTGAAGGTCAAGGGTAGCAATATTAGAGGAGGCAGGCTGAGGGAAGGCAGCAAGGCAGGCAAGGCAGCCATACTGCAAAGCAGGCAAAAGATGGAAGGGGGAAAGCATGAAATAGTCTAAGTGACATGAACACATGAAACACTCAGGGAGACAGAACAAAGGGAAAATACTTGGAAGTCAGAATGACGCCATGGCCAAGAAAAATGAAACATGGCCAAGAGAGCAAGAAAATAAACTGTTGAAACAGGAAGTGGCTAGACAGAAAGGAAGCAGCCAAGATAAAAGGATCCAGAAAGTGGACATTCAACAATAATAGAGCCATAACGAACAGGAGAGAAAAGAAATTTGCAAAATAGAAAGTGACTCCTGGAAGTAAAAGGCAATTCTTCCAGAAAATATAAACATCAAACCTAGGACACACATAATATTTGACTTGAGAAATGTCTAGAAACTTTAAGAATTGGATAAACTGAGACACACAGGGAGGTGTCTTAATCTAAAAAGAAACTGGCACAAGATAGCATAAAAAAAATAGAGCTAAGACACAAACAATAAGTCCTTTTTAGTCTAATCTGACACAGTTGCAAAGATGAATGTCATAACTGAAGAAGACAGGAAGTGACTGCTAAGATAAAAGGTGTTATACAAAGTTAGATAGTTTGATAGCAACATGGGCAAGAAACTACTGAGTTTGGTTTGAGAGTCTGTTGGTTGGTCTGATCTTACTATTGTTTGTTTGCATATTTTTTCTATATAATCTGAGTGAACATTCAGAGAGTAAACTAGTTTTACATTTAAGATGAGATATTGTTTCAACCAAGAAAAAATGATAGGGAAAATCTGAAAATACATACATACATACATACATACGTACGTACATTGTTGTTGTTGTTATGTGCCGTCGAGTCGTTTCCGACTCATAGCGACCCTATGCACAACAGCCCTAAACCCTGCTCTATCCTGCGCCAACCGC
>NW_006399767.1:28991473-29031729 GCF_000299155.1 Elephantulus edwardii | reverse complement strand
AAGGCAACCCCATTTTTCCTTGTCTTTTCATCTCCGGAGTAATATATCATATGATCATCAGACTCAAAATGCCCCATGCCAGTCCATCTCATCTCTCCAATGCCTAATATGTCAATATTTAGAGGGAGCTTATTGGCCAAAAGATGAAATCCAGCTTGATTGACACTGAAAGGAAGTGGCCAAGACAGACAAGAAGTGGCCATAGAATTTTAAAAAGAAAAATCCCAGTTGCACTGGGCTGACGTATCCACAGGAGTCACAAGGAAAGACACATGGCAAGGGAAGGCAAAGAGTAACATTCTCAAGCAACATAACATTTTCTATGAATTGGAAATGGCAAATCCCCAATGGGAAGTAGTTTACAGCCAAAGACAATGACCAAAACAACAGGAAGCAATTCTTGTAGTTCCCACTAAAGGTTAAGAATGGAAGAAGCCCTCCTTTCACTTACGGCTCCTGAGTGGGCTTTCTCCGCAGAGAGGGCAGGACCAAGCTCAGTCTCCTCATGATAATCGTCCCCATAGCCATAGGTGTAATCATAGGGCCCTTCTGGGCTGTCTGTGCCTCCCTCCCCATATTCCTCTGCCCGGAATCTGTCAGCTGTTGGAGGGACCTGGAGCTCAGCCTGCTCCTTCCCAGGGGTAGGGAAGAAAAGGAGGTAAATGGAGGCATTAGAGAAGAGTGTTTTTCCCTGGACCCCAGGTGGGACACTTTCTACCCAAAGACTCTGAGTAATCGGGACTGGAGTCCCTGAAAAGCTAAGCCATTGGTCATGTGGAAAAGGAATGGCCATCAAAGGTCTAGGGAGGAATATCCAGAAAATGGGCCAGGTAGGAAGAGATGGTGGATGACAAGACAGGTGGCCGGAGGGCTGGACACAGAGAAGACAGTCCATGGACAAAAGAGTGCAGGCAGTGGTCAAAGTGATGGATAGAGAGACAAGGAAAAGATAAAAAGTGACAGCACTGGACAGGCTCCTGGGAATAGAAATAAGACACACCAAGTTTGGCCATTTGACATCAATATAAAGAAAAAAATGTCCTAGAATGAAGGATTCACAAAAGGAGACATGGACACTGAGGGAGTAAGGCTATATACATTGAAAAGCGAGTACATCCATAGGTCTGGAGTGACCAGAGAGAGAAGACCATAGATACGACAAAGAGCCCTCCGGCCAGAGGAGAGGCTGCTTCACCAAGATGGCATGGGGCAAGGGGAATGAATCACAGACGTCCAGAACCCCCAGCTGAGTGAGGGCAGGGATAAAGTTACCTCCTCAAGGGGCGGAAAGGGGCTTGACTCCAACATTCCTTCCTCTTCACCTGGAATGGGGTCCTAACTCCAAGGGAAGGGGGAAGAGCAGAGTAGCATGGGGAGAGGGAAGGAGAAAGGAGTTAGCCTGAGGGGAAGAAGGCAAAGCAGCACCTGTCCACCCCGGAGGGCAGTGTCTGTCCCATGCTGGGGGGTGGGGGAAATCTCAGATCTTGCAGCCCCTTTGGAGGGAGGACAGTTTGAGGAGAATGAATCTCCCAGGCTGTGGGAATTTGGGGGCAGAGATCTGGATGCCCCGGCTCTACCTGCCGGTAACCACTGCCTCTGGTCCTGGAGGGGCCCTGGGCAGCAAGGGGAGCTGCCCGCTGAGCTGGGCGCCGGGAGTGGGGAGGCTGACCCCGCGCTGGGCTGGAGCCCCCAACTCGAGAAGGCCTTTGGCCTGGTGAAGGGGGTGCCTGTCGAGGCGTTGACCTCTTGGCAGGTGAGGTAGGTTTTCGGGGAGGGGTCCGGCGCCCCCTGGGGGAAGGGGAGGCCCTGCGGCTGGGGCTCCGAGACCGCTGCAGCAGAGAGACATGGGAAGGGACCATAAGTAAACGAGCCCCAATAACCTAAATATATGGCGTCTCTCCCCACAGTTTGGGGAAGGAAGGAAGGTGTCATAGGAGAAGCTGTCATTGGGGCAGTAGGAAGAAGGCGAGAAAAGAAGGGGCCCTTCAGGTTTACCTGATAGTCAGGGGTTGTTCCCGTAGTCATCTCATCATAATAAGGGGGCTCGTAGTCATAGTAGAGAGATTCAAGAGGCTGGGATTAGGAACGGGGGACGGGAATAGGAAGAAGGGGACAGGATAATTGGAGGAATCAGAAGGAAAAGGTTAGAGAGCAAGGGATGAAGACAGTGTGGGGGTTAGGAAATACGAGGCACAGAATCGGGAAACAGGCAATAGAGGATAAAATGGGAGGTTGGGAGTCAGGAGAGACATGGGAGAGAGGTGGGAAAGGGGGAATGGATCCCACATGAGGGGCAGAAGCAGACATGATTAAGAGATTGATTCTTCCATCCTCAGACCAAAGACCCCAAATCATATACAACATCCTAATCACCAAGACCCTACCCACACCAGAATCCTCTTCCCTTCCACACACAGCACCTAACCCTTCACTGCCATGTGGAAAGGGCTCAGAGGCAGGGCTTCCTGTATCCTAATTCATCACCCTTTCAGGATTTCCTCTATCTTCGGTTGGTTCCCATCTCTCCTCTTTGGCGTTACCAATTCAGCATCTCTCTCTTTGTCTCTCCTCTACCCTGCTCTCTCAGCTTCCCTCCCCTGCCCATGCCTTTTCTGATTCTTTCTCAATATTTGAAGTAAAGGATGGGAAATCTGAGCACCCAGTTCTAGGAAGACTACTAGATACAAGCAGGGGACACAGCTCCCAGGCACAAATTCTTCATAATAATTCTTTTTATTTTTAAGTAAAAATAAAAAGGTTGATGAATGAGAACTAGGGAAGAAGGGTAGATGGGGAAAGGAAGCATGGTGGGGAAAGGGCTCAAGGGGACATTAGAGATGGGAGAATGGGAGCCCCAAATGGTTTAGAAACTCTGAACTTTAAAGGGAATGCCCCTGGGTCAGATGCCTGGATGTCTTTTCCTCCTCAAGACATGCTAAGGTTAGGTTCTCCTATCCCCCTCACCTGTCGTTGGGGTTCCTGATTCTGTGGTCTATGAAGTCTTGATGGTTGCTTCTTTGCAGATCTCTGGGTTCTGTGAGGCTGCTGGTTCTGAGGTCTCTCCCTCTGGCCCACTTCACACTCCAGCTCCTTCTGCTCACAGGATGCATAGGCAGCCTGGACCCCTGGGACAATGACAAGTTCCTGGACATCACCCTACAGAGATATAAGGAAAGACACCAATGGATGGAGGCAGACAGGATTTCAGAGAAAGACAGAAACATAAAGGGTTGAAGGGAAGTCATAGGTAAAATTATATAATAGGAGGTCATTATCAGCCCTTCCATTGTTGTCCACAAGTTCACTGGATTTTACCAAGTTCTGGAAAAACTAGTAGGATAAGGAGATTTATGCCTATTTTTCAGAAACATCCCATTCAAAGAAACTCAAAGAAGCACTGAGTGACCCAAGGTCATGCACAGTGCTAGAGTCAAGACCAACCAACTTCAGGTTCAACACACTTTGTCTACTTTCTACTTCTTGTAATAATGCAGGGGTCTGTTCACAGAGGGCTCTGGCAAGAGTGATCCAGCCTTGGCTGCCTTGTCGTGCCAGTGACAGTAACAAGAATCATCAAATCTTTGGAAATGAGGAGTGAAGGAGACTTGCTTCTGGATTCCAACAGCACTTGTTTGTACCTACACATAGCACTCTGTACATTCTTTTTTGTACTGTAGTTTAAAGATACTGTTTCATCCCCTGAAACAAATCAGGAGCTCCTTGGGATGGCAAAGACCTTATATTATTCTTCTGTGTTCCCTTTGGCATTGGACCAGCAGATATTCATTAAGTGTCGGTTAGGTATGTGGGTAGTGGATGCATACGTGTGTATGTATATGGCTAAGTAGGTGAGTGTGTAGTCTAAAGGATATGATAGGTAAGCTCAGGATAGATAATTGCTGAGTGGGTAAAGAGGGGGTCTGCAATGTATGACTGAATGGGAGGTTTGAGGGACAGTCAATGAATGTGTATATGAATGGATTGAAGGGTAAATAGATCTGAGTGGCAGGGAGATGGGTGGACTGGTGCTAAATGGACAGGGGTGGGTGTGTGTGTGTATGTGAGAGAGAGAGAGAGAGAATGAATATGAGAATGGATGGGTAGGTGGGTTAGCAAAAGAAAGAATAAATAGGTGTATTGCAGGACTGAATAAATGGATGTATGGATAGTAATCAGAAGCAGGAGTGGCATCCACTTCCACAATAGCTTGCCTCTGGAAACCCTATGAACCTGGAGAAAGGATGAAAGTTAACAACACTACCACCAATAACAGCATAGAGACAGAGAGAGAGAGCAGTTGGCCTAGCGGACAGAAAGCCATGCTCCCAAACCAAAAGTGGGTGACTCTACTCTGAGGCCCTCAGGCCTGCCTTTAATTGTTTTTGGTGAAACAGTCTTCTAGGTCGTGTAACCCTGGTACGTCCACTTGCTGTACAAAGGTAACTTGTGGTTGCTATGAAGCCGAATACTGTTACCCATGGTGGAGAATGTTTGGTGATGCTCCCTGGTTGAAACAAGCTTGGAAGCAGGAGTGGCATCCACTTCCACAATAGCTTGCCTCTGGAAACCCTATGAACCTGGAGAAAGGATGAAAGTTATACAGCAAGTGTCCAGGACTTCCGTTCATAGGGTCACTATGAATCGCCTGCAACTTGACAGTACTTAACAACAACAACAACAGCATGGATAGTAAAGACTGAGTTGGCTATGCACAGTCTTGCCTTGCAGTGGGAATCCAGTTCTCCTAAAGAGAAAACTACCCTTGGAGACAAGAAATGGAGATAAGCTCATGAGAAGAAAAACAAATATTAGGGAATAGGAAGGTAGGTGTTGGAGCCGTGGGACAAGAAATCACATTCTTCTCTGATTGTTCTGGTTACCTCAAAGACTTCCTCATCCAGGATACGGGCACCAAAGATAATCACTCCATGGGTATCCAACACAGGATGAGCACTTCGGGGTAGAGGGCGAGTGACCCGCTTTTTGCAATCAATAATAAGAGTGACAGACTGGCCTTTCACAGCCACAGCCACACGGTGCCACCTGTTTGTGGGGAAAGAGTTTTAAGTGACTGATTGAGAATGAGTAGAGTCTGAGGAGCAGTTGATGGAAGAGTTGAAGCCAAAGGCAATAATAACAATTTTCTTGTTGTTAAGTTATTGTCAGATGGTACCTGATTCATAGCAATCCCATGTAAAACAGAACAAAACACTGCCCCATTCTGCATCATTCCTGTGATGTGTGATCAGACCATTGAGATCCACAGCACTCTCACTGGCTAGTTTTTGGAAGCAGATCATCAGACTTTTTGTCCTAATCCATCTTGATCTGGAAGTACCACTGAAACCCACTCAACATCATAGCATCATGCACACTTCCACTGACAGATGGTATGGGCTGCACATGATGTTCATTGGCTGGGAAATGAACCCAGGTTTTTCTCAGGAAAGGCAACAATTCTACCACTGGGCCACCACTGCCCCCTAGTGATCATAATACTAAGCCCAAGCCACTCCATTAGACTGCTCTAATTCTCCTCTGGATTTCCAAGGCTTTAAGTTTAATGAGAGTAGATTGCTTTATCTTTCTCCTGCAGAGCAACTGGTGGATTTAAGCCAGCAATCTTTTGATTACACTACACTACCAGGGGTTCTAGTAATCTTGGGAGCTACTGATTATCAAGTGTTTAACAACACCCCAAACACCACGAGGAGCTCCAGTGGCCCAATTGTAAGAAACTGCACTGCAATCACCAAAATATGTGGTTTGAATCCATTAGCTGCTCCTGAAAACCTGCTGGCGGACCAGCTATGAGTCAGCTCTGACTTGATGGCACACAGCAACAAGAAGCATCATGAAATAATTTTGTCATTTAATTTAACTCACAATTCTGTCATCCCACGGTTTGAATCCACCAGATGCTCTGCCGGGGAAGGAGGGACAATCTCCTCCTGTACCAGTCAGATCTGATTTGACGGTACACACACAAAAATAATAAAATAAAAAAAAAATTTAAAAAATTCTGTCATCCCTATTTGATGTAAAAACTGAGGCTAAAAAAAATAATTTTTTAATTTTTTTTTTAAACTGAGGCTAATAAACAATTTAGTAATTTGCTCCAGAAAAGTAATTTTTCTCAGGCACAAACTAGTGTTACGTGCAGAGCAAGAATTCAAACCCTAAAGTCCAAAGTCAGGGCTAGAAATTACTAAAGTTTGCGCAGTGGGTTAGTGAGATGTGATCAAAAGGGTTTCTCTGTTCAGTATGTGACAGCCAAAGGGGAGCTCCTGAAAACTAGACCTAGCAGGCCAGAGGAGCAATCTTAACTTACTTGCCATCTGCTAAGTTGATGCCTCGGAAGACTGGCTGAGCCGGGGGTTGAGGCCGCCCAGTCTGGTCCTCATATAGGAAGCGAACAGGCCGGCCAAGCTCCAGGCCCAGCTGCTGGATGCCCTGGGCACTGTAGAGTGTCAGGAGCGGAGCCTGGAGGCCAGGCTGGGTCCGAACAACAGTCAGCAGAGAGAAATCTTTGGGAACACCACCTGGTATCCGAGAGAGAGACAGACAGACAGAGACAGACACAGGTGAAGTGAGAGGCCATGGGAGGAGCCACAAGCCAATTTCTTTCTGGTGTCTGATCTCAGGACCCACCCAATGGTTGCCACAAGCTTGCCTGATCCCATCATTTCACTATACCTGGGAAGAGCTGGCGAGTGGGTGCACTAAGCTGGGCAGGTCGGGAAACTCGGTAGGCCACATCAGCGGGACAGATGCCTTTTGTCCTCCTGACACCCTCAGGCATGGAGGGAAACCTCAGGGCTCGGAGTACATCCATAGATGGTGCACCTAGGAGAATCCACAGGAGTCAAGAAGTGGGTCACACTGTCAGGAGAGCACTACAAAGAGGACATGTGGGGGAGTCTGTATGGGTGAGAACCCAAGTTACTTGGATGAGAGAAAAGCAGCATTGGCAAACGTTCAACTCTACGCCTATTCCTGCCCACTTTCACTTCACTGTTCCTCTTACTGTCTCTCTTAGTCTTAGTCTTATAGCCTGTGAATCTGCTTCTCTCAGCATCTCTCTCTTCACTTATATAAAAAGATAAGAAACAGCCCATATATATAGCCCTTAGTCACCTTTCAAGACTAGAACTAAAATCAATGACAGAACAATTACATCCATTATGAGTAGGGTTGCACAGCCAATTATTGTAATTATTGTCGGTAAGTTGGACACCTGTAAAAGTTGAATTGGAAAAACGTGTGACATATTTACAGTAACAACAAAAGTAGTTGCTGTGGCTATTTATACACAGACTCCCCAAAAGGCCATGGTTCCTTGGTTTGCAGGCTCAGAGTCATGAATTCCTAAGACATCCCAATTAATTGGCCTAATTATGTGTTTAATTTTTAATTACATATTTAATGTTTCTGTTCTACCTCCTAGTTCATTGCATCGTATCTGGGGATCTTAAAACCTGGCTGGTGTTCACCCAAAGTGCAGGAGTTAGTCTCTGTTCACCTGGAGAGAAAGGAGGAGTGTCAGGACTAGCACAAGGAGACAAGAATGGAGACAAGTATGGCTATTTGCTTCTGCAAACTACTCCCTCATCTGCCATGAGACCAGGAAAAAAAAGGATGATGTCCACCTATCATCACTCAACATTTTCATCAAAACTTCCATGTGAACAAAAGACGGGAAATGCTGAACAGAACTGCAAATTTTCATAGCCTCTAGACTTTCTGCAGCCACGAAGGTTAGAAGAATCCTTGGAACTACCACCTTTAAAAACCAAAAAAGATCCCCTGAAGCCATCTTAAAACCATAATAACAGTCTCACTTAACTAGTTTATTTTTAAAAATAAGAAGTCTGCCTTGAACATTGTGCTCTTTTAAGAACTCTCTATTTGGGATCAAACTGACAAGATCAATTCCAAAGTTTAAACAGAAACTCTTAGGGGCCAGAAAGTATATTAATGAGGGAGGAACAAGTCAGAAAAGGAAGGTGAAAGTGTTGTGCAAGCATATAATCAGTATCAGTAAACTATAGATGTGGAAGCTCTTAACCTGGTGTATTCTCACGATTGGTGTATTTGCTGTGTATTCTCAACAAGAACAGAATTAATAAAATTTAAGAGAAAAAAAAAATCTGAACTCCCCATCCTTCTTCCATTCTCTATTAAGTGTATTCTCTTTGTATCTCTTGGTCTGTTTCCTTAAGCCTCTGTTTCCTCCATCCCCATCACATTCTATCTAGTTCATCTTATTCTTTTTATTTTTCTCTCCTTCTTACTCCCTTTCCGTATCTCTCATTCTCTAGGTCTCTGGCTTCTATCCCACCTCCAGCATAAACAACATCTGGGCAATCGATCATCCTGGGCACGCATGGGAGGTGGGGGCACCAGGAAGGGAGCACACAGGCAGTTCAGTAGGGACGGTGCTTCAGTCACTATACATTCACAGCTGTGTAAGTGGGGACAACACGGATAAACCCAGGAAGAAGACACAAGAAAGAGCCACCCCAAGAGCCTGTGCCCCCTAGACTGGGAGATGCTGGGTGAGGAGCAGTGGGAGGGGGGAGCCTGAATCTGCCACGCAGAGGATGGAGCAGGTCCAGGGCCCCGAGCCACACATCTGTGTATCCCATCAGAGTCCTTGCCCAAAACCCAGGCAAGCTCCCCACACCTGGAACCTCAACCCAGCCCCACCCCACCCCCATCACCCCAGGATTCAATGATTCAAGACCCAGGCTACCAGCCTTGGTCACTTAGAACTCAGCTTTCTGGGGTTCAAACTCTCTGGAAGGCAAAAGAAAGACAAGCTCTCTTCCCTTATTTGTCCCCAAATACACACACTGCTCACACCAGCAGCTGCTGATTGGACAAATCCCAAAGAGAGTTCCAGCAAAACTTTCATGGAAGTGTGGTCCAGGGTAGGGGCCAGAGCAATCAGGAGGGCAGAGCTGGGTGGAGTGGGTGAGGTGGAGCGGGCAGGCAGAGAAAAGGCCCTTTGAGTCCAGGAGCCTGGAAACCACCGCCTTGCCCCCCCAACCCCCGCCGGAGACCAGCCCCCGCATGTGGCGGCTCCGCAAACACCAACACACAAGGGCAGCTTTGAGAGACCGGGAGTGAGTGTAGCAGAGACACAGAGACTCACTGAGACCCCAGGCCAAGGAGACCTCAGAAGGCCCCCACCTCAACCAAACCCCAGGAAAGTACAGCTCAGTCCGACAGACAACCTACCCTCACGTCCACCCATAGTCTTCTCTCCTCTAGCTACATACCTGCCCCACTGTCTTGCTGTCGTGGGGTCTCCCTACCTCTTCCCTACAAACTCCTGGTCAGATATGAGGTTCATTCTTTAATCTTATGAATTCCATAGTGATCCATTTCCTTTGAGAGTCTCACCCCCACTTGCCCAGTCCCAAAATATGAGACAGGCTCTTTCAGCCATCCTCCTGCCTCCACGCTAGTGAGTCACCTTCTCAGCTAAGAAAGATTTCTAGAGTCCACAGACATTATACAGCACTCTGGTGGCCTAGTGGTAAGAAGCTGTACTGCAATTCCAAAAGCACCTGGTTCAAGTCCACCAGTTGTTCTGCAGGAGTAATATGGGCAACCTCCTCCCATTATTTGCCTCTAAAAATCACCCACTGGGGCGGTCAGCTATAAGCTGTTTCCAACAATGGAACACAATAACACAAAGACATTATACATGTTATTTTTCTGGCCCTGTGTCTCACGCTCCTCTCATAGTAGAAGCTCTTTCTGTAATAAAATCTAACCCATTATGCTGCCATTTGGGTCATTTTATTTTCTCCAGTTAAAGGAGAAGAAATGAATAGTCAAGTTATACTCAATTCAGTCCCCACAAGTAAGGACCTTGCTCTGGCCTACCTAGCATCCAGGTGCTTCCAGCTCCCCCTTCTCTGACACTAAATCCCTTATGCTATGAAGCAAGACTTTTCAGTCCTGGGAAAAAGGAGGAAAAAAATTGGGGTAGTGGGCATCAGGGTCCCAGGGGAGCCTAACTGGCCAGAGGGGGAGGACTGGAGCAGGAATGCAAAGAGTTGGCTCCAGCCTCAGACACCTGATCCCCGCCTGTCCGGCCGCCGTCCTGTTGGCAGTCAGCCCCAGTGCTCCCCAGAGCCAGCCGCGTGGCAGCATCGAGGGCACAGGGAGGGGGAGGGGGATGCAACCACAGAAGCCGGTGAGACAGTCTGGGCATCCCTTCCTTCCCAACTTACTAAGATCTACTCAGACTACAGACACTTCCACTTATCCTAAGGAGGGTGACTCAGAATCCAGAAGCAGATACACACAGCACATACACACAACTCTCACCCATCATTATCTCTACTATCTACTGCTCTCACTCCCAGCTCAGCACCAGACTGGACCAGACTAAGGCAAGCCATCTCAGTTATCCTAGGGAACCAACTTTGTGGTCCTGCTGAGATTCTTAAAGGTGATCTGCCATCTTCTAGCCTTACCTGCTCTCTCCATGTCACTTCATGAAGAGAAAGAGATCTCTACCTGGGTCCAAGGAACTGGGTACTCTGTCCCACTTCCTGGATCCTTGGAGACCCTCCTCAGTTCTGAACAGCAACAGCTGCTGTCTCTCCTTAGGGATCTGGAACTTTGTTCCCAAGAGTCCTGACTCCTCTTACCTGCACAGGTGGGGGCTGTGCTCAGCCCCAGCACCAGTGGTATCAGCAGGAGAAGGCGATGGCAGCGGCTGCACGGCTCCATGGCCGGACGTCCGAGGCTGGCAGGGGAGCGCCGGCTGGGCGTCCGGCTGGGCGCCTCGGACGCCAGGTGTTGGAGGCCACCGGTTGTTGGACAGTTCTCAGCAGCCCAGTTGCATGCAGCGAGGCGCCGTCGGGACTCGGTGCGACAGCTCCCTCCTCGGTGGCTGAGGCCGCTGCTCTTGTGTGTCCCCGGCCACCCCAGTGGCCGAGAGCCCCCACCACGCCCACGCCCCCGGCCCAGCCCCCGCCTCCGGCGCCCGCCCACTGCCACCAAGAGGGAAACCCCACCCTCGGTCTCCACCTGGGGGTGCGGGACAGAGCCCTCCCCTGCTGACCCTTAGAGTGCTCTCCTGCAGCACCTCCGTAAACTGTAAACTGTACCCTCAAAGTCTCTTCCAGAACCCAGGTAACTCGTTTCTAGCCCCTTCCTCTTCTAGAACCCTGATGTCCAGTCAGAGGCCCCCTCCCACCCCACTGGAGACCAGCACCCCTTTTTTTCCGGCAAGGGCCTGGGCGGGATTTAGGATGCAGTGGGAGGGAAGAGGCGGTCCTAGGGGGTCGCCAGCCCGCCCCCCCCCCATCAAGTCTCGGTAATTACTTCCTTTCGCCCCGCCCCATGTAATTACAGAGCAGGGCCTTGGGCTAGGGTATTTATAGATGAGACTATAGATAGAGACTGGAGACCCGCAATGCCACAACAGGGAAGGGGGAGGATTGGGCAGCTACTCTGGCCCAAAGGGATGAAAATGGATGAACTAGGTAAGGGAGTCAGGGACTCCCAGGTGGAGATACTGATACTTTTAAGAGTCAAGGGAAGGTCGACACCAGTTGGGGTAGTTCGGGCAAATAGGGTCACCCAGGGACGTGGGAGCGCCTGCAGGCAGGCAGTTCCCCGTAAAGGCTGCCACACCGAGCACCTAGCACGCCCCCATGAGCGGGCACAGAGCCGGGTCTGCCCGGAGCCCGAGGTGCGGCCGGAGCGAGGGCCCGAGCGAGGCGCCGCCGCCTGCTGGCGCTGGGAGCGCACAGGGGAACAAGGCGCGCCTTTGAGAAGAGCTGCCCCCCTCCTGTCCCGGCTTGGGTCGGCCCCGCCCCCAAGCCTGGCACACATAACCCCCCCACAAAGCATGCCTTGTCTCCCCCACCCTGTGCTTTCCTCTCGGGCCCCAGAGAACCTAGGAAGCAGAGCCTGGGGAATGTGTCCGGAGCTCCTTACCGGAGATAGCCCCCAAGATCATTGCGGTGCTGCCCCCCCCCCATACGGTTACCCCAGCCCAGAAAAGCAGTGATTTTAATTTGAAAGCGATTTTATGTATGTAAGAGAAAGGGGAAAGGAAACCCAAAGAGAAAAGCTGCTGGGCAAAAATCATGCAGCCCCATCAATCCACCTCTTCTGGGTGATCACCTCCCCTCAATTCTCAGGCCAGGGTTCTTGTCCCCATCCTACACCAGTGTGCCCAAGGCAGAGAGTAGCTGTGAAAGGAAGGTCCCAAAGACTGCACTCCTCAAACAGTACTCTGCTCTCCCAGCCCTATCTAAGGGCATCAAAATCCAGGCCCTTTCCCTCTACCCAGAGTAAAGACATGAGAAGCCCGGGGGAGGGAATGGAAAAGGCCAGTGCTTGGAGGGCCCCAGGTACAGATGACCTTGGGGGCCCTGCCTTTCCCAAAAACCCACCTCCACCACTGGCATTTCTTAGTCGACCTGAGGAGGTACAGTACTTCTTTTGAGTCCAACTCCAAGTTTCTATCTTCAGAGAAAATTAAAAATAGCAAATAGGTTCCACTGTCCCTTAACCACCACTACATTTTTATTTTTCAGTCTGACTGCAGAAGGTGGTGAGTGCAAAAGGAGACTCCAGGCAGAAGACACTGACAGGACCCTCTCCCTCTCCCAGAATGGCCCAGCTGCTAGCTTTAGGAGGGGGAAGGCTTGTCAGAGTCCTACTCTGGTGTACATCAGTTTGGGGGGCCTGCCCCCCAATATCCCATTTCTGGGGTGCTCCCCATTTCCACTCTTCAGATGAGGAAGTTAAGTGAATCTAGTTAAGAAAAGGAGCCAGGTCCCGGGAGCAAGGCCAGTGCTTTGTGCTGGGGTAGAGACCATTGCAGGTTAGGAAATCACCCTGAATCATAGGAGACCCCAACAAATCGAGAGACTCACCACAGAGAGAGGCTCAGCCCTTAAAGGGATGTGGAGTCCCCTCTGACTTGAGATATTTAGAAAAGTTGGGAGGGAGGACAACTATTGCCCCCCTTGGAAGTCTCAGCTCTGGTCCAGCACTCCTTACCCCTCAAGCGTCTGGGAAAGTGGCCCTTTCCCACCCTGCCCCAGGGCCCAGAGTCTCTTCTGGATGTGCACTCCTCTTGTGTGAAGAGCACCACGTTTGGATCCAGGCTCAAACCAGCTGGTGGGGAGCCTCAAGCATCTCCATGAGGAAGGTGTCAATGGGGGTATCACCAATAAGTTTGAAGAAAAACAGATGCTCTAAACACTTGAGGCCAATGGACCGCAGGGCAGGAAGACGTAGTAGCAGTTTGGCAAACCTGCAGAAGGAGTGGGAGACGGGAGAGAGAGTTAAAACCATGAGGCCTGAATACACCCTTAGGGCAGTCCCTAAGTGTGTGTCTCTCCCAACCACCGCCCCAGTCTCAATACCCACAATCCCTCACTCCTATGCCTCATCTCACCGTCCCTGCTGCTCAGGGTATTTCTGTTTGCAGTAGGTCTCCAGTGATGCATATACTTTCTCCCTCAAGACCTCTACCTCACTGGGGTTGGAAAGGCCCTTGGCATCTGCGACGGCAGAAAAGAAGAAGAAAGGCATATCAAATCAGGTCGGATATGCAGATGTGGCCAACAGACTTCTATTTCAGGTGCCACCCACTTGCCCATCCCCAGATGCTTGCCAAAGAAAGTAGAACTTCAAGTCTCTTAGATGTGCAACAGAGGGGGGGGACTGGGTTTGTGGGATGGGGTTGGATAGGGAATGTATTAGCAGATGTGGGTTTTTCATGGTCAGTTAGACTTTCCAGGTTAAGGGTCTTACTTAAGGGGAATAGCTGGGTAACTTAGAAGAGGCTCCAAGGTTGCTTTGGTCTTGAAAGACAAGGGTAATCCTCCTCTTACCTGGGTTGAAGAGAATGATTGCCCTCAGGCAGCCAAGTTCTGTCTTGTCCATCCTCATGTCACGCATTTTGGACACTAGCTCTGTCAGCACCCTGGAGAGGGACCTGCAGGTCACTCAAAGGTCACAGCTCAGCCAGCCTTGGACACGGACCAGCCTATAGCCCCACCCCCTCTACCTACAGGCCAGGCCAGCCTGGCCAAGGGCCACTGACCGATCAAAGATGGCTCCCACGCCCGCGGAATGGGCTGAGTTTCGGTGTACATGAAGACCTGTGGCGAGGAGGATGCCATCTCGGACATCAATGGATCGGTGGGAGAAGGAGGCAATGAGGAGCTCATTCCACCCTGGGTTAGGGGCAGCAAGGGGCAGGAGCCAGAGATCAGGCCACGGAATTCAAGGAAAGAGAAGAGAAGAAGAGGTGGCAAGGTCAGTGAGCTAGGCTCGCTGAGTGTGCAAGGTTAAGGCCACTCGGGTCACTCAGTCACGAGGTCAAGGAGGGGCTAAGTGTCAAGAAGGCAAAGGGATCTGAGGTCACTGACCTGCCCGGAGCAAAATGACCTGGTCATCCAGAGGTAAGGAGGAAAAGTGTGGGATCCTCTTTGCCCACTCAACAAGCGTGAAGAGCTGTTTGTCAGCCGCCTGACAGATATTAGTCACAGGGTCATTTGGCTACAAGAGATAGGAAGTAAAAATTATGGAAAGTTTGGAAGTGTACTGGAAATCCCTCTTGTTATTTTTTTATTATTATTATTATTATTTTGTGTGAGTGTACCATCAAATCAGATCTGAGTGGTACAGGAGGAGATTGTCCCTCCTTCCCTGGCAGAGCATCTGGTGAAATCCCCCTTGTAAGAGTATTTTTACTCTCCTCCTTACGCTGCAGACTTCCTTCAAGTCCCATCTGAGCCAATCCCTGTAAACTAAGCTTCTCTTCCAGCAATCGTGTAAACGATTATTTATTTGAGACTTGCTTGTGGCTCTGCCAGTGGATTGTTTTGGGGATAGGGATGAAGGAAGCTATCACACCCACCTCAAAGGTTTGAAAGAGCTTGTCTGTCAGCACTTCCTGTGCCAGGCAATATTAGGAAGGTTGTGATGGGGAGGAAGGAGAGGGACCCTGAGCAGACCTACATTCCCTCCCCCAAGGAGGCCTCCCCCCTACATAAACAGAGAGTGAATTGATCCCATCACTCACGCTGCTGCCGCTCCCCCCGGTACCCCCAGGACCCTCGATGCCCTGGTCACTCTTCTGCTCCACAGCAAGCTCCGCCTCCAGGATCCTGTCCACAGGCATCTCCTCGGGGGCTCCCCCAGCCCCATCCCCATCCCCATCCTTGTCCTTCCCCCGTTGACGCTCCTCCTGTACCGCTGGGAGGAAGGGGGAGAAAAGTGGACAGTCAAGAGCCAGTCATGAGGGGTTCAAATATGTCCTTAAGTGCCTGATAAGGGTCTTACAGCCTTTAAGAGACATTTATATGAATTGGGGAAATCACTAGAAACAGTAGACTGGAGACAGTCAGGTAGAAATGGTAACTAATGAGTCAAGGAGAAGAAACCAAGAAGATGATGGAATTAGAGTGAAAACTAGAACAAGCATTTAAACTAAATATGCTATAACATTCACTCAATCATTACACTGATCAGTAAACAACTGTTTCCTATTTTAAAGATGGAGAATTCAGGGTTTAGAGAAGTTAAATAACATTCCCAAATTTACCACATGTGACTGCCCCAGGATCTTCTGATTCAACAAAGAAGCCATAAAAGGAACACCAGAATGGACTTCAGAGATTCAGACTCTGGTCCCAGCCCTGCTACTCTTTTATTACACAGTCTTGGGGAAGTCACTTTATCTTCCTGATAGGCCTCATGCACATCTTCCATAAAATGAAATTTGACTAAGATATTTTCTAATAATTCTCTCAGAACTCCATGAATCTGACTTAAGATGATGGATGGAAAGAAAGCCCTGAGGATCTTCAGTTATGTCCGTAGCTTAAAAGGTAGAGACTATAGATTATGAGAGACAGAAAGCATCAAAGAAAAAAAAAGAAATATGTGGATTGCAAAAAAGGAGATAAAGACGCTCATCACGGGAAAGGAAAAATTATCTTACCCCAGATTAAGGAGAGGCCATAGAAACTGGCCAGAGCAGAGAAGGAGAACTACTAAAAAGGAAATTTTAAGACCAGGTCAGGAGCCCACAAAGAGCTAATGAGGGGATGGAGAAATGAAACATCGCCCTCTGGAGGAGAGAGAAGGAACAGTACAGTCTTCTTCAGAGGTAAAAAGCTGGATTTTCTCCAATCTTCCCTCTATCTCTTCCCTCTTTTCTCCTACAGGATGGAAAGGGAAAGGATGGGGTCAGCCCCTTACCCTCCCTCTTCATCCCTGTGGCCAGGCACTTCTGATAGCGGCAGTATTGACAGCGGTTTCGCTGGCGCTTATCCACTGTGCAGTCCTTGTTGTCCCGGCATGAGTAGGTCAAGTCCTTACGAATGGTGCGCTTGAAGAAGCCCTTGCAGCCCTCACAACTGTACACCCCATAATGTTTGCCTACAGGGGAGAGGGAGAAAGCAGTTAAGAAGGTTGCATGGAGAGCCTATTACCATCAAATCTCTGATCAACCTCCACAGGCAAAGCTCAATTTAAGTCTTCCCCGTGTTTGCCAGTGATGGGGTATCAAGTGAGGGATGATGCAGTTCTGTCTCTCTCATTGTTCAAATCTCTATCTCAGTTCCACCTTCCCTCCCACACCCTATCCCACGCCTTAGCTTCAGGCTCCTTAATTCTCATCAGGTCTTCCCCAGCTCATTTACCCCAACCTGATCCCATAGCCCCTGGGAATCCCACAGGTGATAGGAAGGAACCCACACTCTTTCCTCCCCTTTGCTGGTCTTCTGAGCCTCATACCTGAGCTTCTATCCCCGCAGATTGCACACAGACGTTTGCCAGCCCCAGGGCCACCTGGAGGGGGTGGACAGTGCAGACCCCGGACCCCTAAAACTGGTGGCTTCACATCTTCAGGGGGGCCAGACCCGCCCCCAGGGAGTGACACTGTTGAGTTAATCTGGGATGAGGCAAATAGGGAAGTCACAGGGAGATTCATTTGGGAGGAGCCAATCATAGATGGTGAAAATCATTCCCTCCCCAATTGAATAGGGCCTGCATTGCACATTCCAGAGAGTATTATTTACAATAACAAAGAGAATAAATAGTGCTCCCTGAAACTGCAACACAGCAGCACTGAGGGGCATATGCCTTAAAAGAGCAGATGGTATCAAAAGGGCATCACAAATGCCAGGGTCCTTTTAGCATGCACTAAAAGGTTAGCCACTTCAAGAATGGCAAGAAGTTTCAAAGGACCACAAGGTTCTATCAAGATTAGAGGACTAGAAGGTCAGGGGCCATAGGAAAGTGGACCCTACAAAGATCTGGGGTCAAAAAGAACTGAAGTGGAGAGGCAGTAAGCAGGTCACAACCTCTCACCTGGGGGCTGCTGACAGGCCCGGAGAATCCTGGGGGAGCTGGAGGGGGAAGACCAGGGGACCCCATGGAAGAGCTGATGACTGGGAAAGGTGAGCCCAGAGGAGGTGGTGGCAGCGGGGGTGGTGGTGGAGCCCCAGTGCCTCCAAGGGATGGGACTGCCGAAGGAGGCAGGGGCGGCCCAGGAGGAGAAGGGGGAGGGGGTCCCTGGGTAAGGGGATTTGGAGAGGAGCTGTCTGGGCTTCTGGAGTCTGAGGACATACAGGCACAAAGACATACATGGGAGAGACAAAAAGAAAAAATGAGTCTTCGTTCATCCAGTTAGAAGCTTTAATTCTCTAAGTCTCTGCTGTACCCCGCTCCATCCCATCCCACTCATCACCAAGACCATAGATGCTTAATTGTCCATCTACATTTTAACTCCTGATTTGGGGAAGGGAAGCAGGGGAGTCGTTTACAAAGTGGCATAGATCAGGTGAAGCAAAATTCCAAGTAAAGTATTTGGATAACTACCGGGTCACCCCAAGCCAGACTTCCATTGTGGGTGGGGCAGCACGTGGAATAGACCCAAACAAATCCTTCGGTTCCCACTTCACAGCCAGCCAGCCAGCTCATGCAGGTGAAGGAAATATGCCAAATAGACCCCTCCCAAGGGCACAGGATCCGCCTCCACACGTAGACAGCCCGTAAGCTCCAAGAGAACCACGTCTTTCCCACGCCAGGGGCTTTCAAAGTACAGGGTCTCAACGACCACGGCTAGGAGGACGGAAGCTCCCCCTCCCTGCCCCGCCCAGGGGGGGAGGGCGCTAAGGCCCTCAGGAGGGAGGAGACCCATGTTTACAAACAAGGGGGCGGGAGCGCCAGGAAAAGAGCGCAAAGGGAGGTGGGGGGTAGGGGTTAAGTTGCATATAACACGGTCACTCGGTCGCCTGCCCGTCCGCTAGGACACTCACCCCGCCCGCTGTCGCCCATTCCGTCCCGTCCAGCCTCCCCCGGCTCCGGCTCCGGGGTTTGTTGCTCTCCGGCTGCCGCTGCCGCCGCCGCTGCGGGATCCAGCCAGGGCCGTCGCCGCCGCCACCGGGACGCGACCCCACAATGCATCTCTTTTCGCACCCCCACCGGCCCACACTGCCCTGCGGCATGCCGCTGGGGGAGGAAGGGCGGGCGAGCCGCCCAAGACATGATCCCTGGTGGAGTGTAGGAATATCGGAGAGGTGCCAGAAATTCCCAGGGGTTAATCAGAGGGCTGGATGAACACGAGGAGGCCCCAGAGAAAAAGACTCTGGTCCTAGATAGATTGTAATTAAGCCCTTCGCTCTGCTCTGTACCAAAATGACAGCGCCAATGTGGAAGCCATCTTGGTATAGACGGGAAGTCTGGGCGCTAGTTCCCACCCCCTCACCTAGCTTGAAACGGAGGAGGCGGTCTCCTCAGACTTGTTAGCCCGCCTCGCTCAGCCTCTCCTCAAATAACCTCTAAATTCGCGCATGCTTACATGTTGCATGTGGCCTTTGCCGCTACTGGGATGCCGCCATCTTTGTAAAGGTACTGGGACATAGAGAGAACGGAGTTTCCTGTTCTCGCGGGAGCGAAAGGCGTGAGTGCCACGTCCAAGCAAACCGCGAAAGGACAGGACTCCGGAGCCGGTGAGATTTCCCCTGCTTTTTCTCTACCGTCTTTTCCAGACTTTTCCCCACTGCCTAGTAGATCATAGAGACGAGAACCCAGAGAGTCCATAATGTGGAAGTTCAAAGCCTAGAGCGGCAGCCTGGGAACCCAACATCCGGGAGGGGATTCGGGATAAAGAAAACGAGTCTTGGGGACAATGTGGGTGGGGACAGAATGGAATGGAATGATTTTTAGAGATGGTCGGAGGATCAGAGCAAAGTGAAACACGACACGCGTAAGTATCGAGTTGAAGATCAAGTGAAGTTATTGTCTCTGTCCCTCTGGTCAGCATAATGGCCAGAGGCCTTGGGGCCCCCCACTGGGGTGCCGTGGGACTGCTGACCTGGGCGGCCTTGGGGCTGCTGGTGGCCGGACACGGGGGTCATGGCGATCTACAGGACGACCTGCACGAGGACTTCCATGGGCACAGCCACAGGCACTCGCATGAGGATTTCCACCATGGACACAGCCATGCCCATGGCCACACTCACGAGAGCATCTGGCATGGACATAGCCACGGTCATGACCATGGACATTCACATGAAGATTTGCTCCATGACCATAGTCATGGCCACCCCCATGAGAACCTCTACCACAAAGAACATGAACATGACCGTGAACATAGCCATGGAGGCATCAAACAGGACCTGGACACTGTCACTCTTTGGGCTTATGTGAGTTCCCAGAGGATGGGGGAGAGAAGGGCTGGTTCTAGTTGTTAGGAAACCACACATTAGTTAATCCCTGCCTCGCCCTCATCAGGCTCTTGGCGCCACAGTGCTGATCTCTGCAGCTCCATTTCTCATCCTCTTTCTTATCCCGGTGGAGTCAAATTCCCCCCATCGTCGCCATCTGCTCCAGATCTTGCTTAGTTTTGCTTCAGGGGGCCTTCTGGGAGATGCCTTTCTGCACCTCATTCCTCATGCCTTGGGTAAGTGATCTCTAATCTCTACCTCAGGTTATAATATATTGTACTCTCCAGAGAGGTTCTTTTCACTCTGCGAACTTTGAGTTTACAGCAGTCTCCAAGTATATACTTATTGCTTTGAGTCATTGGCAGTGGAGTTTTAGGGGAGTTGGTTGATCCCTTTTCTGGCCTTTTTTTCCTCCATTCTTCTAGAGCCTCATTCTCGCCACCCTGTGGAGCACACAGCTGGTCATGGACATTCCCACAGTGGTGAGGAAGGGGCAGACAGGCATGGAATGGGGACAATGGCTGGGGAAGGTCTGCTTTTCCTTAATCTTCACCTTATGCACATGGAGAGGAATTTGAACTCCGCATTTTCATTTTATTGCTTCCATCCCTAGGTCAGGGCCCCATTCTGTCTGTGGGTCTATGGGTCCTCGGTGGAATTGTTGCCTTTCTCATGGTGGAGAAGTTTGTAAGACATGTGAAAGGAGGACATGGACACACTCATGGCCATGCACATGGAAGTCATGGCTATAGAAACCAGGGTGAGCCCAAGAGCAACTTTCCTGAAAGTTGCCTCTATTTCTCTATTTTATGGCTGTTAGGTGGGAGAGGACTTTTCTCTAGAGAACATGTCAGGAAATCTCTGCTCCCCACTCTTATAATCCTCCTGTTTCTCTCAGATTGTTCTTCAAAGGAGAAGCATAATTCAGAGGAAGAAGGCAAAGACACAGGAGGTGCACGGAAGAGAAAAGGAGGGAACACGGGACCCAAAGATGGGCCAATGAAACCGCAGAATCTTGAAGAAGAACCAGCAGGCTCAGGTAAGGATCATGGTTGGCATCAACTTGGTCAAGGGACATCATCATGAACCAGTACACTTAGAATATGAACAGCATGTAACAGGAAATATTTGAGAAACACTGAGGGCCTGAGTGTGACTTGATTTCTTAGAGGAATTGTGAAAATGGGCCAAACCCAGGATGGTGGATGTCTCTGATAATTCAACTTTCTCTTCTCTTGTCCAAGACCTGCGTGTGTCAGGATACCTGAATCTGGCTGCTGATCTGGCACACAACTTCACAGATGGTCTGGCGATTGGTGCTTCATTTCGAGGAGGCCGGGGGCTGGGGATCTTGACCACTATGACTGTCCTGCTGCATGAAGTGCCACATGAAATTGGGGATTTTGCCATCTTGGTCCAGTCTGGCTGCAGCAAAAAGCAGGTTGGTGATTATTTGCACCAAGCATTGTCTGAAGCCCTGTATCCTAGCTCACCCATTGTGAACCTGGGATTACCTCTTACTAGTTTTAAACAAGTTTTACTGTCAGTGACAAGTCTTCTAGAAATAAGGAAGGGTTTATGTTTCTTTGTCTTGTAGCTCAGTATTTCTTAAAATGCCCATAAATCCTATGGTTTATGTTCACCTCCCTGACTCACTGCTGTCTCTGGAAAGGGTTACGGCTCCAACCTCTTTGATCTCTTTAAGATTTTCCAGAAAATGTCTATTTTAATCCCCTCTCTTTTTGCCTGATAGTTTCCAAAGATATGCACCCTACCATGTATACCCATACCCTACCAGCCATAGTCACAGCAGTGATCCTCTGGTGCTGTTGCCTAATGCCTTTCTCTTTTCTACCCACCAGGCAATGCGTCTACAGCTGGTGACGGCAATAGGGGCACTGGTGGGCACAGTGTGTGCCCTCCTTACTGAAGGAGGGGCAGTAGGCAGTGATATTTCAGATGGTACAAGTCCTGGCTGGGTGTTGCCATTCACTGCAGGTGGCTTCATCTATGTAGCAACTGTGTCTGTGTTACCAGAGTTGTTGAGGGAAGTATCACCAATGCAGTCACTCCTGGAGGTGCTGGGGCTCCTAGCTGGAGTTGTCATGATGGTTTTGATTGCCCACCTTGAGTGAGAGGTGGAAGAAATAGCCCCCACCCCTGCTTCAAGCCCTTAGTCCCTCACTCCAGATTAGGGGTCTCTTAAAGTCGAAGGCCCTAGCCAGAGACATCTGCCAAAGGAAAGAATTGTAGCCTGGAGGATAGGTGACTTTGATACTATGGCCACCAGTATTTAGCTGTCTTGCAGGGGCTATGGAGGTGAAGAGGAGAGGCCAGAGGGACCATATCATTGGCCACTAGCACACAATTATTGGAATTGTGGGGCTAATGAAACTATAGAGAAGGCTGGAGGGAAGTAGGATGACAGCAGCCTACCCAGTGTCCCATATGCCACTTGTTCTCTGAGGACCAATTTACTACATACCGGCTTCTCCTCTCCCACCGCTTGGAGGCTTCAGACAAGACCAGAGCCCTGGACTGAGGAAGTTAACTAGAGGAATCTGGGAATACGCATCAATTAAACATCAATCGTGTGTCCTGATTTGGGAGTGATCAGGAAAGGGGGAGGAAGAGGACGTTAATTACTAATCTCATGGCCTGATCTTTATTTCTTTTTTTTTTTTTATATCACTGTTGGAATTAAAGAGGAAGGGTAGTGACCATAAATAAAGCTCTCAAATCTTCTGCCCCACGTGTAGTCTTTGTCTGATTTGAGGGGTGAGAGGTGTGAGGGGCCCTTGTCTCAGGCCCCTACGTCTGTGTAGTTTGGCCACACCTCCGAGGTGGGAGGTCCGCACTCTGGTGGCCGCAGGTGGCCTAACGCTGGCGCGTCTTCTATTGGCTCCAGTTTTGTTCACGGCACGCCCCCTCCGCGCTCGGATTGGTTCGGAGCTGTAGGGCCTGCCCCTCTCGCAGCCATGGCGTCTCAGCTCCGGCTCCGCTCTGCGCTGGCCCTGGTCACAGGTTGAGGGGTATTCTCCCTGGGCGGGTTGGGATTCCGAAGTGGTGTCCGGGGGTGAGCCTTCAAACCACGCTGCCACTGTGACCGCTAGTCTTTAGTTCTAATTTTATTAACTTTTTGCCAAGTAACTTCTGACCCCTGCCCACTGCGTGCCCCCTGCCCCTGTGTGTTCTCTCTCACCCCAGGTGCGGGCGGCGGCATCGGCCGGGCGATTAGCCTGCGCCTGGCCAGGGAGGGAGCCGTAGTGGCCGCCTGCGACCTAGACGGGGCAGCGGCACAGGAGACAGTGCGGCTGCTGGGCGGCCTGGAGAGCGAGGAAGGGACATCCTGCGGAGCCCACCTTGCTTTCCAAACTGACGTGTCTGATACTGGGGCAGCTAGACACCTGCTGGAGCAAGTGCAGGTGAACACGAAGAATTAATTTCGCTCCCCTTAGAACACTGACACTCATCGCCTCTGCTGCTCTGTTCTTTGTAGTTTATGTGTGTATAAACCTCTTCCACAGGCCAGCTTCTCTCGGCCGCCATCTGTCGTTGTGTCCTGTGCGGGCATCACCCGGGATCAGTTTCTACTTCACATGTCTGAGGATGACTGGGACCAAGTCATAGCTGTAAACCTCAAGGTGGTGACCTCTGAACCTGTAACTTGTGGCCTCCAGAGCCTGGGGAGGGAATTGCAGGATAGCTATCACCAGAGCTATCACCTGAGCTTTTCTGCCTTATTATTCTCTCCCTGCCACTCAGGGCATCTTTCTAGTCACTCAGGCTGCAGCCCAAGCTCTGGTGTCCAGTGGTTGTCATGGCTCCATCATCAACATCAGTAGCATCATAGGAAAGGTCAGGCTAAGCTGAAGTAGGAGTAGTGAAGATAGCCCCTCCTTAAAACTAATGACTCATATGAGATCTCTCACCAATAGGTGGGGAATGTGGGACAGGCAAACTATGCTGCCTCCAAGGCTGGAGTGATTGGACTGACGCAGACTGTAGCTCGGGAGCTTGGACGGTGGGTCAGACCTGAAGTTTCTGGAAAGCCTTCATGGGGCATGGGGTGAATGGGTCAGTGTGAAGTCCCCTCCAGAGTCAGCATCCACTCTCCCTCCACAGACATGGAATCCGATGTAACTGTGTCCTCCCAGGGTTCATTGGAACACCCATGACACAGAAAATGCCACAGAAAGTGCTGGACAAGGTAGGAAACCATGGGTGGAGGGGAAAATCATTCAGACACAAACTCTAGGCTTCAGAGAGAATGCTGAGCACAATGCCTGGCAAATCACAGATGCTCCATGGGTGTACAGAAGGATGAATGACAAAAAGAAGAATGGCTACAGACTTCAACCCAGTGGACAAAAATATTCATAAAAGAAACTTTCATCTACATATGACTGTTTCCTTATAGGTGACTGGAATGATCCCAATGGGACGTATGGGGGACCCTGAGGGTGAGCACTCATCAGGGAGGGAACCTGAATGAAAAAACCCCCAAGAGGGTGTGCGGGGGTGGGGAGAAGTTGTTTGAGGTGAGAATTGATGGTTGCTTTGGGGCCTTGGAGGTTTTATGAGGGACTCAGCCCTCTCTCCACCATTCCCATAGATGTGGCAGATGTGGTCACATTCTTGGCATCTGAAGACAGTGGCTACATCACTGGGGCCTCAGTGGAAGTTACTGGTATGAGACCATTGTTGGGAGGGAGAGGGCAGAGAAGTGGATTTAGAGAAGATGAGAAAGCAAGTTGGGAATGTCTGCAGCGACTAGGCTGCATTTCCTGTAGGCCAGGGACAAAAATGGGTGCTCTCCAGGCCATTGTCTCTCCACCTTTTCATCTGCCCAAATGTTTCTGTTCCTCCCAGGAGGTCTTTTCATGTAACTGCCTCAAGGACCCTGGACTCTGCTCACTCCCCCACCACCTTATCCCACCTCCCGCTGTTGAGGACTCTAAGTTCCCAGGCTACAAAGGGGATGGCAGTGTATGGTTTTGGAATGCTGAATATGGGAGAAGGCAGGGGTGCTTGTGACCCTAATAAATTCCAAATCCTCTTCCCTGCCACCTTCGGTTCTTCTTGTGTCCAAGTCCCCAGACCCTTCCCCACCTCCCCCCTTCTTTCCCTTTCCCCAAAGGATTGTTCCCTTTCACTGCCTGGTATCCCAGGGCAACCCCAGCCGCCGGGTGTGAGAGAAGAGAGTGTGTGTCACTGTGTATGTGTGACACTCTGGGTCTTTTTGGAGGAAGGGGTCCTTGTGCCACCCCCTTCCACTGGCTCTGCCACCTCAGCCCCCTCCTCCTGCTTCAACTCCTTGGGTCCTTATAGTCCCCAAGGATGATTTGTGCTTGGCCCCATTCCAGTGTCCAGTCTGGCCTTGGGATGGGGTCTTGGAACAGGTGGCCCTCCCCCACCCTTCTCCTTTCTCTGAGTCCCCCCTCCCCTTTCTCTCCACCTTACAATAGCTGCAGCCGGCCTGGGGTCGGATGGGGGGATTAGGGGAGGGGGCCAGGATTAGGGGAATGGACCAGACGATGAAAGGAGCTGGAGGAGAGCAGAAGGGAGGGGGCTGGGAGGAGGAGGAGGAGGAAGAAGGGGAGGGGGTCGGCGCTAATCGACTGGAGCCCACATAAGGACTGGCCACGGACAGAAGGAGAAGACAGAGAAGTAGGGGGGAACCTTGGAAGTGGGGGGATGGAACCTACTGCTAGCCCGTTCCAGAGACAGGCCACTCCTGGTAGGCGCATCCCAAGTCCGGGAGCCCCCACTCGGGCTGGTGGGATACTGGAGGCCTATGAATGTCTTTCCCTTATTCCTCTCACTCCCAGCCCTCAGTGGGGATCGCTGTGCCCTGTCCTCTTCTCTTTCCTCCCAGTTCCCTTTATTGGATAGTCCTGGAGAGGAGGCTTCTGTCCACTTCCCATTCCAGACATTCCGCCCTTTATGCCTCCCTCCCCACGCTCGCGCCCCCTCCCGATAAGGGCCCCATCCTCTGTGTGTGTGTCCTGTTTCCGCGTGGTGTCTCCAGAGCCCCGTTCCTCCCCTGCTCCTCCCTTCCCCACCCCGGGCCCCGGCTCTTGATTGTCCAAACGCAATTCTCGAGTCTATGGCTCCGGCCGAGAGTTGAGTCTGGACGTCCCGAGCCGCCGCCCCCAAACCTCGAGGGGAAGAGGGGACCGGAGGGTCTAGGGAGAGCCAAAGTGAAAGGTGGAAGGAGTCCCCAGGGTGGTAAGGGTAGTCTGGGGGCATCTCGAGACTCAGCTGAGCTCACAGCTCTGGAGGGCTGAAGCAGAGCAAAAGATCTTTTGCAGCTTCTTTTCCCAAGGACCCCAGGCTGAGTTTACAGAGAAGCTGGGGAGGGTTGTGATTCCCCGGGGCCGCCAACGGGGCGCAGAGTGGGGGTGGCGGCCCTTCCCCCCCCCCAGCCTTCAGTCCCGCCCGCGGGTCCGGGTGGATCCAGGCCCCGCCCTCTGGGGCGGAGGTCCCCCGACTTGAAAGTGTGGGGAGGATGAATAGAGGAACGGCCACGAAGGTTGGGGGACACTTCAGCAACTGTACCGGGCCAGGGGCGGACCCGCGGCTCCCACGTGGCGCGGGGCTCGGGCGATCCCGGCTCCTCCCGGGAGGCGGCCCGTGTCGGGGGCGGAGGCAGCCCGGCCTCCGCGGCGCGTCCCACCCACGCCCGGAGCAGGGCTGACGTCTCAGCCGCCCGGGGAGGGGAGCCGAGGGGCAGGCGGAAGTGACGTAGGGCCCTGCGCCCGTGCCATGGCGGTGGCGCTGGCGGGAGCTGCTGTCTGAGCAGGGGCTGGCGACGGAGCGACTTTAGCCCGGGAGTCGGGGCCCAGGGAGAGGCGAGACAGCTGCCGGGACGCCTGGACGGCTGGAGCCGGGTGAGGAGCTGCAGCAATTTGGGACCGAGGTGGGGGGCGCTTGGGAGGGGCGGGGTCTGCGCGAGAGGCAGCCCTCTCTGGCCCTCCCTCCCTCCTAACCTTCCTCTATTCCTTCTCCTCTTCCTCCTCTCCCCCTCCTCTGCAGCTGGGCTCTGGTGGGAGAGCTGTGTCTGGTCACCATGACGACGCCTGCGAATGCCCAGAATGCCAGTAAAACGTGGGAACTCAGCCTCTATGAGCTGCACCGGACTCCGCAGGTAACTAAGAAATCCTCCCGCAAAGCTTGCCCCTCCCTCCCAGATCCTTCACTCCCTGGACCCTCATCACGCAGCCTCTTTTTCATTCTTTGCTCCATTCGGCTAATCTGGCCAAACTTCACAGACTCTTTGGCCTTTATCTCTCTCTCTCTCTCTCATTGCTGTGGAGTCCGAATTGACTCATAGCTTATCCCTCCAGCAGATTTCCAAGACTGTAAATCACACGGAAGGAAATTGTCCTTTCCACCACGGAGCTGCTGGTGAATTTGAACCAGAGAGGCGCCACCTTTAGGTTAGCTCAACTCCCTAGTCGCTATGCCATCAAAGCCACCCTACCTTTGAATCATCTTAAATCTCTTTAAAGCACGTATACATTTGTTTCTATTTAGACCTCTAAACAACCCAACCAGGGATGTAGAAGAGTATTGCAATCTGTTTTGAAGGACAATAAGTTGGAAATGACCTGCTCTACTTTTTTAGCTCACTATCTTGGGCCAGGAAATTAAAAGGCGCATTGCAATGGGAAAGTCTGCTGTTAGGGACCTCTCCAAAGTGCTGAAGAGCAATGGTGTCTCTTTGGAGACTAAGGTGCGTCTGATACAGGCCATGGTCTTCGCAATCACTTGTTATGCATCAGAGAGTTGGACAATGACCAGGGTGGGTAGAAGGAGAATTGATTCCTTTGCGCTGTGGTGCTGGAGAAGAGTATTGAGAATACCATGGACTGCTAGGAAAACAAACAGATTTGTCCTGGAAAGGGTTAAACCGGGTGGCTCCTTGGAGGCAGGGATTCTGAGGCTCCGTCTAACATACTTTGGACATGTTGTGAGGAGAGACCGGTCCTTAGACAGGGACATCATGCTTAGGTGGGTGGATGGACGGCACAGGAGAGGAAGGCCCTCTATGAGGTGGATTGATTCAGTGACTGGGGTAATTGGGCTCGGAGTGTCAGAGACTGTGCGATTGGCCCAGGACAGAGCGTAGTTTAGGGCTGTTGTACATAGATAGGGTCGCTATGAGTCGCAGGTGACTCGAAGGCACATAACAACAAAAACAACAAACATCTTGGGCCAATCAATAAGGAAGGTTCCATATAAGGCTGACTTTAGAAGTTTGTTTGGAGTTATTTTGTGGTGTGAAAAGCTAACAGTTGGCTGCTAATCAAAAGGTTGAAAGCTCCAGTCCATCCAAATGAGCTTCAGAAGAAAGGCCTGGTGATCTAGTTCCAGTATCTCAGTGAGAACCCTTTGGAGCACCGTTCTGCCCTAGCACATATTGTGTGGAGTTCAGCAAGTGAAATTATTATGAAGCAAAGTTTGCCTGGCACACATGGGTTCACCATAAGTCAGAGTCAACTCTAAGGCAGATTGTTGGTGTTATATGCCAGGGAGTCGTTTGCAACTCATAGCGACCTATGTACAACAGCCCTAAACCCTGCTCTATCCTGTGCCAATTGCACTGCCTCTGACACACCCATCCCGATTTCCCCAGTCACTGAATCAATCCACCTCATAGAGGGTGAGGCGTCCCAGGAAGCTGTACTGCAATCCCAGAAGTACGTGGTTCAAATCCACCAGATGCTCTGCTGGAGAAGGAGGGGCAATCTCCTCCTGTACCGGTCAGATCCGATTTGATGGTACACACACACAACATAGTAAAATAAAATAAAAATGAGGCTTCCCTGGCCCCACCCCAAACTTTCTGATTCAGTAGTTGATATGGGGTCCCAGAATCAGAATTTTTAACTAGCGGCCTAGAGAATTCTAATAAAGGTATACCAGAACCACACTTTTAGAAATTTTAGTAGATTAGTCTCAAACCATAAATTTGTGCCATTCCACCCTTACCCCCAGGCTCCTCCCCAGACTCAGATTCTTCTATTTTAAAATCCCTATTCTTGGTCAGTGACTCAGATCCTTTCAGTTCTACATTCTCTCCTAGTCAGTGCCTCTCTCTGTCTCAATTCCCACCTTCCTCGAGCAGCTGCCATTACCATTACACTGTATTTCTCACAAGTCCTATTTCCTGGACCACTTGTGTCTAGAACCCAACCAACCCACCACCCTCTTTTTACTCACTGATGTCTCTAGGAAGCCATCATGGATGGCACAGAGATTGCCGTTTCCCCTCGGTCGCTGCACTCAGAACTCATGTGTCCCATCTGCCTGGACATGCTGAAGAATACAATGACCACCAAGGAGTGCCTCCACCGATTCTGCTCCGACTGCATCGTCACAGCCCTCAGGAGCGGGTAAGAGGAGGGGCATGTTTGAGGTGAGATGAAAGGATGCAGACTGGGGTTCCCTCATGGGTCCTGGTTTACCTTGGGATCCAGTGCTCTAGTAACTGATCATGCAGCACTTCCCCTTTCCCAGAAACAAGGAGTGCCCCACCTGTCGCAAGAAGCTGGTATCCAAGAGGTCTCTTCGGCCAGACCCTAACTTTGATGCTCTGGTCTCAAAGATCTATCCCAGCCGGGAGGAATATGAAGCCCACCAAGACCGGGTGCTCATCCGCCTCAGCCGCCTGCACAACCAGCAGGCACTGAGCTCCAGCATCGAGGAGGGTCTGCGCATGCAGGCCATGCACAGGTACTGAGACTAGGAGAAAGGGTAGCCAGTCAGTGGAACAGCTCCATGGTCACCTTCCCTGTGCTGGCTTTGCTGCTAGCCAGCCCATAGCCCTTAGCCTCAACATTCTAGCTGCTGACAACACCTGACTCTCAGGCCTGGAAACCAGAGATGGAAATGGAAGCTTCTTAAAAAGCACCTGGTATTACTGTTCTTAAGTACTCTCTTACTGTCTAGAAATTAGAACAGTGATAATTTTGAATATAAACTCTAAATTCATAGTCTTGGAGATTAAATTACACCGTAAGCCAACAGTTCTCAAACTTTAGTCAGTTTCCAGATCAACTGAGAATCTCAGTAAAAATTAAAGTTCTGAAGCAGTTGATCTAGAGAAAGCTCTCAGGTGATGCTGATGCTACTGGTTCTTAGACTGCCCTTTGAAAAGTGGAGTTCTGAGATCTTAAATGGGTCCCAGAGGTTGTGGTTCTAATCCAGCAGATGCCCTGCTGGAGAAGGAGGGGCAATCTCCTGTACTCCTGTACCAGTCAGATCCGATTTGACGGTACACACACCCAAAAAAAAAGAAAAAGAAAATAAGAAAAAAATTTTGAAAAAAATGTGTTGCCTAATCTCTCTAAACTTTACTTTCCCTAGCTATATGATAATGAATTATCTCCTTCATAAAGTGAGGTGACCAGAGTACAACATTTAGCATGGGGCCTAGCCTGTGATTAGTATTTAATAAGTATTAGGAATCATTAAGAGTTGCTTGATCTCTTAATACTCTGAAGTTTAAAGTCTAAATCTTTTCTCCTTAATGCTTTCTAACCTCAACCACTTGTTTCCACAGGGCCCAGCGAGTGAGGCGGCCGATGCCTGGGTCCGATCAGACCACAACGATGAGTGGGGGGGAAGGAGAACCTGGGGAGGGAGAAGGGGATGGAGAGGATGTGAGCTCAGACTCTGCCCCTGACTCGGCCCCAGGCCCTGCTCCCAAGCGACCCCGTGGAGGGGGTGCCGGGGGAAGCAGTGTAGGGACAGGGGTTGGTGGCACTGGCGGGGTGGGTGGGGGTGCTGGTTCTGAAGACTCTGTTGACCGGGGAGGAACTCTGGGAGGGGGAACCCTCGGACCCCCAAGCCCTCCTGGGGCTCCCAGTCCCCCAGAGCCAGGTGGAGAAATCGAGCTCGTGTTCCGGCCCCACCCCCTGCTCGTGGAAAAGGGAGAATACTGCCAGACTAGGTGAGGAGCCCTGTCTTTTCCCAAGACTGCAAAGACACCAAAGATCACATAGACTTCCATCATGAGTGCGCTAACCCAGAAAGAAAACCTGAACCCAGAGGCCCTTTTGGACAGTCCCCTGTCTGCTTTGCTCTGTTTGCCATTCTGGGTCCTAAACCTCCCCTTCCCCTCTCAGGTATGTGAAGACAACTGGGAATGCCACAGTGGACCATCTCTCCAAGTACCTGGCCCTGCGCATTGCCCTTGAGCGGAGGCAGCAGCAAGAGGCAGGGGAGCCAGGAGGCCCTGGAGGGGCTCCCTCTGACGCTGGAGGACCTGATGGGGGTGGCGGGGAGGGCGGGGGTGCCAGAGGCAGTGACGGCCCTGAGGAGCCTGCTTTGCCCAGTCTGGAGGGTGTCAGTGAGAAGCAGTACACCATCTACATCGCCCCTGGTGGTGGAGCTTTCACGGTGAGAGTTGTGTTGGGGGAGAGGGGTAGACAGAACCATACCCTGACCTAACTCACCAGCCCTCTTCTCTCCATTTCCATCTCCCTTATCGCTTCTTTTTCTTCCCTGGCATGCCACTGTGTCCCCCTGCTTTCCCCTCCATCTCTTTCTTTTTCTCTCTGTCCTTGCTCACCTTCTGCTTTTCATTTCCTACACCGTCTTTCCAACTTTACTCATCTTTGCCTCTCTTTTCCATCCCTTCCCTAGACGCTGAATGGCTCACTGACCCTGGAGCTAGTGAATGAGAAATTCTGGAAGGTGTCTCGGCCTCTGGAGCTCTGCTACGCTCCAACCAAGGATCCAAAGTGACCCTGCAAGGGTACAGCCAGAGGACGGGGACCACAGGGCGGCCTGTGTCCCGGCCTCCTACCCCAGCTTCTCTGTCCCCCATTGCCCTCCCAACCCAGCTGACCAGCAAAAGGACACAATTGAGGAAAAGTCGCTTTTATACAAAGTATCTATATCAGATTCTTCTATATTGTACAGAGAGGGGCATGTGCCCCCACCTACTGCCTTTTCTATTGATGCCCAGCTTCCAGTCTGTATAAAATGTTGGGGAAGGTGAAGAGCCCTCCCCATCACTCCTTCTCCCCAAGACAACAAATTTGCTTTTTTTTCCACTTTGAAACCTGCAGTTCTGTGTGTCTATTTATCAAGGGGCTGAGAAGGGAATAAAAATCTGGGAGGGAGGCAAGTTACTTGGGGAATCAACATTTGTATGAACCTCCAAATTATCAAATAGGAAAATGGGGAATCCAAGAAGCTGGAAGAGACAGAGGACTAGAGAGGTGTGTAAAGGATCCCCAAACTTGCCCCCTAAAAATGTGATTATACAAACTAAAGTCCAAGTTTCAACACCAAAGGGAAACCAGGAAACTCAAGGGAGCAAGGCATTGCATTTTTGGTTTGGGGGGGTTGGGTGGGGTTTTTTCATTTGCATCCATATTTGTAAAGCACAGAAGGAGACATGACCAACATCTGTCACTTTCTGTAGCTGGGGAGGGCAGTGAGAGCAAACGTGCTCAGCCACCCAGGTTGCCTCCCAAAGCAGGATGAGCAGGCCTGGAGATTCTGTTCCCATCCATGGGTGAGCTGGTCGCAGCCTGCTCATAGTAGAGCTGAATGGAGAGAGGGACTCCCAGGAGTTAGTGCCTCTACGTGACCTTGCAGCAGCTGAAGATAGCTGGGTAGTTGTATCCTGTAAAACCCCCTGCTGCCTCCTGGCCTTCAGTTCCACAAGAGAGAGACTAGACCTCTAGCCTTGGGCTGTGCAGACAGGGGTACACTATCACACTGGAGCAGTGCTCTGACTCCAGTCAATCCCTGGGGGGTAGCCTCTTCCGAGAGGGGCTCTTGTATCCTTTCCCCCACTGCTCTTCTGTCCCTCACTTCCTGTTCCACTGTATTTTGGGTTCCCTTCGCACGTTGTTGGGTCTGCTCAGTTCCTGTCTCGACAAGCTGTCAGGTATCGGGTAGACTCCTAGGTCTGCTGAAGAGAGACATTCCACGCTGTGGAAGTCAAGTTTTTATCCCTGATAGTCCCATTCCAGGGCAGGGTTCAAAGCTGCTGTACATAGGATTGCCAAAGGTTGCAGGCGACTCGTCGGCACATAACACAACAGCTCCCATTCCACAGACCCACAAAGTACCATAGACTTGGTAACCTGACACCCACCTTCTCGTAGACCTGGTGCTCTGCAGAAATAGATAACACCTACTTCAGAACCTGCAGGAGCCCCTATCTGAAATAACTTGAGTCCTAGCTATTCTGGCAGTGTGATGCTACTGGGGCTGGAGGAACCTGGGCCAATAGCCATTACTGTTGGAGCTTCTCAGAAAACAACAGATGGGTGAGAGCCAAAGAGTGTTGAACTAAACAAACTTCTGATTTCCGTGGGCAGCAGGAGCATCACCACATCAGTTTCCCCAACCATCCCCAGTATTCTCTCAGTCCCTCTTACTGCACTCTGAAACTGTTTGTGGCTCTGGCACTGGCCTCTCCCTTCTGTTTCCCAGTTGGCACTCCTCGTAGCTCCTGTCTGCTGCAGCATGCTCTCTGGCCCTCTCCCACCCTCATGACTAAACTTCACTGAGCTGTTTAATTAGGTGCTCCCATTGGGAGACATACAGAAATCTCCTTTCTCCATTCATGCCCTGAGAAAAGTGACTTCCTGCCAGATGTTTCTGAATCTAAGTGTGACTCCCCTCCACCCCCAGTTTTGTAGCTCCTGGAATATTTGGGGTATTTTTGTTTCTCAACTCCTTCAGCCTCTTGACAGTAAAGCCAGAACATGGAAGAAAACTTGGTTAGGCAACATCAGAGATACAGTGTACAAAAGGAAATGTTACTATTTGCGGAGGCATAAAATAGATATGAAAGTTGTTACAAAGTTCCACTCATTGCAGAAGCCTGTGTGTGTGCATAGTGAAACTGCCCCATAGGTTTTTCAAGGCTGTGACCTTTTGGAAATGAACTTCTGGGCCTGTCTTCTGTTAACACCTCTGAGTGATCTGGGACTATCAACTTTTTTGGCTAGTAGTCAAGAGCTTAACCATTTGCACCGTTAAGGACTCCTACATTAATTAGAAAAATAATTAATGATGTAAAAGATTAAGGTAGAAATGGAAGATTGATCCTAGAACAGGCTTAGATTTCTACCTGAGTGACATTGCACAAATCCTTGAGTATTCTTGCTTTGGTTTCCTCACGTGTTACATGAAGATCATAACCTGACTGCTGTTGGGCATGAAACACTCACTGCTGTCCAAGCCTGTAAATCCTAACGGGGAGACTGCCAATCTTTCTTGAAGAGTGACCGGGGATTAGAACTGCCTGGGAGGCAGAGACACAGCCTTTGGGTAATAACAGTGTAACTCGCCAAGGAGGAGACACTAGAGAGCTCCCTCTTGTGAAACATGTTGTTAAGTGCTGTTGAGTCCGTGGTAACAAAGAAAGTGCAGCCCTAACCTGCACCATCCCCACAACCTAGGGAATTTGGAGGGTGGTTATTCAGTGCCTTTCAGTTGACTATAACTCATAGTGACCCTATGAATAGCAGATCTGAATCCTGCCTCATCCTGTGACACCATCATCATCTGTGATACACTTGAGCCCGTTGTTACACTCACTGAGTCAGTATGTCATTGAGAATCTTTTCATTCTTCGACCCTCCACATTTCCAAGCATAATGTCTTTTTTCTAAGGAATAAGCCTCTCCTAACAATATGCCCAAAGTATGTGAGACAAAATTTCATCATCCTTGCCTCTAAGAAGCACTGAAGCTTCTTGAAGATATATTTGTCCTTTTGGACGTCCATGAGATGTTCAGTGCTCTTCTCCAACACCACAACTCAAAGGCACCAATTATTCTTCTGTCACCTTCATTCATTGTCCAACTTTAAGGTGCATAACAAGTAATTGAAAAGACTATGACTTGAATCAGGTGCATCTTTAGTCTTTAATCTGACATTGTTGCTCATTAACACCTTGGAAAAGTCCTTGACAGCAGATTCTCCAATGTAACACATATTTTGATTTTTTTGACTGCTGATTATTGATGGTGAGACGTATTGAGGTAATAAGATGTAAAATAACAAATCTGTCAAATAGATGTTCTAGTGTAGATCTGGGAAAATAGCTTCTGAATCAATCACCTGGTAACTTGTTAGAAATGCAAATCCTTGAGCTTCAACCCCTCAAAAAACCACGGATTTGGAACCAACTCATAACTGACCCTCCAGCAAGTTTTCAGAGGTTGTCAATCACATGAGAGGAGATGTCCATCTTTTTCCTAAGGAGTGACTGATGGACATGAACCACCAGAGAGGCGCCACCTTTAACTTAGCAGTTCAGCTCCTTTGGCCTACGCCACCAGACCTCCATCCCAACCTACTGAATCAGAAACCCTAGCGGTGGCACTAGTAAATCGTGTTTTCAGCACCCACACCCCACTTCCACCAGGTGATTCAGATGGACATGCAAGGCTGAGGGCAACTGCATTAGATACTCCACAAAATGTTAGATCCTTTGTTGCTAATGGTAAATGTCCCACACAGGAGGGATACCAATAGCCAGAACAGAGACATCACTGTGGTCATGTAGGGTGGTCTGGAAGGCCTCCAAAACCAGGCTGCAAGGGTGGAGGGTGGGGGGAGAAAACAAGAAATAAAGCCCCTCTCTCTATTCCTCCCCTCCTCATTTTACTTTTGACAGGCTTCTCAGGCCACAAGTCAGTGAAGGTCCTATGTTTAAAGGCAAAAGCTGAGTCCAGGAGCCCAGGGCTTCAAGAGTTTGAGAGAAAGTGTACTCCGTGAGTCCTCTGTCCAGTGAGGCTTACCCTGAGGGCCTTGTCCTTGCCTGACAGCTTTCAAAACATGAAGGAAGCTCTGGTGACCTAGTGGCAAGAAGCTGCGCTGCAATCCTGAAGGCACACAGTTCAAATCCACCAGATGTTGTGTTGGGGAAGGAGGAGCAATCTCCTCCAGTGCCAGCTGGATCTAATTTGACAGTACACAACAAGGGGGGGAAAGTCTAAAAATTTTTTTTAAAACCTCAAACATGCAATTAGCAATAATTGGTGACTAGAATGCAAAAGGTGGGGAAAAGAAGAAGGACTAATAGTTGGAAAATACAGTGTTGGTGACAGAAATGAGGCTGGAGATTGAATGGTGGAAGTTTGTATAATATATTTATTCATTGCAAATATCTTTTAAAAAATAAAGAGTAAGTATGTACATGGACCTCGTCTGATCAACTACACAGGAATCAGATTGACTACATTTGTGGAAAAAGTCGACAAGATAGAAAAGTCGATAGAGAAGCTAACTATCAGCAGTCAAAATAAGATCTGTGAAACAGACCGTCAGTTATTCATGTGCAAATCAAGTGCAAGAAAATTAAAACAAACCCTCAAGAACCAAAACAGGATCTTGAGTCTATCTCACCTGAATTTAAAACTGTCTCAAGAATAGATCTGATACCTTGACACAAATGACTGAACACCAGATGAGTTGTGGGGCAGCATTAAGGGTATCACCCACAAAAATCGAAAGGTCCTTACAAAGACAGGATAGAAAGAAAAGACCAAAATGGATGACCGGAGAGACTCTGAAACTTTTGCTAGAATGGAGGTGGGCCAAAACAGAGAGGGGAAATGCTAAAGTGAGAGAGATAAAGAGAAGATGACAAAGCAGAATATAACAAAAAGTACAGAGCTGGAGCTAAAAGACTGAAAGAGAAGAACGTGCTCATCATTTCTCAAGTGGAAGAAACTGGAGAACACATCCAAGCCTTGAGTAGCAACGCTAAAGAATTCCATGGGCAAAAACACTCAATGATGTAGAAAACATCAAAAGAAGATGGAAGGTGGGCTCTGGTGGCCTAGTGGCAAGAAGCTGTGCTGCAATCCTAAAGGCTTATAGTTTGAATCCACCAGCTGCTCTGCTGGAGTAGGAGGGGCAATCTCCTCCTGTGCCAGTTGGATCCAATTTGATGGTACACACATGCACACACACATATATAAAATAAAAAATAAATTAAAATAATTAAAAAGAAGATGGGAACTTCACCAAAGAAGACATTCAGATGGCCAACAAGCACATGAAGAAATATTCAAAATTCCTAGCTCTAAGAGAGATATGCAAATCAAAACAACTATGAGATATCATCTCACCCTGGTCAGAATAGCAAAATTTAACAGAACAGCAAGCAACAAATGCTGGTGAGGTTGTGGAGAAACTGGAACCCTTATTCACTGTTGGTGAGAGTGTAAAATGGTGCAACCCCTGTGGAAAGTGGTATGGCGCTTTCTCAAAAAGTTGCAAATAGAGATACCATTTGACCCAGCAATTCCACTACTGGGAATATATCCCAAAGAGACCATAACTGACATCCAAGCAGATATATGCACACCTATGTTTATCGCAGCTCTGTTCACAATAGCAAGGAGTTGGAAACAACCCAGGTACCCATCAACAAACGAATGGATAGAGAAGCTGTGGTATATTCACACAATGGAATACTATGCTGCATTGAAAAACAAAGAACTCATTCAATATTATTCAAAATGGGTGAGCCTGGAGGACATTATGCTGAGTGAAATATCTCGGTCACAAAAGGACAAATATTGCATGGTGCCACTGCTGTAAAAATGGGACTGATATCAGGGTGGGGGTAAGACTGAGAAAAACTGGATAAGTTGTGTATACTGCACTGAAACAGATGAAGGACTGAATAATTTAAAAGCGATGTATGATAGGGTATTATGGTTGTCACAGGAGTCCACGGTTGATGTTGCATGGTGGAGTGTACTTGGGGTGGTGGGAGAGGTACGGGGGGATTATGTACCAGGGAGGGAGTCTTTCTTTTGTTTTTGAAGGAGAGGAGCAAACTGGGGGGCAGGGGGAGAGGGCTGGGCGGGTGGAGAGGTGCAGCAATGAATGAATGGAGATCCAAATTCTCTGTAAATGTTCATTGAAATTATTAAAAAAAAACAAGATGGGGAAAATAAAAAAGAACAATATAATAAAAATAAGTGTTTAACATGGAGGAAGTAGCATATTATAAAAAACCAATGATAATGAAGGAAGATCCATCAACAATGCAGATGCCACCACCCTCCTTATAGGAAATGGAGGTGATTTGAAACAGTTGCTGAGAAAGATCAAAGACTACAGCCTTCAATCTGAATCACATTTCAACCTCAAGAAAATAAAAATCCTTACCACTAGACCAATAGGCAACGTCATGATAGATAAAGATTGCAGTTGTCCATGATTTCATTTTGCTTGGATCTACATCAACACTCATGGTAGTAAAAGTTAAGAAAGAGGGGGCCAAGTTACATTAGGAAAATCTACTGTCAAGGACCTCTCCAAATACTAAAAAGCAAAGATGTCAGTTTACAGACAAAGGTGCCCCACCCTATCCAAGCCAATTCAATGAAATTGCTTCCTCTGTGTCCGAAGTTGGACAATGAATAAGACCAAAGAAGAACCAGTGCCTTTGAATTGTGGTGTTGGAGAAGAGTGTTGGATTCTATGAACTACCAAAAGAGCAAACAATTCTATGCTGGAGGAAGTGCAACCAGCGTGCTCCTTAGAGGCAAGGAAGGTGAAACTTCCTCTCACATACTTTGGACATGTTGTCAGGAGGAGCAAGTTCTTGGAAAAAGGTGGAGGGTCAAGGAATGAGAGGAAGATCCTCAGTGAGATGGATTGATAGAGCGACTATAACAAGAGGCTGGTACATGGCAGATCCTGAGCGTGGTTCAGGATGGTACACAGTTCAGATCTGTTGTTCATATACTCACTATGAGTCATAGTCATCTCAATGACACCTAACAACTCTCTTGAGCAACAGTTGCTACAAGCTCCTTGTGACCATTCATGTTACGGATGAAGTTAGAACTTTGTCCCTTGCATGTATACTTTTGGGAACTTGGCAACATCTCTGAGAGATATCAAAGAGAGATTTGATCATTGATGTGTGCAAACAGAAAGCAAAGAACCTCAAAAGTGAAAGGGGTGACTTGGGAGATGGCTAGTTGGTTTCACTCTATATCAAGAGAATATGTTGTGCTGGGGACTCTTAAGGACATGGGCACTGCAAGCAAGGATACATCTTGGTAGTTCAGTGGTAGACTTCTTGCCTCCCATGCCAGAGATCTTGGTTTGAATCCTAAGGTAGGTACTTCACACATGATTATCAGTCACCTGTCAGTGGGGGCTTTGGTGTTTCTAGGAAACTGAATGGTTTTCAGCAGTGTTTCCCCAACTAAGATAGACTAGGAAGAAAGGAAAACCTTACAGATCACAACAGTTAGACCTGTAAACACTCCTGGGGGATGACTTGAAATTGAGCAGCTTTCCTTCTGTTGTGAAGAGGTTACTCAAGACAGGAGTCAGCATTCTGGTGGCCTAATGGGTAAAGAGTTGTGGTGCCAACTCAAAGGCAGACAGTTTGAATCTACCAACTACTACATGGGAGGAAGATGGGCCCTCTCCTCTGGTACAGTTATCCGGCCCCTGAAAACCTGCTGGAGGGTCGTCTATGAGTTGGTTCCAACCTGACACCAAATGAGTTGAGTTTTTAATTGAAGGGTGAGGGTCATGGTGAGTCGGAGTCACCATGAGTCCAGTCAACTCTTTCAATGTCTGCAATAGTAAGTTGCTGGGGGATGGAAAAAGGATACTAAAATTTTTAACTAGAAATTGAAGGGAAAATATTACTTTATTTTATATACAGTTTAAGGAGAGTTTGATATTTCTTTACAGATTTGTTGTTAGTGTTCCCCCCCAAAAAATGTCCAGTCAACTTAAGGGCTGCTAACAACAGCAATCCACACTGCACACCTGCGGAACAGGTCTTTTTGAAGTGCAAATCTGCTTCAGGCACTCTACTAAAACTATTCAATAGCTTCCCATTGATCTTAGATTAAAGACCTAGGTCCTTAACTCAGTCTCTAAAGCCCTGCAGACTTCTCTATCTTGGTTCCCACCTCTTATCACACAGGCCTTCTTCCAGTTCGCTCCCATCCCCCAGGCTTCCTCCAGCAGAGAGCTCCTCCCTTTCTCCCTCTGCTAGTTAGTCCCTCTTCATTCTTTAAACCTCAACTCATTATCACACTCTCTGGGTAGGTTCCGGACCTTCCTTTCTGAGTCAAATTTCCCTCTTCCAAGCCCTCACAGAGGGAGACTGGTGGCTTTGTGATAAGGAGTTGAGCTGCCAACTCAAAGACAACAACACAGTTCACCAGCTGCTCCAGGGGAAAAGATGAGCAATCTCCTCCCTGCGATTTACTGTCTCTGAAAATTCGCCAGAGGGTCAGCTACAGGTCTGTTCCCACTTGATGCTGTATAACAACAACAATAACAAGCTTTCCCCCAAACAGATGTCACTTTAAACATGTTCACTTGTGTAAGCCAAGAAATTTGGAAGACAGCTACATTTCAATTAAAACAAGAACGTGGCTAAACAGAATGCAGAAATTAGTAGATATATCATAAATATCACATGGTAGTAAAATCTTGCTGAAGATTGTCCAAAAAGCACTGAAGCATGCATTGAAAAGTGGACGG
>NW_006399767.1:28984190-28991373 GCF_000299155.1 Elephantulus edwardii | reverse complement strand
AAAAAAAAAAAACTATCAGAAGGAAAAAACCAAACCACCGAAGCAATGCACAGACAGGGAAAAATTCAAACATTCAAAAGAATTCACAGGACAAGGGACATCATCACTGATGTCAGGTGGATCTCAACTGAAAGCAAAGATTATCGTAAAGATGTCTACTTGTGTTTTATTAGCTATGCAAAGACATTTTACTGTGTGGATCATAACTAATTATGGATAATACTGAGAAGAATGGGATCCTGGAACACTTAATTGAGCTCATATGGAACCAATACATAAACCAAGAAGCCGTAGTTCAGAGTAAGTGGCTATTGTTTGGTTAAAATGAAAAAAGGTGTGTATCAGGGTTGCATCTTTTCAACATATGCATTCAATCTGTATGCTGAGAAAATCATTCAAGAAGCTAGATTATATGAAGAAGAATGTGACATGAGAATTGGAAAAGTACTCATCAACAACCTTCAATATGCAGGTGTCATGAACCTGCTTGCTGAAAGTGAAGAGGACCTGAAACATTTACTGAAGAAAATCATACTAGAGCTTTTAGTATGGATTATACACCTCAACAAAAAGAAAGCAAAAATCCTTAAAATTGGACCAGTAAGTAACATCATGATAATTCAGGGGAAGGGGAACTAAAATCTTTGGTGACTTTATTTTACTTGGATCCTCGATCAACACTCACAAAGGCAGCAGTCAAGAAATCAAACAACATCTTTCAGTGGGAAAATCTGCTGTCCAGGACTTCTTTAAACTGCTGAGCAAGGGTGTCACTTTGAAGGCTAAGGTACTAGTACTCTTGACTCAAGCCTTGGTATTTTCATTTGCTTCATATGCATGTAAAAGTTGAACAGTCAATAAGGAAACCAAAGAATTGATACCTTTGACTTGTGGTAGTGATGAAGAGTATGAATACATCGTGGACTGACAAAATAACAAGCAAACTTATCTGCAGGAAGTGGATCCAGAATGCTTCTCAGAAGTAAGGATGGGGAGACTTGGTCTCCCATCCCTTGGGCATGTTGTCAGGAGGTGCTGGCTCCTGGAAAGTGACATTATGCTTAAAAAGAGAGTGTCAACAAGGGAGAGGACGCCCCTCCATGAGGCGGGCTGACCCAATTGCTGCACTGATGACTTAAGCACAGCAGAGATTGTGAGGCTGGAGCAGGATCGCACGGCTTCCCTCTGCCGTGCACAGTGTTGCTGCGAGTTGGAGCCAACTCGAAGGCACCCAACAACAAGAACAACGACAAACTCCCACACCATGGAGCGCCTTTCCTTGGTATCACTTAGCACAGTTTCAGTCCTATGCTTTGGTGATGATTTGAAGACCAGTTAGGAGATATCTCCAAAAGTCCCAGGGGTGTGGGGCGCAGTACTGCATTTCTTCCTCAAGGGCAGAGTTAGGAGTTAGGTTCAAGGACCAGAGTCAAGATAAGAATTCTCTTTGAAGCCCTTAAAAGACTAGCAGAAAGAACTTCTTTCAAACCCAGGAGGTTCAAGGTTTAAGTTAAAACAAAATACAGGCTGAGGACACAGGGACAAAAGTTAAGAGGTATAAAAGGGCAGAATCCAGGGAGGTTCTGGGCAATGGCTGAGCAGCCCAGGGGGTTCTAGAACTTACCTTTGCAAAGCTGGTGGGTGCAGAGCAGTGCAGTCTGTGGAAGAGGGGCAGAGGTGGGTGGCCAGATAGTGGCAGCAGGACTAGATGGAGGAAGAGCTCAGATATGACAAGGCACTGGAAAACACAATCAAAAGATTGGCCATTAAATCTTGGAGCGAAAGCAGGAGAGCAACCTAGGATCACTCCCATGTTTCTGGTTTGGGCCTCTCTAGAGACTTGTGATTCCATCGACTGAAATCAGGAATGATAGAAAAGGAGAAGGTTTGAGATCATCAGGGAAAGAGGGCAATCTCCTCTCATAAAGACTCACGGCCTGGAACACCTGGGAGAAAGTCACTGAGTCAGACCCAACTTGATGACAGCGGGGATTTTTTCGGGGGTGGAGAGGGAGAAGAGGGAAGACAGGGGAAGAATTTAAACTTGTTAAGAATGTACCAGATACCCCTTGATTTTAATTCCTATTTCCTCAATTTTCTTCCTCCATTGTTCTTGGTGGATCCAAACCACTGACATTTTAGTTAGCAGTATAATAAGTTATATTTGTTTTGTTTGTTGTTGTGGTTGTTATGTGCCATCAAATCGCCTGCCACTCATAGCTACGCTATCTATGTACAATAAATCCTGCTCTATCCTTATTGTCTCTGAAACACCACCCCATTACCTCAGTCACTGAATCAATCCATCTCATCCAGGGTCTTCCTCTCTTGCACGGTCCTTCCACCCTCCCAAGCATGAAGTCCCTCTCCAAGTACTGTTTCCTCCTTGCAACATATCCAAAGTATGTCAGACAGAGCTTTAGAATCACAGTTAATATCAAGTGACTGAAGACATTCTGAAGGGTGATAGACATTCACAAAAGTTAGAAGGGAGCACTGGTGGTCTAATGGGTAAGGAGTTGTGCTGCCAACTGAAAGGCATGTGGTTCAAATCCAAGAGTTCCTCCTGTGTGATTTACAGCCTCTGAAAACCCACTGGAGGTCCAGCAATGAGTCAGTTCTGACTCAACAGCACGTAATAACAACAACATTGCAAATTATGTGAGAGATCTGGCCTACAAAAGTGACACATAAGAGTCACTGACACAGGATGTTAGTTGAAGGGACAGGTGGGTGTAAGAGTGTCTAAGAAACAAATGTGTATGAGTGAGGAGAGAAGGGGCATGACCCTTTCTTCTGAGGTACTTCTGGGTGGGTTCACAATGCTATCCTTCCAGCTGGCAGAGTGTTCAACTATTTGTACCACCCAGAGACTCTCAAAACAACTTGAGCCAGTCATATACACAGCTACCAAGGCTATTCCAACTTACAGGGATACCAAAGGACAGGTTTCTGAGACTGTAAATCTTCATGGGCGCAGATGTAACATCATTTTCCTGCACAGCATCTGGCGGACTAACACTGCTGAATTTTCCGTTAGCATTCTGACGTGTAACGTACCACACCACTCGAGTTCCTTCCTAAAAAACAACACTAACCATTCATTAACTCACGGTTTCTGGTGGGGTTGGAATTTTGGTCTGGGCACAGCAAGGATTCTTGTCTTTGCTCCACAACGTCTGGGGACTGTACTGGAAGTGAGTTAATGGTTAGGAGCTAAAATCTTCCATAGGCTCATTTATTCAACAGGGCTGGTAGTTGATGCTGGCATAGTGGCTGGTTCTAAGATGATAGTTCTGAAATTGTGTGTAGTGGAGAAAGTCCTGACGTATGAGGGACCCAAAGCAAAAATATGATAAAATGATAAAGTTACACTTATTTTATGTGAACTGTTCACATAAAGTTGTATACTTTATTAAAATAATGAAAATGAGCCAGAAAGTTATATTTGTCAAAGCTACAAATTGAACAGAAATTGGAATCCCTGAAATGTCTTTATTGATTTGATCAAATCAAATTACAGATCAAAACTATAAAGTTGCATGTGATCTCTGTTTATACTCTTGTCCCAGCTTTAACACATGTAAGAAGGCCACTTCTTTGAAAAGTTTCTTTTTTTATTCCAGCTTATTTCTTTGAGTTCTGCATTTTTAGTTTCCTTTTCTGTCATGATCTCAACTTGTACTTATTCTCAATGATTTAACTGTAAATAAATAAATACACAATTCCAGTCAAAGCATACACAATTTAAATACACTTATACCAAAATATATAAAGATTTAACAACAATTATTTTAATGTTTATCTGTTACTCTTCTTCTACAATATTCCAAATTTGGAGCTCTGTTGGTCTATGGGGTGTCTCTATGCTGATGAAAATATGAAAAATTACTTATTTGACTTAAAAGGTTAAGTGTGAAATATAACTCCTAATAACCAATGGTATACTCACACTCATTTAAACAAGGCTGAGTTTTAATTTTTGAAATTTTGTGAAAGTAAAAATAGTCACAGTTTGCAATGTCCACAGAATTATTAATATCAATAACCACTATCATATGTCATATTAATCATGTCTAGACACACATGTAGGCAAATTTAACAATACTGAGAATTATTTGATATACAACTGTTACAAATGCAGAACTAATTCCTGTGGACTTTGAGGCCATAAATTTAATATATCTAGAACAAAAGGATAGGGGGGAAAAAGAAGAGAAAATAGAGTACTATTGAGAAATGACATTTTATCATATGATTTGTTAGATAATATTTTAAAAGTTCATTTGTGTTTCCTTTAAAAGAACAAACAGGGGAGCTCTGGTGGGCTAGTGACAAGAAGCTGCACTGCAATCCCAGAGGTACATGGTTTGAATCCACCAGATGCTCTGCTGGAGAAGGAGGGGCAATCTCCTCCTGTACCAGTCAGATCCGATTTGACAGTACACACACAAAAAAGAATAAAATAAAATAATTTTTTTAAAAAAAGAGCAAACAGATTGTCTTGGAGAACGTGCAGTCAGAGTGCTCCTTGAAGGCAAAGGTGACAAAGCTTTATCTCGTATACTTTGGGCATGTTGCTAGGAGAGGTTATTCCATGGAGAGAGATATCATGCTTGGAAAGGTGGAGGGTCAGTGAAGGAGGAAAAGACCCTCAACCTGATGGATTGACACAGTGACTGCTACAGTGGGCTCAATGCGTCAGAGTTTATGAGGATGGCACAGGATAGGACAGGGTTCAGTCTGTTGTTCACAGGATCACTATGGGTCCTACTCGACAGCACCTAACAACAACAAGAAGCAAAACTTCACTGCTTAAATTCTCTTTACGCTCTGAAGTAGCATACGCTTCAGAAATTGGCAGAGATACAAACTCACCCTTTTATAGTATTTAGTGCAGTCACTTCTTGATTGCAGAATGCAGGGCCAGAGACTACAGTGACGTTTCCAAGAGGCCTAAACAATGTTAATTATGAACGTGGGTGTTTACGTTTCCAGGCTGTGCTGTGGCAGAACTGAAGACCTGAGCCCAAATGAGAGGCACCGGGGTATGCTTTAATAAATGTTGTGTGAGAGAGGTGGTGTATAATCAGTGGGGCCTTTAAATGTATGGACCAGGGAGGGCCCTTCTTGTCCAGATCTGAGGATGATACTGCTTGTGTAGGAAGATCATGACTTTGGTTGTACGTGTGTTAGTGGCTTAGTAGGAAGGGATTTCAATGCCACGCAATTTGAGGTACATGGTTAGAATCCACCATCTGAGTCACAAGAGAAAGATGGGCAATCTCCTCCTGTGTAACTGATTGCCTCTGAAAACCTGCTGGGAAGTCAGTTATGGGTCCGTTCTGACTCCATGGTACTCAACAAGAAGTTTCTGTTATTTGAGAAATTCCAGTAAAGATCTCAGTGAGGTAGTTAGATATCCAAGCATATTTAAAGGAAATATACAAATTTGAGAATGATCAGATAATAGGAACTGAAGCTATTTCGGGTACAGGCGTGATTTCCTGAAGGAGGTGTATTGAGTAGAGGGAGGAGGGCTTCAGGACTGAACCTTAATGAGCTCCAACATATCAGGCCAACAAAGACAGCGAAGGTAGCCGGAGGGACAGGAGATATCCCAGAAGTGTGCTAAGTCCCAGAAGCTAAAAGAAAAACCATTTAAGGAAAAGTTGGTCACTAAGTTGGTTAACAACACTGAATATTTGTGGGGGATCAGATAAAAGATAAACACAAAAAGGAAGTTTGATGACTTGCAGATTATATGTGAAAAAAGCACATATCTTCTTTGCAAAAGCATTTGAATAGCAAGTAGAGGCAGATGTCAGCCTGAAAGAGTGAGGAAATAAATTATTTTCCTCCAACTTTCCACTATGAAAAATTTAAAACATATAGGGGAAAAATAAAAATTCAGTGCAATGATTTTTCTTCTGTGTATGCACAGATCATACAGCTGTTATTATTCCACATACATGCAAATGCTTATATATGAATATGTAGCTCTTTTGAAATGGGGAAAACCATTTAGAATGGAAAAAAAACATACTTCACTCCTAAATACTTCAGCATGCACCTCCTAAAAATTATTCTGTTATACAACCATAAGATCATTATCACATCTAAAAAATAACACTAAGTGCAAATACCGTGGTATTCAGAACACACTCAAATTTTCCCTAGGTGAGCTTCCAAAAATATCCTAGACAGGATTTTTCAAACTAGGTTCATGCCCTGCTCTTCTGGCAAGTGCTTAAATGTTAGCAGGGAGAATGAGGAGAGAGTGACGATTTAGAGGATGGGGGCATCGTGAGAGCAAAACACCAAGCTCATTGTCATTGGATTGATTCCTACTAACTCTGGATGAGATAGATTGACACAGTGACTACGGTAATGGGGGCAGATATGTCAGAGATGATAAGGTTGGCTCAAGATAGAGCAGGGTTCAGAGCTGTTGTATACAGGGTCACTATGAGTCACAAGTGACTCGACGGCATATAACAACAACAATAACAACGAAGATGTCAAGGCAGCTCTGGTGGCCTACTGGGTAAGGAGTTACACTGCTAACCCAGAGGCAGGTGATTCAAATCCACCAGCTGCTCTGTGGAAGATGGACAATAACCTTCTGTGTGATTCACAGCCTGTGAAAACTCACCAGAGGATCCAGCTATGAGTCAGTACCAACGTGTGGACAACGAGTGAGCAAGCCAACAGAGATGCCATGTGCTGCAAAAGTAGAACTGAGTTCCAAAGGGTTGTCTTGGCTGTGATCACTGTGGAAGCAGATCTTTAGACTTCCCTTTTGTGACTCCATTGGGTGAGTCTGAACTTTTAAAAAAAATTTATTTTATTTTATTATTATTTTTCTGTGTCTGTGTACCGTCAAATCAGATCTGACTGGTACAGGAGGAGATTGTCCCTCCTTCCCCGGCAGAGCATCTGGTGGATTCAAACCATGGGCCTCTGGGATTGCAGTGCAGCTTCTTGCCACTAGGCTACCAGAGCTCCCCTGAGTCTGAACTTTTAACTTTCAGATTAGTAGTCGAGAGCAGCTCATTTGTGCCACACTTCCTAAATGGTCCAGAACAAGAGCAGAGAGATGGGCCGAACGAGAGCACTTCTTTTTTTTTCTATAATTATATTTTATTAATTTTCATAAACATTTACAGAGATTTTGGGCTTC
>NW_006399767.1:28975222-28983040 GCF_000299155.1 Elephantulus edwardii | reverse complement strand
CTCTAGCCATTCGTTTGTTGATGGGCACTTAGGTTGTTTCCAACTCCTTGCTATTGTGAACAAAGCTGCAATAAACATGGGTGTGCAACGAGAGCACTTCTTTAACCTAGTGAGTCTCAAAGCGAGATCCTACCTGGAAACTGGCTGCTACTTCTTGTTGTGTGCTGTTGAGTCAGAACCAACCCATACCTGACCGTCCCACAGGTTTTCAGAGGCAGTAAATCACACAGGAGGAGGCTGCCCCTCCTTCTCCCATGAAGCACCTGGTGGAGTCAAATGTCTTTACAACTCTTTAAATCTCTTGAACACTTCTTGGCTGGTTGGGTAAAATCATGGAGAAAGTAGCTCTTTAAGGGCTGATGTTTGTCAAATGTATATAAAGAATAAAAATACAGAGGGGCAAGGGAATTTGGGATATTTCCCAGAGTTGTTGAAATAACACATTAAAGGTAGATGGGGGAAGAATGCTGGAAAGAGAGGAGAGTAAAGATAGGAAAGGGCTAATGCACTGAATTAGCATTTAACTATGTGGATTACAACAAATTATGGCTAACACTGAGAAGAATCCCAGAACACCTCATCTTGTTCACGCAACACCTATACCTAGACCAAGAAGCGGTTGCCTGAACAGAACAGGGGAATACTACATGGGATAAAATTAGGTAAGGCGTGGGTCAGGGTTGTATTCTTTCTCTATAACTTTTGTTATGCAGAGGACACAACCTTGCTCATTGAAAGTAAATAGAACTTGAGGCACTTTTTGCAGAAGATTAAAGACTGCAGCCTTTACTATAGTTTATATCTCAACATCAGTAAAATGAAGATCCTCACCCCTGGACCAATATGCAACATCATGATAAATAGAGAAAAGATTGAAATTATCAGAGATATCATTTTACTTGGATCCACAATCAACACTCAGGGTGGCAGCTGTCTAGAAATCCAAAGACATGATGCATTGCGAAAAATCTGCTATCAAGGACCTCTTCAAAGTTCAAAAGAGTAAGGAAATAAGTTTAAGGATTAATGTGTGCCTGATCCAAGTCATGGTCTTTTCAACTACTTGTTGTGCATCTGAAAGCTGGATGATAAATAAGAATGATAGAAAAAGAATTAGTGCCTTTGAATTGTGATTTTGGAGAAGAGTATTAATCATTCTATGAACTATCAAAAGAACAAACAAATCTATCTTGGAGGAAGTGCAACCAGGGTGCTTCTTGGAGGAAAGATGGTGAAACATCCTCTCACATACTTTGGGCCTGTTATTAGGAGGGACCAGTTCTTGGAAAAGAACATAATGCTGGGAAAGGTGGAGGATGAGAGAAAGAGAGGTAGACCCCCAATAAGATGTATTGACACAGTGACTGAAACAGCAGGTTATAGAATATAACTGAGATTGTGAGGATGATGCAGAATGGGGCAGGGTTCAGATCTGTTATAGGATCACTATGAGTTGTACTCAACTTGATGGCACTGAACAACAAGAATAACAGCAAGGGGTTGAATGAAGGAATTGTTGACCTGGAGGTCCCAGGAGTAAAAAAAAAAAACCAAAACCAAACCAAGCAAACAAAAACAACAACAACATTCTGAGGAGGAGAACTAGCTCAGAGAAAATTTAGAAGATAGTGGTCAAGAGTGAGTAACTAAATGAGGAAGGACAACTTCAAATTACCAAGTCCAGCATGTGACATTAGAGTGAGTGTCTCCTTTGGAGTAGAGAAGGTCTTGGGGATGAGGTTGCCAAGTTCTTTAGAAACCAGGTAAGAAACAGATCCTCTGTTTGGACAATGAAGTAGACTATGTGTGGACTCAGTGCATAGAGATAGCCAGATGGGGGCCGATAACCCCCTGAGTGAGGTGGCGAAGTCTGGATGACAGGAGCAGTGAGAAAGAAAAAGAATTAAAAAAGGCAGTCTAGCTCAACGGCTCATCCTTGGAGACAGAGGGTGATTTTAAACCAGAAATTGGGGGCTAGGGAGAGAGTAGTCTAGAAGTAGCAATTTGAAGCAAAGGAAAGCACTCTCACCTATAAGAAAATAAACAGCTCTCATTTCAGAAGGCTGCAGGGGAGTGGTGCCCTCAAGGGAGATTTCAATTTCAGTTAAGGCAGGAAGTAGAATGAATGTTCCAAGGAGAAGTTAAGGGGATCAGAGAGTTTGCAGTTTATTAGAAGACATGGGGCAGATTAAGGAGGGGGCACGTGGAGGGCTGAGTCAGAGCTAGAAAGCACGGCATTCTGGAGACAGCGGTGCAACAGAGTGGGCTAGGGGGCTACATTTTCACTATTAAATGAGAAAAACATGGGTGGGAGGCTGACTGGATTTAGGCCAGTTAGTCTCTTAGAGGCTATAAAACGTGATGATTTAAACATGTATACTCTCAAGCCAGACGTGCACATATAAATCTCAGCTTTGTCACCCACTGTTGTTGGTTTGTGTCTTGGTGACCCCATGTGTTACAAAATAGAACTGCTCCATAAAAGATCCACAAGGAGATGGAATGACACAGCAGCTGCAACAATCTACTAAAAACGGCAACAATTGTGAAAGACTATAGAGAACCAGGCAGAGTTACTATTTTGTTGTATGCAGGACACTTTGAGTTGAAATTAACTTCACCACACCTAAAAATGATAACAATTTTTATTATTTACAGAAGCAAATTGCCAGCCCTTTCTGTCTTCCACTTGGTGGATTTGAATTTCAAACCTTTTTGTTATCAGCTGAATGCAAACCATTTGCACCACCCAGGGACTACTGTTGTTATGTACTGTCAAGCTGACTATAATTTATAGCGACCCTCTCAACCACAGATCAGAACTCTGCCTTATCCTGTGTCATCAGCACAATATGCACTATGTTCAAGCCCATTGTAGTCATTGTCAATCCATGTAGTTGAGGGTCTTCCCCTCTGACTTACTTCACTGACTTCCTACCTTTCCCAGCATGATGTCTTTTTCCAAGGACTAGTCCCTCCTGACAATATGCTTAAACTATGTCAGATGAAGCATCACCATCCTTGCCTCCAAGGAACACCCTGGTTGCACTTCCTCCAAGACAGATTTGTTTGTTCTTTCGTCAATCCATGGGATAGTCAGTATGCTTCATCAATATCACAACTCAGAGACATCAATTTTTCTTGCCTCTTCCTTATTGGTTGTCCAATTTTGAGATGCAGAGGAAGCAACAGAAAATACCACGACTTAAATTAGGCACACCTTAGTCTTTAAATTTACATCCTTGCTCTTTAGCATTTTTAAGACTTTTTGACTGCCGATTGATATCCGAAGTCTTGCTTGCTCTTTAACACTTTAAATCATATTTGGGCTTTAGCATTTTATTTTATTTATTTTTTTAATAATTTTTTAAATAATTTTAATGAGCACTTACAGAGATTTTAGATTTCCATTCATTCATTGCTGCACAGGGCTTTAGCATTTTAAAGAGATTCTTTTTTTTTTTTTTCATGGTTCACAACTTTAATAGAATATTCTAACTATTCTGTACAAATTGAAACACCGTATTAGATACAAAGGTGGACTGTAAGGTAAGGCTGGTCTCGTGCTGCAGGCCTGGCCGCTTCAGACCCCGCCCGCAAGCATTTTAAAGAGATTCTTGAAATCTGCTGTCAAGGGACCACTAGTTGCCTAAAAACCTTGATCAAGAGTCTTTTTTTTTATGTGATCACCAGACCTTTAAATAATCCTTGAATTTTTCATGTAGTCAGTGGTTGTAGTCAAGAGTCTTGGGGCCTCAGTGCATGCGGATCACATGGTGGGGAGTTGTAACCTGCACAGGCCCTTGTCTGCATGTTCCAGGCTCAGATCCTGCCAGGTGCTCAGAGGAGATGTGCCCAGTACCCTGCCTGCCACCGGGTCTTGCCTCAGTTTGATAAAACATCAGAAAGCAGTTTTCATGCTTACCAAAAACATCATCATAGAGACCAGGCAAGACATTCAAGTCAGAAATCTACCACCTCCAAGTTTCCACATCTAACTTTTGAGAGCCCACAGACTTCTTCCAGTCCAGTGATGTTGAGAATCCCGTTCGTCAGGAAGTATCCCACTCAGTCAGAAAATGACATTTCCAGAAGACCCTTAGTTCCAGGGCTCAGTCCCCAGAGCTCTGGAGAGTTGTCAGTGCACACACTTCAAAACCCAGTTTATATGTTCATTTCACCGGATATGCAGACCCCAGAGACTTCTGTGACGGAAGAACTCGCTCCTCCAAATCAGAAGGAAAACAGCATTCCAAGTTCTCCCTTCATCCTGGTACTCCCAAGAGCCCAAAGTCTGGCCCTATGCAGGTTAAAGACACTCCTGAGCAAAAAGTATGGGATAAAGGTCACCTGGAGAAGATGCAGCACCTGTTGGCTTAACTCAAGGCAAAAGGGAAGCTGAGCAGAAACCAACTACTTGTGAAAAACTGAGAACAGACTTGCTATTTATTAAGGACCTCTAGAAATTGACTGCTGGGTTTTACAGAATTGCTAGTCACTTTCTGGCTCAGAAGAGAGTGTATCAACAGAGCAAAATATAAATTAGCACAAGTAAGGAAAAGATATTTTAACTAGAGTTCTGGTGTTACAAGGGAATTCAATCCCTTGGTCTGCTTTTTTTTTAAAAAAAAGCTAGTGGCATAAACAGTTAATTTAATGTCAGAAACAGTTCACTTAATATTTTTCTTATGTTAGCTCTTTAAAATATTATCTTACAGACAAAATGTACATAGAGAGATGGTTAATATAAATGTTTTAGAGAATCTTGCTTTTTACTGTCTGTATTGGAACAGTACTGCCCTGTTCATAATGGTAATTCTGGTTTCTTTTAACTAATAGTATTTTGGCCATCTCTTAAAAAAATTAAAAAAAAATTCACTCCACATTTCTGAGTACTGACTCTGTGCCAGGCTCAGTGCACCTTCCCACAGGAACCAAAGTACAGGGGTGGGAAAGCACTCATTGTGACTCCTTATGACTGAGTTACTGCTGCTACAACTTTTGCCCATCTGCTGAAAGAGAAAGACGAGGAAAGGCAGCAAGCCCATTTGAGTGAATACTCTGGGAAAAAAAGAGGCCACTGGTAAACTGCTTAAATTTGCTGTATTTTGACCTTTCATTCCCAAAGAAATCTAAATATATGGCAAAGGGTGGGGAAATGATTTCCTGTAATAACTTTAAAATTTATATAATTAAATACAGAACATTTTCAAAGAGAAAAAAGAAAAGAGTCTCTGCGCTTCAATTTCATTTTAGTAAAATCAAGGTAATAGCAGTACATGCTTCACGTGTGAGGATTCAGTAACTTTATGCTAAATGTTTCCAACGACTACTAGGCAGCTGCCTCGGATGCTCTCAGTGGTGATTTGAACTAAACAACATCATCTAGGTCCTGGAGAGTGACAGGCTCTTCTGGGGAGCCACCTCTTAGTTCCTAGACCTTTTCTCTGCACTAAGTAGAAAACAAAAGCAACAATGACTTGGGTGGGACCTGTGGGGTTGGTAAGATGCTGTGAATGTGAGAACTGTGTGGAGACACTATAAATGTCCCAGGAAAGAAATGGATATTTCCAGCTGACTGGTAATCCCTACAAGTGGGATCTGGACAAGAAGATTTGATTCCAAAGATTAATGAATATCAAAACAACTATGAGATACCATCTTACCCAGCAGCAATAGCAAAGTTCAACAGGACAGCAGACAGCAAATGCTGGTGAGGTTGTGGGGAGATTGGATACTCTTATTCACTGCTGATGGGAATGTTAAATGGTGCCGTCACTATGGAAGGCAGTCTGGAGCTTTCTTAAAAGTTGGAAATAGAAATACCATTTGACCCAGCAGTTCCACTGCTGGGCCTACATCCTAAAGAAACCAGAGTCATGGCTCAAATATTTATTGCTGCATTATGCACAATAGCAAAGAGATGGAAGAAATCCAAGTTCCCATCAACAAATGAATGGATAGAAAAACTATAGTATATTTACACAATGGAATATTACACAGCATTGGAAAAACAATGAACTTGTAAAACATTACACAACATGGGGAAGCCTAGAAGACATTATGCTGAGTGAAATATCTCAGTCCAATACTGCACAACACCACTGTTTTAAAATAGGACAGACATGAGATATGGGTTGGAGAAAGAATGGGGAAAAAGTTGATAGATAATGAACACTGAATTAGATCAGATGAGTGGAAGAACTGTCCAAAAGGAATATATGATTAGGCATTATATGTATGACAACAATCTGGAACAAGGGATGTATTGGGGGAGAGTAGGGAGAAGGGGGGGAAGAAGATGTGCAATAATAAAAAATGAAATAAAACACTTTCTATGTTAAAAAAGATTAATTAATATCCCATTCCTATATATTAGGCCAGTTGGGGCTTTTTGTAATAATGGTGCTTCTAGCTTTGTTGCAAATGTGCAGTACGTCAATGATGTAAATGCAGAGGAACTCCCTGAAAGAAAAATTCCAAACCCACTGATGCCAAAAATAGAAGAGAAAAAGAAAGGCCAAATCAGTGTGATTTCACATTGAGGAAGATAAGAATACAAATATGTATGTGTATGTATCTGGTTTGCCTCAAGACATTAGTGAATGAATTTATACACCAAATCTACATAGTTTAAAATTAAGAAAGATATGTTTCATAGTAGAACTCTTTTTCCATTCTTATTCAATGTGCATGTTGAGCAAATTATTTGAGAAGCTGGACCCTGTGAAGAAGAATGTGACATCAGGATTGGAGGATGACTCATCAATAACCTTTGGTATGCAGATGACACAACCTTGCTTGCTGAAAGAAAGTGAGGAGACCTTGAAGAAGAATGCAGAAGATTGAAAATTATAGTCTTCAAAAGGGATTGCATCTGAACATCAAGAAGACAACAATTCTCAACACTGGTCTGATAGGCAACATCATGGGAAATGAAAAAGACTGAAATTGTTAATGACTTCATCTTACTTGGATCCACAATCAATATACTTGGTACCAATGGCCAGGAAATCAGGAGCAGTATTGTACTGGGAAAGTCTGTAGTCAGAGACCTCTCCAAATTAGTGAAGAAAAGTTATGTCAGTTTGCGGACTAAGGTGCACCTGGTTTCAGCCATGGACATTTCAATCACTTGCTATGCATTTGAGAGCTGGACAATGAATAAAGATGACAGGGGGAAAAAATTATGCCTTTGTGTTGTGGTACTGGAAAAGGGTTGTAAACATCCCATGGACTGCAGAAAGAACAAACAGATATGTCTTGGAGAAGAGAATGTACAGCTAGAGGCAAAGATGATAGAGCTTCATCTCACATATTTTAGGTATGTTTCTAGGCGAGATTATTCCTTGGAGAAAGGTATCATGCTTGGGAAAGTAAAAGGTCAGTGAAAGAGAGGAAGACCTTCAATTAGGTAGATTGACACAGTGAGTGCAGCAATTAGCTCAAATGTGTCAGAGATTGTGAGGATGGCACAGGATAGTACAGGGTTCAGATCTGTTGTTCATAGGGATTGCTATAAGTTATACTTGACTCAGTGTCACTTGACAACAATAACAAGCCAAACCAGTATCATTTTTGGTGTACTGTGGAGGCGTGCGTGTTTCTGTCATGCTGAAATCCATACCACTGGTATTTCAAATACCAATAGGATTACCTGTAGTGGACAGATTTCAGTAGAATACCCAGGTTAAGGCAGACTAGGGAGAAAGGTCTGGAGACCTAATTGTTGTTGTTGTTGTTGTTATGTGCCGTCGAGTCGCCTGCGACTCATAGCGACCCTATGTACAACAGCCCTAAACTCCGCTCTGTCCTGTG
>NW_006399767.1:28970493-28972191 GCF_000299155.1 Elephantulus edwardii | reverse complement strand
AAGGATTCTGAAGCTTCATCTGACATACTTTGGACATGTTGCAAGGAGGGACCAATCCTTGTGGAGGGACATTATGCTTGGGCAGGTGGAGGGACCGCACAGGAGAGGAAGACCCTCGATGAGCTGGATTGATACAGTGACTGGGGTAATTGGGGCAGGTGTCTTAGAGACAGTGAGATTAGCATAGGCTAGAGCAGGGTTTAGGGCTGTTGTACATAGGGTCGCTAGAGTTGCAGGCAACTCGAAGGCACATAACAACAACAACATACATAAAATGATCCTGAAATGGATTTGACAACACCAGCATATCCAAATTTGACGTTATTATAGATGCGCTTTGCTGTTATTTGAAGAACTAGGGAGGAGATCTTCCATTAAAATTCTTGGATAATGATGAAATTGGATGCTACAAATGACACGTCATAATGGCAGTGTTTCAAGTGAAGGGAGAATATGACTTCTTAGGAAATAACACATGTAAAGACTACAAGAAGCAGCTGCACAAAGCAACTGTAGACTTGAGGGGAGAGCTGGACAGGCCTGGATGCACTGGGGGAGTTATTACAACTGTTTTATCCTCAAAAATGAAATCACAGACCTTTGAGTAGAATGCTCAGAGTTTGAACAAATAAGGAAGTTTCTTCTCCTTGACAGGCACACAGATGATGTGACTACTGGGCCTTTTAAGGATGCAGAGGAAATGAATGATTGTATTCAAACTCTCCATTGGAAGATAATCCTCAAACTGGTGCTCAAGCATAGCATGAGACTATAGATCATCAGGTAAAAGAGATCTTAACAGAAAGCAGGAAAGGCTGAGAGGATGTGAGAATTTTCTTCCTTTCCCCGCCCCCCCCCAAGCTGAGTACAGTTTACTTTATTGATGGTACATGACAAGGTGGCCTCACTAAGACCCTCCCCTTTCTCAGGGGGACTAGATGGAAACTGTGTCAAGGATGTGAGATTCCCTTGTATAGAGGATCGAGTTGGGGCAAGGACAGCCCAGCAGCTGAGGGCCTCTCTCTCTTCTAGTGTGATTGCTGTGGTTGGTGGACTCTGATTCTTTGGAGGCCATGGGAGCCATCAGGCTGCCCACCCTGCTGCTGTAGCCAAATTCATTGTCATACTAGAATATGAGTTTGACAAAGTGGTAGTTCAAGACAATGCCAGCCCCAGTATCAAAAGTAAAAGAGTGGGTGTCACTGTTAAAGTCACAGGAGATAATCTGGTCTTCAGTGTATCCCAGGATGCCCTTTAGGGCCCTTCTGATGCCTGCTTTACTGCTTTCTTGATGTCATCATATGTGGCAGTTTTTGCCAGACAGATCCGTGACTGACATGTTGGGAGTGGGGACATGGAAAGCCATGCCAGTAAGCTTCTCATTCAACTTGAAGATGACCTTGCCCATGGCATTGGCAGTGCCAGTAGATTCAGGGATGATGTTCTGGGCAGCTCCATGGCCATCCTGCCACAGCTTTCCAGAGGGGCCATACACAGTCTGCTGGGTGGCAGTGATGGCATGAACTGTGGTCACGAGTCCCTCTACGATGCCAAGTTGTCATGAATGACCTTGGACAGGGGAACCAAGCATTGGTTTTTTTTTGTTTTTTTTTCCTATAATTATATTTTATTAATTTTCATAAACATTTACAGAGATTTTGGGCTTCCACTCATTCATTGTTGCACTATTCTCTCTAC
>NW_006399767.1:28969180-28970393 GCF_000299155.1 Elephantulus edwardii | reverse complement strand
AAAGCATCCTTGATTATAGCAACTCGAGGTTTGAATTTGTTCTTCATTTCCTCGAGCTTAAGATATGCTGAGAAAAGGAGACCTAATTAGCCAGTAAAAACTTTATGTACCACAAAAACTGTTGTTTTTTAATAGAGACTGGAAGATACTACACAGTATCTGCAACAATGAACTCAAACTTAGAAATTATTATGAAGACAGTAAAAGACTGAGCAATATTTTGTTCTTTTTTTTAAATTTTATTATTTTTGTGTGAGTGTACCATCAAATCAGATCTGACTGGTACAGGAGGAGATTGACCCTCCTTCCCCGGCAGAGCATCTGGTGGATTCGAACCATTTGCTTCTGGGATTGTAGTTGCAGCTCCTTGCCACTAGGCCACCAGAGCTCCCCAATATTTTGTTCTTTTATACATAAAGTGATCCACACAGTCAAACGCCTTTGCATAATCAATGAAACACAGATAGACATTTCTCCTGTACTCCAAACTGTGGCTAACTCTGAGAAGAATGAGAATCCCAGAACACTTGATTGTGCTAATGTGAAAACTATACTTGGACCAGGAGGCAGTCGTCAGAATAGAGCAACGAAACAATGCATGATTCAAACTTAGCAAGGGTGTACTCTGGGAATGTGTCCTATCTCCATATCTTATCAATCTAGATGCAGAACAGATTGTCCTGGAGGCTGGGCTGTATGAGGAGAAATGTGGCATCAAGAGTAAGGAAAATTCATCAACATCTGTGTTAGGCAGATGGCACAATGCTGCTTGCTGAAATTGAGGAAGACCTGAAGAACTTGCAGCCTTCAATATGGATCGAAGCTCAATATAAAGAAAACAAAGATTCTCACCACTGGTGAAGAGATTGAGATTGTTAATAGCTTTAGTTTGCTTGGCTCCACAATCAACCCTCTTGGCATCAGCACCCAGGAAATTAAAAGATGCATTGTGATGAGAAAGTCTGCTGTTAGAGACCTCTCCAAAGTACTGAAGACTAATGATGTCACTTTGGAGACTTAAGGTGCATCTGATGCAGGCCATGGTCTTTGCAATCACTTGCTGTGTGTCAGAGAGCTGGACAATGACTAGGGATAATAGAAAAAGTATTGATGCCTTTAAGCTGTGGTGTTGGAGAAGAGTATTGAATATACCATGAACTGCTAAGAAATGAACAGGTTCACCCTAGAGAGGGTTAAACCAGGTTGCTCCTTT
>NW_006399767.1:28960153-28961880 GCF_000299155.1 Elephantulus edwardii | reverse complement strand
TGTCTTTTCCTGGCTTTGGTATCAAAGATATGTTTGCTTCATAGAATGAATCTGGGAGGGGGGAACCAAGCATTGGTTGTGCGTGAGGCATTGCTGACAATTTTGAGAGAGTTGTCATACTTCTCCTGGTTCATGCCCATCACAAACCTGAGGGCTTCGGCAGAAGGATCAGAGATGATTACCCGTTTGGCACCACCCTTCAAGTGAACCCCAGCCTTCTCCAAAGTTGTGAAGACACCAGTGGATTCCACAACATTCTCAGCACCAGCATCACCCCACTTGTTGTTGGCAGGAACTCGCTCCTGGATGATAGTGACAGCTTTCCTATTGATGACAAGCTTCTCCTTCTCAGCCTTGACCATTGAACTTGCCATGGGTGAAATAATACTGGACCGTATAGACCATGTAGTTGAGGTCAATGAAGCAGTCATTGATGGCAACAATATCCACTTTGATAGCGTTAAAAGCAGCCCTGCTGACCAGACATCCAATGTGGTCGAACCCATTTACTCCAACTCGCACCATCGTGTCTCAGGGATGTGGCTGAGGCTGCACAAGCAGGGAGGGCTATCAGTTGATTTTCAAGTAGCAGAAAGTCTGAGAGGCTTTTCTTGATGCCCTTGCAACCAACAGAGGTTTCTGGTCCTGAAATCCCAGAAGTAGGAGGTAAGACATTTACTGCCAACCTCCATGTGCTGAACCTGCTCTTTTTTAATAATTCTGCAATCTGATTACTCCTTCCAAGTCACAAACACAAAAAGTCAGATGCCAGACTCAAGTAGCATCCCTAGATTCCTTTACATTAACTCAGGCAACCAGTGTGAGGGGAGGGGGAGGGGGACAGTTCATTTGTTGGACTATTATTCTGTGGTTGAGAATGTGGGTCCAGTTATTCACTCAAACTCTCAACTAGGGACTACTGTGATGGGATTTTGCAGATAAAATTAAACCATCAAATTAGTTTCTCTTGAATTAATAAGAAACTATGTGGGATGGCTCTGCCTTAATCATATGCAAAGCCTTTAATAGTGTCTAGACACACCCTCTCCCCTCCCAACACCATTCAGACCTATAACATGCAGAGAGGAGTAAACACTTTCCTATCCTCCAGGACTTTCTTACCTGAATTCCAGCGACTCAGGCTAAGTGTTAGCTCTCTGCAGGCCCTGACGGATTACAATCAATTGTAATCAAGTGAATTGCTCACATCTGGAGGGGAGGAAAGCCAGGAAGCACAGTAACACAGAGAGTTGGAAATGATGTCCCTAGATGCTGATTAGTTTGTGGGTTTAGAATGTGCTACTAAGAGGCCAGTCAGGGGCCAAAAAGTGACCCCTTGCCCTGTATTTATGGAGAGGTCTTACACAGGATCCTCAGACATAAATGGCATTGTCAGATTTTGCCTGTGTAAACTTGTCAGGGATGCATCCTATCTCCATACCTTTTCAACCTATACGCAGAACAGATTATCCAGGAGGCTGGGTTCTATGAGGAGAAATATGGGGTCAAGATTGGTGGATGATCTATCAACAATCTGCGTTATGCAGATAACACAATCCTGCTTTCTGAAACTGAGGAGGACCTGAAGCATCTGCTGCAGAGGGTCAAGGACTGCAGCCTCCAATATGGATTGAGACAAAGATTCTCACCACTGGACCAATTGGCAGCATCAGGATGGATGGTGAAGAGATTGAGATTGTTCACAACTTTAGATTGCTTGGCTCCAC
>NW_006399767.1:28915800-28959748 GCF_000299155.1 Elephantulus edwardii | reverse complement strand
GGAAGGACAGTGCAGGAGGGGAAGGCCCTCTATGAGGTGGATTGATTCAGTGACTGGGATGGGAGTGTCAGAGACTGCAATTGACACAGGACAGAGCAGAGTTCAGGGCTGTTGTACATAGGGTCGCTATGAGTCGCAAGCAAGAACTCAACGGCATGTAACAACAACAACAAACTTGTCAAAGTCCCACTACCTATCTCCAAACAGTCCCAGACATGGCTCATCCATGCTCCCTTTGAAGAGCTGCAGTACTCCCTCCACCCATGTGACCTACAAAGATCTCCACGAAAGGAAGTCCTGTCCCTGAGCTCACCACTACCCGGCATGTCTATTTCTTTCATTTCTCCCACAAGATCCTATCTCCCTAATGGTGGCAGTCACCTTCCACCAACTCTGATCCAGATCCTGAACTTGCAGACAAATTAGACCTTGATCCTAATTCCAATTGAGAGACAATGGAATATTGCTGTTCCGTACATTCATGACTCCTTCTTTCCCCCCTAAACTAGATATCTAGTATCTAAAAGCATAGATAAATACATCTAAAGAGATATGGTTAAATGTGTAAAACATCCTGGTAGTCACTTATCAGTTAAAAGAGAATGACTCACAATCCTTTGCTCTCTTCCTTTCCAGCCTGGTCCCAGCGCTGTGGCCCCCACAAAGAAGGGTGGAGAGAAGAAGAAAGTCCATTCTACCATTAACGAAGTGGTGACCAGACAGCACAACATCAACATTCACAAGTGCATCCACAGAGTGGGATTTAAGAAGCATGTCCCTCAGGCAATTAAGGAGATCTGCAAATTTGCCATGAAGAGGATGGGAACACCAGATGTTCGCATCGACACCAGGTTTAACAAAATTGTCTGGGATGAAGGAATAAGGAATGTCCCATATCACATTTGTACAGATCGAGGGTAAAGTATTTTTATAATTATTAATAATGAGACAGATAGCCAGGAATGAGATAGAACAGAGAACATGAAAAACAGGGGGCCAGCAGTTCTCGACTGAAGACTCCCATTCCAGCTTCCCTGTATCTTTATTGAAAATTATCAGGAAGTAAATCACAAAGAGAATTCAATGCAAATGAAGCGAAGCTCTTTCTATTGAAAACATTCCTCCTGACCCAGGAGGGAGGGGTCAGCAAATGCAAGAATCTGGTAAACCCTTAAGAATTGCTTTTGTGCCTCAGGGTAAACTCTATCCTGAAATAGCATTTGGTTTATTACAAATATTTAGTATTAGCTTCCCATATCACATCCATGTACGGTTGTCAAGAAAATGAAGATTCCCCAAACAAGCTGTATACACTGGTTACCTATGTACCTGTCCACTTTAAAAAAAAAATCGTGCTCGCTTCGGCAGCACATATACTAAAATTGGAACGATACAGAGAAGATTAGCATGGCCCCTGCGCAAGGATGACACCCAAATTCGTGAAGCGTTCCATATTTTTGACCCTGAAATGAACCAGTCTGTAACGAAGGCTAACTCCTTTTTTTTTTTAAAGATAATTTTATTTATTTATTTATTCTTTTTATGTGTGTACCATCAAATTGGATCTGACTGGTTTCAAGGAGGCGATTGTTCCTCCTTCTTCAGCAGAGCATCTGGTGGATTTGAACCGCGCACCTCTGGGATTGCAGGGCAGTTTCCTACCACTAGGCCACCAGAGCTCGCCATAACTCCTAACTCCTTTCACCTACAAATTTCGTCTTTGGATACAAAGCTAGGTGGATAGTCCTTACCGAGGGACTGTTTAAAAAGAGGCAGGGAGAAGAAGAGAAAAAAAAAATTCTCCAGACCGTCAGTGTGAATAAAAGCTAATAGCTGATTATCAAATAAAGTTATTAAACTCTTAAAACAAACAAAAAAAGACAATGACTCAGAAGATAAATAATGTCACCCATGAGTATTGTATGTTCCAGTAAACAACCATGCCTGATGATCTGTTCTGCATATATATTGAAAAGGTGTGGAGATAGGACGCATCGCTGGCGTACACCTGTCCCAATTTTGAACCATGCAGCGTTTCCTTGCTCTATTTTGACAGAATAATCAATGTTTACCCTAAACCAAAGATGATAAGGAGGAACAAAGATGCTAGATTAATAGAAACAGGATTGCTAGAATGGAAATAATCAGAATGCTGACACATTGTGAAATGTGTAACCAACATCACTGAATAATATATAGAAAATTATATATATATACACACAAACACACACACACATTGTTAAATGTTAAATGTGACTCATAGTGACCCTATATACAGCCCTAAACTCTGCTCTATCCTGTGCCAATCTCATTGTCTCTGACACACCTATCTCCATTACACCAGTCACTGAATCAATCCAACTCATCAAGGCTCTTCCTCTCCTGTGCTGTCCCTCCACTCTCCCAAGCATGACATCCCTCTCCAAGAACTGGTCCCTCGTTGCGACATGTCTAAAGTATGTCAGACAAAGCCTCAGAATCCTTGCCTCCAAGGAGAAGCCTGGTTTCACCCTCTCCAGGCCAAACCTGTTCATTCTCTTAACAGTCCATGCAATACTCTTCAACACTACAGCTCAAAGGCATCAATTCTCCTTCTATCATCCCTAGTCATTGTCCAGCTCTCTGACATATAGCAAGTGATTGAAAAGACCACGGCCTGTATCAGGTGCACCTTAGTCTCCAGAATGACATCGTTGCTCATCAGCACTTAAAGAGGTCTCTAACAGCAGACTTTCCCATAACAATACTTCTTTTAATTTCCTGGCTGCTGGTGTCAAGGATCTGGGGATTGTTAAATGAGAAATTAATTATTTGCTGGGCTGTTAACAGAAAGGTCAGCAGCTTGAATCCACTAGCCACTCTGTGGGAGGAAGATGAGATCATACAATCTGCTCCTGTTATGATTTACAGCCTGGGAAACATGGCGGAGGGTCAGCATGAGTTGGAATAGACTTGCTGATGTGCACACCTGATGTTATAGGTAGAGGGAGGGTTTGGCCACTTCCCTTGGGTTTGGTTAGTCCAGTGAGGTGAGAACTGGGTTGGGGAAGTTGAGACTGGGAATGGGAAATCTCAAGAGGCTACCTATATGAGTGTAACATGGGAATTGTTAAACAGAGTCCCTTGGTAGCGAAAAGTTTAACTGTTGAAATTCACCCAAGGACACCTGAGATGAGAGGCCTGATAATACTCTTCCAAAAGAGCACAGCCATTGAAAACTTAGGAAGCACAGGTCTACACAGAATGCTTGAGCTCACCATGAGTTGGAACCAGTTTGATAGCAACTGGTTTGGTCTTTTTTGTTTATTTCCTTCCATATTAGCATGCCACAAAGGAGTAGGGTAGGAGAGGGCTGTAAAAGTAGCCCACTTTTCCACAGGGAAAAGTATTTTAGTAATTTAGTAGAAAAGTATTTTCTCATTGCCATTGTTTAGAACCCCTAGTGCATGGTGTGGCTATGTGGCTATGATTCTCAGTATAATGTAACTGTCTTATGTGTTGTAAATTCTAACCTCTATGTTAATGATGCAGGATTAGAGGCAGCTATGTAATATTATGATCAACTCTGTCCTATCCTGTACCATCCTCACAACCTCTGACACACTTAAGCTCACTGCTGCAGTCAATGTGTCAATCCACCTGGTTAAGAGTCTTCCTTTCCTTCACCTTCCCTCCACCTTTCCAAGCAAGATGTCCTTCTCCAAGGAATAATCTCTTCTAGAAACATGCCTACAGTATATGAAATGAAGCTTTATTATCTCTGCCTCCAAAGAGCACTCTAGCTGCATCCTCTCCAAGACATATCTGATTGTTCTTTCGGCAGTCCATAAACATCCAGTACTCTTCTCGAGCACCACAAGTCAAAGGCATCAACTTATTCTGTCATCCTCATTCATTGTCCAGCTCTCAGATGTATAGCAAGTGATTGAAAAAAACATGACCTGAATGAGGTGCACTTTAGTCCTCACACTGACATCATTGCTCCTTAATAATTTGGAGATGTGCCTGACTACAAACACACACACACACACACACACACACACACACGTATTCTGTATGTGCTGTCTCTCTGGGGCTTTGAATCCACAGTGGATCCATGGAAGAAAGATGGATAATCTTTTTTTGAGTTACAACTTCAGAAACCCAATGGAGTGTCAGCTATGTGTCAGTTCTAACTACACGGCATTGAGTTTGAAGAATAAAGGTTTAAAAATAAGTCTACACACACATACATACATATGTTTTGCTTCTTAAGAGAACTCAACCTAAAACACACAGCAGAAATAAAAAAATTGGGTTTAAGATTAAAACAAATTTCTTGAGAGGAGGGCTGCGCGGGGAGAGAAGTGGAGCAATGAATGAATGGGAATCCAAAATATCTATAAATGCTCATTAAAATTATTTAAAAAAAATTCTTTACAGACAGCATGTCCTTTGCATTGCTTGCACCTGGGGTGACTTTCCCTCTGCTCTGGCTTTTGCAAGATGCTTTACATGTGGCCTGTATGAATGACTTGCCCAACACCATCAGTACATTATGAATGAGAGTAGCAGTGGAAAGTTTCTTAATGAGTGAGGCTTATTTTGCACATAACAAGTACATGGTCAAATGATCTGTGCTCATCTACTAACCCAGTGGTTGCTTGGTCAAACCCATCCAGCAGCACCATGAATGAAAGACCTGACAATCTGCTTCTATAAAGAAAACCTTATAGGGCACTTCTGCTCTTTAACACACAGCTTTGCCGTGAATCATGACTGACTCAAGGATAAGAGACTTGTAGAATCACTGGTACCGCTAATACTACTGGGGGTTGTTGTCTATATTTTTCATCAAAGAAAATGACACATTTTAGTTGGTTAGTGAGAACGAAATTTTTTTTCTCATCCTTGTTCACAGACCCTTTGGGGTACTGCGTTAAGAGTTCTGCATTGTCATACCTTAGATAGGAAGGAAGCCAGGTCAGAAGAACATGAAGCTTCCTGCCCACTAGCCTTCCAAACAGCAAGAGGCTACAGCTTTACAATCAGAGCCGATCTTCCTAAGAGCTCCCTTGATCCTAGGCCTTGTTTCAGGGGTCAGCAAGCAGGAAATCATCACATTATGTGCTGTGCTGGCATTCAAACCACTATTCAGAGTCCCTAAAGATGTGGCCTTTGGAGAAGCGGGAGGGTGAAATCTGATACTCAAAGATGATGCTTTCCAATGAGGAAGAGAATGAACTGGCCTTTCACTGAAAGTTTATGCAGGGAATGGCACTTTATGCTTTTAAGGTGTGAAAGCCCCAAGTAGAGTGGATCTGGGATGTAGCATCAAGAACTTAGAAGACACGCATCTCCAGTGGGAATTAAATCAAACCAGGAAACAAAGCGTTCAAACTCATTGCCATCGAGTCAGAATAAACTCATGGCTGAAGCTCCAGTGGGTTTCCAGAGTTATCAATTGGGCAGGAGGAGATTGCCCATCTTTCTTCTGGGGAACCACTGGCAGATTTGAACCACCAGAGAGGCCTAGCCTTCAGGTTAACAGCACAACTCTCTATGGACTACACCACGAGAGCTCCAGGAAAGCTACCAGGAAATAGTGCTGGTCTTGGCATGCATGCCCTTCACATCATGCCATATGATATACAAGCTTTATCTTATTTGATTATCACAGTTGCTCCATAACAGTTATGCATTTTATTTGGCCTTCAAAAAGTTATGGCACATTCATACGATGGAATACTAATTGCATGCAGGAGCAATGATTTTGTAAATCACTACCTAACTTGGGAGGGACTGGAGAGCATTCTGATACATGAACTAACACAGTCCCAAAAGGATAAATACTGTGTAAGACCATCATTGTAGAAACAGATAACTAGTAAAATGTGTATGAGGATCCAAGGAAGAAGGGGGAAGAACAGGGGTTAGGATGGGTGGGAGGCGAATCACAGGGTTGCACAGTTTGAAGGGTGGGGTGAGGAGTGGGTTGAAGAAGTGGGAAGGATCCGGTGTGAAAAACAATGTATGTGCTGCACCAGGTCCACCCGGTAGGCAAAGGTCAGCCGAGGTGCTCTCGTGACTTCTCTTGTGGACCATGTGCACGATCCTCCTCGCATGTGTGGTACGTGTGAGGGATGGACTGCCCCTGTGGGCCTCCACTGACTTTCACCACAGGCAGGATTTTCTGGACTGCAAGAGGCAGCTCAAGACGTTGGCCTTGGGATTGGCCCAATACCCAGGCTGGGGCTTTTCAGGGGGTCAGGACCTCAGTGTTCACGGATGTGGCCTACATGGTCTTCTGCTTCCTGGAGACCCTGTGGTGGGAATTCACTGCTTCCTATGACTCCACCCGCGTTGGCTTAGCCTCCAGGCCATATGCCTTCCTGGAATTCAACAGTGTTATTCAGAAAGTGAAGAGGCATTTTAACTGTGTGAAAGCCTCACTGATGGACAGCAGTCTAGAAGAAATTCAAGCAGAGCTGGAGTTCCAGCCTCTGGTGGTTCTCACGCTCGAGGACTCCGAGGTGGCAAATGGCGTGATGAATTTGAAACCTGTTCCTAATTTCCTCGTGGAATCAGTGACGGCCCTGGGTGTCCTCTCCCTGGTTCTCAGCATCATATATGCGGCCCTAAACCTCATTCGTGGCATTCACCTGGCAGAACACTCTTTGCAGATCTCCCAGGAAGAAAGTGGAAACATCCTCTCTTTTCTTATGCCTTTTCTAGCTGCATTTTCCAGTGTTACCTGTGCCTGAGGCTGCTCTTCATCTGCCTGGGCAACATGCACGCGCGCACGCGCGCGCACACACACATCCCTCCCCCCACCTCTGACAGATCCTGTTCCACATGGGCGTGGCCTTTCTGTCTAGGGCAGACACTGACGAGGCAGCTTCAGGAGAAGCCACCGACTGCAGAGTATGAACATGTTGCCGCCAGGCGTGGGATGAGTCGATCCTTGCAGGGGTTTTTTTCGTTTTGGTTTTTTTGGTTGTTGGGGTTTTTTTGGTTGGTGTTTGTTTGTTTGTTGTTTTGGTTTTGTTTAGTTTTTTTTTTAGGATCAACCCATTTCCTTTCTTGCTTCTCCACTTTGCCTCAAGTTTCGATCCTTGACGTTCCTGCCGACCAGATCAGACGGATGAGCAGAGGACTTGGGATTGTTTCATCGGTGCATTTGGAGGCATGAGAAGGCCCCTTGATGCCAGCCCAGCCCTGCTTCCGGACTGAGTCTTTCTGCGGGACCCTGCCTCAGCCTGCAAATGAGGACAGCAGGTCCTGGGGCCCTTCTGAAAGAGCGTCACTGGAAGATCAGAGTGGAATAATTTTGGTCTTTTAGGTTTATGCACTAAACCACTATATTCAATTAAAACAACAACAAAACGTATATAAACTTTGTAAGTAATCCAGCATAAAATAAAAAATTTATATTTAAAAAACCCGGAAAAATATTATTCACAAATAGTAAAAGAAATAGAAATAAGAAAAATTATTCAACTTTTCTCTAAAATACCTTTTATTATTATTATTTTTAATGAAAATTTACAGACTTTGGATTTCCATTCATTCATTTTTGCACTTTTCTCCCTGCCTACCCCTATCTCCCTCTCCACCCCCCTTCCCCCATTTGCTCTTCTCTTTGAAAAGAAAAATTCTTTCATTGTTATACAATCCCTCCCCCCAAGTCCACTTCACTATGCAGCCTTTGTTCTGGACTCTGTAATCATAATAATACCTAATCATATATCCCCTTTAACAGCTCTCCCTCATCTGTTTCAATGCAGTATACATAATTTATCCCATCTTTCTCAGTCTCCCGCCAACCTCGATGTCAGTTTTACAACAGTGGCAGTATGCAGTATTTGTCCTTTTGTGATCAAGATATTTCACTCAGTATAATGTCCTCCAGGGTCACCCATTTTGAATAATATTGCATGAGTTCCTTGTTTTTCAATGCAGTGCAGTATTCCATTGTGTGAATATACCAGAGCTTCTCTATCCATTCATTGTTGATGTGCACTTGGGTTGTTTCCAACTCTTTGCTATTATGAACAAAGCCACAATAAACATGAGTGTGTATTTATCTGCTTGGGTGACAGTTATGGTCTCTTTGGGGTATATTCCCAGTAGTGGAATTGCTGGGACAAATGCTATTTCTATTTGCAACTTTTTGAGAAAGCGCCATACCGCCTTCCACAGTGGTTGCACCATTTTACACTCCCACCAACAGTGAATAAGGGTTCCAGTTTCTCCACAACCTCACCAGCATTTGTTGTTTGCTGTTCTGTTAAATTTTGCTATTCTTACTGGGGTGAGATGATATCTCACAGTTGTTTTGATAAAATACCTTTTTTAACCTGTTTTTGTATATGTTTTCCAAAGGAGATACAGGCCAAGTTCTGCTCAGAAGGCCAAGTTAGGGCAGGCTGCATTCTCCATCATCTCATCCATGCATGTTCTCTCTTGCTCTTGGTTCTTCTCCAGCAACTTCTCTTTGAATTGTACTATTAGCTTACATTTTAATGGACAGAGATTGTGAACAATTTTGCTTTCATTATTTAAGAAACAACCACCACCCAAGTTTCATCTTTATAGTCTTATGAGAAAAAAGTGAGAAGGTGAGTAAAGGTAACTGTTACAAAGTGATGCAAGAAGAGCGGGTGTTAATCAAACTGATGGTTTAAAAAAAAACAACACAAAAAACTGACTGTTCTGCAACTTTTGGGTAGAAATGAGATTTAAGCACATGAACATTTGGTGGATTTTGCCACCGAGCATCTGTTTCCCATTCTTGCAGATCCCATTTTTGCAGTGGAGTCACCACCCACCCCTCATTGTATAGTCTGGTGAGTTTTAGTCAAGGTCTCCTGTCCTCTTTCATTCGAAGTTACATTCTTGACCCAAACTAGGCCATCAAATGCTCTCTCTGGAATTTGACTCAAGCTAGCAGAGTCTGGTTGAAACACTGACCATTCTTCCCTGCTGCCTTGATGCCAGGGCACTCTAGGGTAGGTTGTATGAGTATGGTGCTCAGGGTAGAGAGTTGTACTATCAACTAGAAAGCACGCAGCTTGGATCCATTAGCTGCTTCATGGGCCAAAGATAGACAGTCTCTTCCCATGTGATTTACAGTCTCTGAAAATCCACTGGAGGCTTAGCTATGAATCAGTTCCAACTCGGCATACAACAACAGCCTAGACCTTAGAAATGTCCTGACTTCTATCTTTGAGAACGCCTGCCTGTTCAGCTTTCCCTTCAGTTCTTCAACCTACCTTTCAAATATAACCTGTCACTTACTACTGTTCATTTTTCAGCTCCATGGCTCCAAGCCCAACATCATAGAAAGAGATATGAGACATGAATAGATAAAATAAAGTCCAAGCCACTAGTAACTGTAGGTATTGGGCTTCTTATTTAAGCTTATGAAACAGGGAATAAAATCTCACAGGGCTGGGCATGTGAATTCAAAGAGATTAAACACCAATTCTAGGAGAGAAGAGAATTTTATTTATGCTCCAGTGAATCCACAGTGCCTGCCATAATACAGAGAAAAGGATCAATAATTATGTTGGCTGGATATCTGAAAATGCTTTGTAAGCCCTAACTAAGACATGAAAAGCTATATTCATTATTCCCAAGAAGAAAAAGGCTGATTTCTATTCTTCCTAACAATGTTTTGTCTTGGTCTTGTTTTGTCTTCCTTTCTTTGAATCTTTACACAAAACAGGATTGCTTTATATTGGCCAATTTGCCAGTTTCTAATGCTTGATTTCCTGAAATGAGAAGCCTGAAATAAGCACAGAGTGGGGTGAGTCTGTTTATAAAATGGAAGAAAGGAGGATATCCTCTCTTCTTTTTGTTCTCAGGACACAAATCCACATCCTCTGTTCTAAAAGTGATACTGAGGGACTGAACTCCACTCATAACTGATCTTCGGTACATTTTTGGAGGCTGTAAATCACACAAGAGGAGACTGGCATCTTTTTTCTTGTGGAGCTGCTGGTGGATTAGAACTGCCAGAGAGGTTCTGCCTTTGGGTTAGCAGTTAAACTTCCTAAGGTCTTCACCAGGAGAGCTCCCTAATGAATCCAACATCAACCGGTTAGGAAATAAATTCAAGGCAGGGCAGGAGCACTGTTCTTTACAGGACAACGATTTCTGAACAGCTGAGGAGCTGTTAACATTCCATAGGTACACTCCCAAGCTTTCCCCTCCAAGAAAAGTTGTTAGGTGCTATGGATTCCTACTCAAGGAAACCCTATATAGAGCAGATTTAAACCCTGATGGATCCTGGATGGGGCCCCCTATTCCAGATACAGGAATTACGGAGGGGAAGATATTATCCTAACTAGTGACGCCAGATGCTTCTGAGTCTGTAAGGTCAACGTGGTACCATCAACACAAGGGGGTAAATGAGAGAGAGATTCGAAGTTTCAGCCTGGGATCAGACCGAAGGAAAAGCCCACTCAGCAGATTCATGTGAAGAGCGCGCCAGAGAAGGCGGGCTACATTTTTGAGGGCGGGATACCAAAAACCCACAATATGAAAAAACAAAAAATAAATTTTAAAAAACAACCTCCTAAAGGGTTGGAGCGGACCTAGAACAGCTCCATCCTCTGATTCATGCTGCCCCCTAGAGGCCTTCTGAGTATCATGGCTCCCTTTCACGGCATTCCTGGTTTACCGGTCAGGATGTTCAGGATGTTTACTGTTGGATCAGAGGGTTCCTATGGATACCTGAGAACCCCGTGCTCCAACTGAACTTGAATGCTGCCCGCTGGGTTGGCGAATCACGAGTCTCTGGAGTTGACCCTTGGCCCCATCACTGGCATTTCTGCGCGCCCCTGCAAAAACCTACTCTTATTGATCAAGCCTGAATATTTGGGGCGAGGGAAAGGTAAACAAAAAAGAAAGAGCCAAAACTAGAAAAAGAAAGTTGCCAGCCACTCCCGTTCTCCCATTTAAGCCTTCGTTGGCTTTTGACTCCCCTCTGCAGCATTCTCCACGGTCTATCCTGGAACTTTTCCTCTTGTCATCTGCAAATAACCCTCTTTTGTCAACGCAATCTCTTCTGTCTCAATCTCCAAACTTTTGGTCCTTCTTCTGCTCTCCTTACGCTAAGGCTCAAGTCACGACAAATGTGAGACCATTTCCTGGATCGCCCAAGACCATAATCTGGGGATGGAGGTGTGGGGTGTGGGGTGCAGGAGTGAATAGGGAGTCCAGGAAAGAGGATTAAGGGGGGAAAGATGGAGGATTCTTCAAGTCTGGTACAGTGTAGGGTTTAGTGCCTATCTGGACCTGAGTCAAGCGGGGTCAACCTGAAATTACTCCAAGACTGCAGTGATGAGACCGGAAGTGGCCAGATGAGGAAGGGTCATTTAAGGACACGGTTCATCATCCTGGCCCGCCCCTGAGGTACCTAGGCCAATCAGAAGCAGCCCCAGCACCGCCTCCTTACAGTACTCTTAGCAGCAACGGTGTAAGAGGCAAGGTCGATTTACATAACCAATCAGAGCGCCACCCTCAGGCGAGACCGCTAAAAAGTAGGATCTGTAGTAGTGAGTATTTGACCATCTTATAGCGAGTGGCCCCGCAACAAAGCAACCAATCAGGAATTGCCAATGAGTTTACGTTACCTCGGTCTCAGTAGGGCCGGCCATCACAATCCTACCCTGCACCACAATCAGACTCGGCAATCGAGGTCTTCATTCCAGTACCTATTCCAGGGCCAGGGGAGGGAATGATTAGACCTTGAAGGCGGAGAAGGCATTAGAAATGTCCCTAAATTACAGCGTCTTCCCTCCTAGGAGTTAAAGGTGTCTTCGTGTCTCTCCAGTCTAGAGTTTGGGTTCAAACGAGGTGTGCAGACGGGGGCTGCAAGAAGGCTCCAAATCAAACACAAAAGTGAATGATTTAGCAATATTATTCAAAATGGTTGACTCTGGAGAACATTATGCTGAGTGAAATATCCCAGTCACAAAAGGACAAATATTACATGATGCCACTGTTGTAGAATGGGACTGTCCTTGGGGTTGGGGAGAGACTGAGTAAGATGGGTTCAATAATGTATACTGCACTGAAACAGAGGAGGGAGAGAACCGTTTAAAAGAGAGATATAGCTGGGTGTTTCTGTCATCACAGGAGACTGGAGCGAGGGCTGCACGGTGGAGGGGACCTGGGGGAGGGTTTGTAAAACAATGAAAGGGTCTTTTCTTTTGCTTTTCCATAATTTTTGGACTCATGCACTTATAACTTGTTAGTCAAATTTGTGTCTTCTAGGTTGCAGCACCCCCATGATGCATCTTCAAGGATATGAACATGTACAGCCAAGCACGGTCAACAAGAGTGCATCTAAATTCCAAGGTCGATTTCCATGGTGGTCTATGTGTTTCCTACTGCCAAAGGGGCCCTTTAGAGTAGTGAGAGAAGATCTTCACCCTGGGACCCACAGCGTCCCTTTTCAGCAGGAGGTGGCTAGGAGAGTGCGCCATCCCCTTTTCCTTGTGACTCAGGGTGGGGTCTCTCTCAGGGAGGAGTGATGGGGAATGGCAAGGGACACACTGACAGAGAGGATTGATCGGAGCTGGCTTTGACAGGCACTGTGGCATTTGGACGGGAGCAGACTGGGGGGGAGGGTAGAGAGAATGGTGCAACGATGAATGAGTGGAGGCCCAGGATCTCTGTAGATGTTTATGAAAATTGGTGGAATATAATTATAGAAGAAAAAAAAAAGTGAATGATTTAGATAAGCTGCCAACCTGGCTTCCCCTTACCAGAAAAGGTCTGAGTGCTGTAGCCCTCCAGTAAGGGGCTGTAACAGCCACAATTAAAGAAAAGGGTGGAGGGAGCTGATGGAGAACTCAAATCAGCTTGAGCGGCTTGAGTCAAGCAGGCTTGTTGGCTGGGTAGTGGCTTGTGTCATGGTAGCACCTGGAACTGTGCCTGAGAATACGCATTCCCAGCCCTTGTTGCATCTGCCATTTTAACCTAATGTCCACTATGTTGTTTACCTGTTAAAATAGTCCTCTCCCTAAAATCCAATGCAGCACCTCTTTGGTCTGAAGTAGCTAGAGGATAAGAGAATACTATCCCTGCCTATTCATTCTGGACATCCACCAGAACAAATGAAAGGTAGCCCTGGGGCAGAGATGGGGCTAGTTGAAAGAAAACAAAGAAGTTAATATTTTGTTGTTGTTATGTGCCGCCTAGTCCCTTGCAACTCATAGCGACTCTATGTACAAAAGCCCTGAAATCTGCTCTATCCTTTGCCAACTTTACTGTCTCTGCCACACCCACCCTCAATTATCCCAGTCCCTGAATCAATGTCTCACTAAGGGTCTTTCTTGCGCAGTCCCTCCACCCTCCCAAGCATGTCCCTCTCCAAGGACTGGTCCCTCCTTGCAACATGCCCAAAGTATGTCAAACGAAGCCTCAGAATGTTTGCCTCCAAGGAGCAGCCTGGCTTCACTCTATCCAGGACGAACCTGTTTGTTCTCCTGGCAATCCATGGTATATTCAATACTCTTCTCCAGCACCACAGCTCACAGGTGCCAATTCTCTATCATCCCTAGTCACTGTCCCAACTCTCTGACACACAGCAAGCAATTGCAAACACTATGGCCTGGATCAGGTGCACCTTACAGTCTGACTGACATCATTGTTCTTTGGTACTTTGGAGAGGTTCCTGACAGCAGACTTTCCCAATATAATTCATCTTTTAATTTCCTGACTGCTGGTACCAAGAGTGTTGACCACGGAGCCAAGCAAACTAAAACTGTTAACAATATCAATCTCTTCACCATCTATAATGCTTAGAATCTTTGCTTTCTTGATGTTGAGCTTCAATCCATATTGAAAGCTGTAGTCCTTGACCTTCTGCAGCAAGTGCTGCAGGTCCTCCTGTTTCAGCAATCAGGATTGTATCATCTGCATAACAGATTGTTGATGAGTCTTCCTCCAATCCTGATGCCACATTTGTTCTTAAATGCCCAGGAGTCAGTTCTAACCTACAGCAGGTCCAGCATAAAATAGAATAAAACACATGATCCTATGTTGTCCTCACAGTCATTGCTGTGTGAGCCCATTGTAGCTAGTGTCAAGCCAGCCTACTGAAGGTCTTCATCTTTTTCGTTGGACCTTTATTTTACCAAGTATGTGTTTCATGTTTACTTCAGACTGACCTTGGACTAACTCATAGGCCAGGAGTGAGTGTGTGTTCAAACTATAAAAATCTTATGACAAAAAGCTCAAGAAATCATTTTGAAACAGTGATTTGGAGGCAGTTTCTCCTTGTCATAAACTCTAAGAGTTGAGGCTTCATACCACAGGACACACACAGGTGACAAAAGTCAAGTGAAACAAGAGATTGAAGCAGTAAATTCTTTACTAGGAGAAGAAATAGCTGTAGGTATTGGGGAGGGAAGTAAATATATACATGAAAAAACTGAAAAAAGATTAAAAAAATTATAAATTTTGGAAGCCCAGGGGAAAATGGTCTTAAGAAACTTAAACACTGGGAGACTGAGAAAGCTAAGGGAGTTCAGCTTATAGTGATGGGTTAAGGTTTTAGGTATGACGGTGGAGTGAGGTATGTCAAGGGCCTAGGAGAGAAGCAGGGGGAGAATTGGAAGGGGTACCCCAGGTATGGGATGGGGTGTAGAAGTCCATAGAGAGGATGTGTCCCAGAGTTCGACACATCAGAAATTGGGCTTGTGCTTTTTGAGTTCCACCATAAGATGATGAATATTGATGAGCTCAGCCCGGGCAGGGAGGGCTCGAAGCTGAGGCTGGGACAGTACCCGGTGGAAGCGATGATAGAGCTGGATCAGCTGGGTCAGTGCTCCCTGGTCAGAGAAAGTCAAGGAGGAACAGACATTACAGTAGTACTAACAATAAAGGTTAGGAATCAAGAGGGTTAGAGCTCATCCAGAACTTTAGCCTGAACTGGCAGTTGAAGATCAAGAGTTGTTTGATCTTCGTTTCCCTTCACCCAAAGGCAAGAGGGGGTGGGAGGAAAAAAAAAGTCAGTTCTGGAATGAGGAAGGTAGAACTGGAGACTGGGAATTGCAGGTCACCTGGATGATACTGGTTCCGTTTCTGAAGTTGGTAAAACTCCTCATTACATCCTGACTCAGAGACTCGACTGATGTTTTCCATGAACTACCAAAGCCACGGATCAGCTGAGTTACTCGGGCTGACAACAGAAAGAAAGAGATGTTGAGAGAGACAAGGCTGCAATCTTTGACTCCAGTAAATCCTCCCCAGTGCACAATCATCTTTTCCATCTAACCCCTTTTCTACCCAGTCTAGTCTTACTTACTCCCCATATGCATCCTATCATTTTTTGTCTTTACACTAACTTTACCATTGCCCCAACAACTACCACACAATCCTCATACCTTCTTCCCCTCGAAGTCTCTCAGCCTGTCCACGCTCAATCAAAGCCTCAGCTTCCTTCACAAAAGCCACCAGACCACCAAAAGGGGGAGACAGTAACTCTTCAATGAACTCCTGGAGAGATAAAGACACACAGGTTCATATGTCTCGGTTCTGGTACCATGGCTGACAAGAAGCTCAGAAGCACACTCCCACAGCAGAATGGCTAAACTTTGGAAAGGACACACATTTGAAGACATTGCTGATCTCATGAAAAGGCGAAAGCCCCAAGGATTCTTTTTTTTTTAGGATTCTCTTTTTTAAAAAAAAAAAGAATTTTTTTAAGAGATACAGAGCAAGACTTTAAACTGAAGTTAAAGGCAGAGAACTAAGGAGATGGAGTCAAGACTAGAACTGGAGGGCTAGGCAGCTGGAAGAGAGACAGGGCTGCCAAGGTACAAATGGCTATGACATCTGCTATATGAGACAGCCTGATGCCACTCTGGAGTGGGGAAGCTTGAGGGAAAACCCTCAAGGGACAAAAATGTAGACCCGGGTAAGTGGCACTTTTTGTGTATTATATATAGGAGGCTTCCTTTTCCTCTGGGGGAAGATATCCTCAGAACCAATGTGGATCTGCAGGACTCCTGCTCAAAAAATGAACTCAAAGAACATCTAACACATAAGAACACAGGCTACCTCAAGAATCAGCAGGAAAAAATAGGCAACCAATTTAGCTTTCCAATATTGAAATTGTCAGATACACAGCTGTGTACTTTGGATTAAATGTTTTTTAGAAAGTAAAGGTGTAAACACAAAGATGCTCAATTGAGCAGAACTATTAAGAGCAAATAGAATTGAGTCTGAGAACAATCTGGAACAAGGGGTGCAATGCATTGTGGGGTGGTCTGGGGGAGTGGGGAGGGAGGTAGAAAATGTGCAACAGTGAATAAAAAAAGGGGAGAAAGAGTAAAAAGGATTAAGTATTTTTCTATGATGTTGCTGGAGAAAAGTACTGAGGACTGCTAGGAAAACAAACAGATTCATCCTGGAAAGGGTTAAACTGGGCAGCTCCGTGGAGGCAAGGATTCTGAGGCTCCGTCTAACATACTTTGGACATGTTGTAAGGAGGAACCAGTCCTTGGAGAGGGACATCATGCTTGATAGGGTGGAGGGACAGTGCAGGAGGGGAAGGCCCTCTATGAGGTGGATTGATTCAGTGACTGGGATAATCAGGATGGGTGTATCAGAAAGGCATCAATTATTGTTCTGTCATCCTTAATTATTGTCTAGACACACTGCAACCAACTGAGAAGACAACGGCCTAGATTAGTCTCTAGACTGACATCATTGCTCTTTAGCACTCTTGAGAAGTCTCTGACAGATTTTCCCAGTGCGATTCATCTCCTGATTGCCTGACTAATGGTTTCAAAGGTAATGACTGTGGATCTGAACAAGATGAAATTGTTAACACGTTGCAGCACACTTTTTAAATTGACGGCTGTGCTTAGAAACACATTTGCTGTCATTTGCGGCAACATGTTAACTTCAATGTTTTCTCCATTTATCATGATACTTCCCATTGGCCCAGTGGTGAGGATCTTTGTTTTCTTGATGCTGAGATGTAGTCCATATTGAAGGCTGCAGTACTTGATGTTTTGCAGCAAATGCTTGAAGTCTTCCTCAGTTTCAGCGAGCAAGGTTTTGCAGCCTGCATAAGGCAGATTTTTAATGAGTCTTCCACCAATCCTGACACCACATTCTTCATAAAGTAAGCCTCCTGAATGATTGATTCAGTATATACATTAAAAAGGTATGAAGAAAGGATGTACCCAATGACAGAAGCTCAATAGATAGAAACCAAGTTTTAACAGATTTCAAGGGAGAAATTGGCAACTCCACAATATGAGGGACAGAATGACTAGAAAGAAACTCAACAATGACACCGAAGAACTAAGCAATCTGATTAACAAACTAGATTTTGTTAACATATAAATACCATACCACCCAACAAGAGCACAAAATACATTCTTCTCCAGGGCACAGTATAGACCAAATGTTGGGTCATGAAGCAAGACTAGACTCAACGAACTTAAAGACTTTAAAATACTGCAAATCTTTTCAGATCACAACGCTATGTATTAAAGAAATACAAAACAGCATAAAATGTCATCTCACCTTGGTAATATAGCAATGTTTAACAAGAAAGCAAAAACAAATGCTGGCAAGGAAGAGACTGGAACTCTCACACACTGCTGATGGAAATCTACAATAATGCAACCATTAGGGAAAGCAGTTTGATGTTTCCTTAGAAAGTTGGGAAGAGAAATAATATTCGATTCAATAATTCCACTCCTAGGTATATACATCCTAGAAATAAGAACTGTGACACAAGCAGATATATTCACACCTATATTTATGACAGCAAAGATCTGGAAACAACCCAAGTGTCCATCAACAGACAAGAAGACTGTTATTCATCCTTAAAAAAATTATCAAGAACTTGTGAAATGCTGTGCAACATGGATGAATTTAGAACAAATTCTGCTGACTGACAGTTACAAAATGACAATTATTGTAGAAAACCACTAATATAAAAAGAGAAGGAAAGGTTTATACAGAGAAGTATATTTGGGATGGTGAACAAGGATGAGAAAGAAGGAAAAGGAGTAAAAATTGACATGCTAGGTGAAGGGAGAGGTAATATACAGTAAGATTTTTATTAGACATTATAATAAATGAATTAATAAATTATAATTAATGTTATGAATCCAAATACCTTTACATGAATGAACGAAAAACCAGTATGAGTTGTAAACTTTCATGAAAAAAAGGCAGCTAGAGAAGATAGATTCCCTACACATGAACAATAATTAGAATATTTTAAGTCAGAAAGCAATGGAAAAGCATAAATATTTAGAGAATGTGACTTTTAACCTGGAATTTGATAGAAAATAAGCAAAACTATTTTCCCCAAAACAAAGATGAAGTAGAGACAAATATACACAAACAAAATCAGTTTACTACCAATAGACTTTCACTAAAGGAAGGAATAGTAAACAAATAAAATTATAAACAAGCATGCAGACCCAAATAAGCACAATCACCATTGGATAAAAAAAGTGAGTCATTCAACTGTACTTATATTAATAAAAAATTATAGATAGGTTACAAGAATGAGAAAAGGTAGGAAAAGGGAATAAAAATCAATGGTGGGTAAAGGGAAAGGCAATATACAATAAAAGGTTGACTGGAGATTGTAATTAATTCATTAGTCAATATCATTCATGTTATAAAAGGGAGCCTATTGTTCATCTCAATATTGTAAATTCTCAGTATTTCCCAAGTTGATGTACAGATTTAATGCTATATCAAATTCCTGATGGATTTATGGTTATTCCAAACTCCTGAGAAGTTAGGAGTTTTTTAAACTCCTGAATGGGTTATAAAATTGATATGTAAAAGAAAACTGTCAAGAACAGTCTTTAAAAAAAACTAACTAGTATAGAACATATCACTACTATCACATGTAAGCAAAATCTTGCTGTAGATTACCAAAAATGACTGGAACAGTACATTGAGAGAGAATTGTAAAAACGTAATCTGGATTTAGAGTTCAGAATGAAAGATGCATAGTGGAGTGGACTGGGGGAGGGGCAAGAATTGTATAACAGTGAAAGTTGTTTTTTTTTTAATTTTCAGAGAGAAAAGCCAACTAGGGGGAGGGGTGGGCAGGGAGGAAAGTGTGCAACAATGAATGAATGGAAATTAAAAGTCTCTATAAATTTTCATTAAAATTTAAAAAAGTAATCTGGATTTAGAAGCGCCTGTGGCACTAGGAATATCATTACTAATGTCAGATGGATCATGGCTGAAAGTAGAGTATCAGAAGGCTGTCTATCTGTGTTTTATTGACTATGCAAAGGCATTTGACTATGTGGATCACAACAAACCACAGTTAACAATTAAGAAGAATGGGAATCCCAGAACATCTGATTGCTTTCATGCAAAACCTGTATGTAGTCCGAGAAGCTGTTGTCCAACACAAAGAAATGCTCAAAAATCACTGGCAATAAGAGAGAGGCAAATCAAAACCACAATGAGATATCACCTTACCCTAATAGCAGTGGCAGAGCTTAGCAAGGCAGCAAGTAAAAAATGTTGAAGAGGATGTAGTGAGATATGAACTGTTATACATTGCAGTGGGATTGTAAAATGGTACTATCACTCTGGAAGACAATCTGGTGTTTCCTCAAAAAGCTGAACATAGAAATTCCATATGACCCAGCTATTCCACTGCTTGGAATATACCCTGTGAAAATGAGAACTGAGGCACAAACAAAGAATTGTACACTATTGTTCATAGCAACATTATTCACCATAACAAGAACATGGCAAGAGACCAAATACTCAACCAAAATGGAATGGATTGAGAAATTATGGTACATTCACACAATGAAATACTATGCAGCATGCAGGAGCAATGATTTTGTAAATTACTACCTACCTTGGGAGGGACTGGAGAGCAGAATCATGCTAAGGGAACTAACTCAGTCTCATAAAGACAAATATATTTCTGTTTAAGACCATTATTGTAGAATGAGTACAAGGATCCAAGGAGGGCATAGGGGGTTCTTAATCATAGCATCACAAAATTTGATGGGTGGAGGGAGGGTTGGGTAAAGGAAAGGGGAAATATCCAGTGTGAAAAACAATATAAAATTTAAAAAAATGTAAAAAAAGCAGCAGCAGCAGCTGTTGTCCAAATAGAGCACAGGAACACTGCACAGTTAAAAAATCAAGAAAGGAGTGCATCAGTGTATCGTTTCTCTATACCTTTTCATCTATACAAGCTGAACAGATCATTCAGAAGGCTGGATATTATGAAGAAGAATGTGGCATCAGGATGGTAGGAAGACTCATCAAGTTATCCAGATGACACAACTCTGCTCGCTGAAACTGAGGAAGACTTGAAGCATTTGCTGTAGAACATCAAAGACTGTAGCCTTCAATTTGGATTGCATCTCAACTTCAAGAAAACAAAGACCTTTACCACTGGGCCAATAGGAAGTATCATGACAGATGGAGAAACAACTGAAGTTGTTAATGATTTCCTCTTGCTTTGATATATAATCAACACTTTTGGCACCAGCAATCAGGAAATCAGAAGACAATGGGAAAATCTGCTGTTAGGGACCTCTCCAGAGTGCGAAAGAGCAACAATGTCAGTCCAGAGACATATGCACCTGACCAGACCATGGTTTTCTCAATTGCTTGCTTTGCATCTGATAGCTAAGGATGAGAGAAGAAGCATCAAGTTTGAGTTGTGATGCTGGAGAAGAGTATTAAATATATACCATAGACTGCCAAAAGAACAAACAGGTTTGTCCCGGAAAGGGTGAAACCAGGTTGCTCTTTGGAGGTAAGGATTTTGAAGCTTTGTCTCACATACTCTGGGCATGTTGCCAGGAGGGTCCAATACTTGGAGAAGGACATCCTGCTTGGAAGGGCAGATCAGTGCAGAAGAGGAAGACCCTGGATAGATGGACTGACACAGTGACTATGGCAATGGGATCAGGTGTATGAAAGAAGATGAGGTTGGCTCAAGAGAAGCCAAGGTTCAGAGCTATTGTTCAGAGGGTCACTATGAGTTGTTGTCGACGGGGTGTTAACAACAACAGTCTAGACACTGATGAAAAAGATGATTAAACTTGCCCTATAATGTATGATAAGTAAAGTTATTGTAGGCATAGCCGAATTAATCAAATGAATAGAATAGGGCAAGACAGACATCTTTGTGAAACTTTGCTATATGACAGAGATAGATTAAGCAGAGAAAAAATTGTGTATAAATGGTCTGGGTCAATCATTACTAATATAAAGAAAGAACTCGGTTCCTATCTCATATTACATCAAAATCAATCCCAGAAGATTTGCGACTAAAAATACTAGGGAGAAGAAAGTATATAGTATTATTCAGATCTTAGTAGGGTGAAGAATTTCTTAAATAAGATACAAAACTAAGACTGACAAACCAAATTACATTAAAATTATGCATTTCTGTTTACAAAACCCACTAGCACTCAGCTGATTTCAAATCATAGAGTCTCTCCATCTGGTTTCCAAGCCTGGAAATCTTTATGGGAGGAGACTCCCTTTCTTTCTTCTGTGAGTGGCTAGCAAATTCAAACCTCTGATCTTTTGGTTAAGAACCCAACACATTACAAACTATACCACCAGGGCTCTGTTCATCAAAAGGAAAAGACTAAACTGAAAATTTAAGACATCAAAATAAAAACATTAAAAGAATTAAGATTGGATGCCATCAAATATTTGCTATCCATATAACCCAGAAGAGATTGCTATATGTAATATATAAAGAACTCTTACTAATAAAAAAGGAAAAATATAAGTAATCTCATTTTAAAATTTAAAAACTTTTATTTTTCATAATTAAGTTTTTTTTTAAAAATAATAACTTTTTTTTTTAACGTGTGTACCGTCAAATTGGATCTGACTGGTACAGGAGGCGACTGTTTCTCCTTCTTCAGCAGAGCATCTGGTGGATTTGAACCACGCACCTCTGCAATTGCAGTGCAGTTTCCTACCACTAGGCCACCAGAGCTCGCCTAAATAATAACTTTTAATTTTTTCAATTAAAAAAATCTAGAACAGAAATACTTGTATGGCCACTGAATATTTGAAATAATGGTCAATCTCATTAGTAACTTTGCATAGTCATTTTGGCACCAGTAGCCAGGAAATCAAAAAACGTATTGCCATGGGAAAGTCTGCTGTTAGGGACCTCTCCAAAGTACTGAAGAGCAATGGTATCTCTCTAGAGACTAAGGCGCGTCTGATATAGGCCATGGTCTTTGCAATCACTTGTTATGCATCAGAGAGTTGGACAATGACTAGAAGAATAGAAGAATTGATGCCTTTGAGGTGTGGTGCTGGAGAAGAGTACTGAATGTACCATGGACTGCTAAGAAAACAAACAGATTCACCCTGGAGAGGGTTAAACCAGGCTGCTCCTTGGAGGCAAGGATTCTGGGTCTTTGTCTGACATACTTTGGACATGTTGTAAGGAGGGACAGGTCCTTGAAGAGGGACATCATGCTTGGGAGGGTAAAGGGACGGCACAAGAGGGGAAGACCCTCTATGAGGTGGATTGATTCAGTGACTGGGGTAATCGGGATGGGTGTGTCAGAGGCAATGAGATTGGCACAGGATAGAGCGGAGTTTAGGGCTGTTGTACATAGGGTCGCTATGAGTCGCAAGCAACTCGATGGCACATAACAAGAACAACAACAACAACAACAACAACAACAACTCTTAACCCAAAGGCTGCACCTCTGCCAGTTTGACTCTACCAGCTGCTCTGAGAAAGATGGGAAGTCTCCTCCCATTGAAATTCACAGCCTCCGAAACCCAATGGTGTGTCGCTGTGAGTTGTCAGAATTAGCTTGTTGGCAGTGAGTGAGTGAATAAAGTTAACACTGGCAACCTGTAGTCAGCAAGTGAATTTCCACTAATGGGGGAGGAACAAAACAGAAGAACGGTGAGTACAGCTAACAACTTCAAGAGTCAATGTTAAAGAAGTGTAAACATAGAAACTGTTGAGCTGGTATATGATTTGCTGTATACTGTGTATATCACAAGAATAAAAAAATTGTACATTTATATGCTAAGGTCTACTGAGTGCCACCACTACATGCATACATGGCAAGCAAATAACAGCACACAGACCTGTTCCTCTCTTTTCCCCATATCCATACCTGTGTCCGTGCATTAAGTAGCTGCTGGAAACTTTCAACTTCTTTGCTGTCATCTGCAGCCCGCTCCTGAGGAGAGACAAAGAGAAATCTCAAGCTTGGGGAGAAGAGGCCTTCATTCAGGATATTCCCTTAATACCACATTTAGTGAACATGGTCAGACATTGTGCCGCACTCCAAGAATAAAACATTGACCAAGACAGGCATACTCTCTGCCTTCACAAAGCTAACATGGTCATGGAGGAAATGGAATCATCTAGTATGAGAGAGAGGAGGTCGCCATTACCATTAACACGCCCAGCATCATGTCATAGTTGTTGATCAGAAACACAAGCTGTTCCTTCCTTGAGGAGAACTCAGCTGCCACTCGGAGGACAAAGTTCTCCACCTCCACCTGAAAACAACAAAAGGAGGTGCGGACAGGAGAGGGCAGGCTCCAGCCCTCCTCCAACGCCTGCCCACACCAGCAGTCCATCTGGACTTGGAGGTCTCTCTTGTCCCCATTACCTGTAGCTGTCCCAGGAGTTGCATCGTCCGCTCATTGGGAATTGTCTGATTGATACTGACAAGAGCAGAAGAAAACTCTGCATATCGGCGAGTGATCTGGAGGAAAGAAGGTAGAAAGAAAATCCTATCAGCCTCCTGGCCCAACTCCCTTGCAGCCAGACAACAAGGCTTCCCTTTGACTCTTGTCTCTAATCCCTTCTGCCAACAGCACCCAATCCACCCTGAGTTTGGTCACATTCTCAAACTACTCCCTCACAACATGGCTAAGTAACCACTCAGGCCTGCAACCATGACCCTGGCCAATTCCCATGATGTGGGAATGGGTAAAGGCTGGAGCCCAGCAATTCAGGAACCCCTTTGCCACTGTGCCCTCCCTTACATAGTGGGGCCGCGTATCCAGTCCTCCAAGACGTTGAGGGTCCGTGCTTCGGACACTCTGGACATTCATCTCCAGGATCAGCTCAAACCGAGGCCACAGCAAGGCAAGCACTTGTTCCCAATACCTGTGGGCTTAAACAAAATCAGAGATTAGGTGGCAAGGAAGATCAGAAGGGAGGTAGAGCACAGGGGAGGCCCAGTCTAACACTGGGGCATCCTTCAGAATACGGGTTGAGGGTGGCAGAGGTTTGAGGAGGAGAGGTATGAAAAGTGAGTCAAAGCAGCAGTCCTGCCTCAGAGACAGATGAACAAGGGCCAATGATACCAATCTGCAGGAGCCCAAGAGGTCAAAGGAATTGTGTTAAGGATAAAAGCTCAAGGCAAGATGGGACCAACGACCAGAATTCAAGTGACCTGTCCAGGGCAGGAACATCCCTCTTTGTGGCAATGTTGCGGAATCGAAGGACGATGTGGATACAGAGGAAAACAGCAATGGCATCATAGCAGTCCGCAAGATAGGACTCCAAGTGTTTCTGTGATTTAGGGACAAGCAGAGAATAGGAAGAGAACATTTGCTAGTTTGTCATCCCCAGTGGCTGTGGATGAATATGTGTATTTCTCTGGGATGAAGAGCAGTGGCAGAGAAGGAAGATATAGACCTAAAAGTTAAAGGGTCCCCCCTTTTCTATCCCCTCGGGTCTATGTTTATGAAAGCTCAGAAATGGCAGAATTTAGAGCTGAGAACGGCCCAGGAGTTGGATAAACAAGTTTAAGGAACATTTCATTTTCCAGTGCCATTTCCTGGGTGTGAATAGTCAAAAGAGGTGGTCTCAGGGACTCCATGTGGTCACACTATGAGCAACTCACAGCCACCGAGCCAGAAACAACTCATAGCTGACCCTCCTTTGGGTTTCAAAAGCTGCAAATCACACAGAAGCAGAGTATCCACCTTTCTCTCAGAGGTGCTAGTGGATTCAAACCACCAGAGAGACATGGCCTTTGGGTTAGCAGCACAATTCCTTACAGACTGCAGCACCCGAGCTCCCTGTCTGCGAGCAATGGAAACACAAGCCTAAAACTGTTTTGGAGAGAGGAACCCTGCTCTCAACACTACTGTAGTTATGAGCGCACCCACCACCATGCTGATGAGAACAGGACAAAGGAGTCTTAAGAGCACAGGAGAAACGGATCTTACCAACGTCATGCTGAGTGTTCGGCCCATCACAGCATGGAAGAGGTCATGTGCGGCGGGGCCAGACACAGCAAAGAACTCACAGATGAAAAGATATTCACGGCAGGAGTTGTCTAGGAGGGCATAGTGTTGACTGCGGAAGAGGGCTTCAAATGGATACTGGAAGAGGAATCGGTTAAGAAGTGAGCCAGAAAGGATGGCACCCAATGTCAATCCCCCATGTGTGTAGCCAGATGCTCAGAAAACCTGGGTAACGGGAGATGGAGACCCTGCCCGTCATCTCATCCCTATCTGACGCAAGGCCTGGCTGTGGAACAGAATCCTGAAACGGGCACTGAGGAGGTGGTGTAGAAAAAGGAGCCCCAGAAGCAGCACCTACGCAACTTGCATCCACCCCAATACCTGTCTCATGACACAGCATTCCCCTTACCTTATCTCTTTCCTCTCATGCCCTCAAGTCAAGGTTCTTAACCCTTTCACCTTAGCACACCAAAGGCTTTAGAGACAATTACTTACAGGGCTAAGAAAATCTATATACAGTAACTGAAGGACAGCAAGCTTTGCCCTGAGGCCCAGTTCCCCAGCCCTGGTGCTGACCCAAGTCCAGAGAATTCCTTTACATTGAAGCTTGTTCTTCCCCTTACCCTCTGCTCTCCCCGCTGGGCTGTATGGGGTACCAGGATGGGGGCTTCAAGTTCAGTAGGAGAGATGACAGAGCCACGGGTCCCCAAAGTGAAAATGGTGTTCCTGCTGCGAAGTGATGGCTTTGAGAAGAATCGTGCAAAGGATCACAGTCAAGGAAAACAATGAGACCACAAATGGACCCTAAAACTCACTGCTATTTTGACTCAAGATACAATTTAAAAAGAACTAAAAAAAAAAGTTTCAATACTTCTAGGGGCCCTGGAAGGCAGGGGTGACCTAGATGTTTCTTAGCACGCTAAGTGCTGGCTCTGAAAATGGACTTCAGAGTGTGCACAAATCCCGAGATCATACAAAACACTATGTATCAAGATCATATATGCATTTTTCTGAAGAGACCATCTTGTTGTGGCTGTGAGCCATGGAGTTGGAACTGACCCACAGCTGACCCTCCAAGGCGTTTTCAGAAGCAGCAGATCACACAGGAGGAGACTGCTCATCCTTCTCCCTCAGAGCAGTTAGTGGATTTGAACCCCACGCCTTCTGGATTGCAGTGCAGCTTCTTACCACAAAGCCACCAGAGTTTTCCTACCAAAAAACCTAAGAAGCAGTGAACGGAGTCAGATGGAGCTAGAAGTTCTCTCTCTCTTTCAAAGACCTAGCACAGAGGTTCTCCAGTTCAAGGATATCTTTCTTTGCGGTGTCCTCCACCCCCATTAGATCATCTTTCTCAGCAACCTCCTCATACTAGATAAAACAGAAAAGAAAGCTGGTAAGTACCTCTTCCCACAGAATAATAAAAAAATCCCTCTCCATGTGGTTCCTCCCTGTCCAGTGTCCCCTCCTCTCAGTTCATGTGCTCGGGCATACCCTCCTTGGCCTCACCTGCACCTTCATGAGCCGCCCCAGGTAAGAACGGTAGTAGGACAGGTAGATCTTGCTCAGTGTTTCCACATACTCGTCCCTGATCTCCTTCGCCGTTGCTCGCTCATTGCCCAGCAAGAACTGATAGAAGAACCTGGAGGACCAAGGATAGGTCAGTCTCTCTGCCCACCCAGAGACCAGATGCCCACAAGCCTAGAGGCCACCCTGTGCCCTTCTTCAGTTTCTGACCTGTACTTCAGTAGGGCCGTCTGAGGGATTTGATAGTTGGTCATTGGTTTTCGGAAGGAATAAATCTTCTGGAGAATGAACTCTCGAATCTTTGTCACTGCCTGGATATGGGGGACCAAACACAGGGCATGAAACTCTTTGGGAGGAACTGGAGAAGAGTATTGAGAATACCATGGACTGCTAGGAAAACAAACAGATTTGTCCTGGAAAGGGTTAAACCGGGTGGCTCCTTGGAGGCAAGGATTCTGAGGCTCCATCTAACATACTTTGGACATGTTGTGAGGAGAGACCGGTCCTTAGAGAGGGACATCATGCTTGGGAGGGTGGAGGGACAGCGCAGGAGAGGAAGGCCCTCTATGAGGTGGATTGATTCAGTGACTGGGATAATTGGGATGGGAGTGTCAGAGACAGTGCGATTGGCACAGGACAGAGCAGAGTTTAGGGCTGTTGTACATAAGGTCGCTATGAGTCGCAGGCGACTCGACGGCACTTAACAACAACAACAACAAAGGAAGCATATAGTGACTATAGCAATGGGCTCAGGTATATCAGAATGAGGATGGCACAGGATAGGGCAAGGTTCAGGTCTGTGGTTCACATAGTCACAACGAGTCATAGTCGACATGACAGGATCTAACAACCTAATAACAGTAACAAGGAGAAGCAAGAGATATTAAATATAGAATGTGGGGAATAACTCTACCATATTTTTTAAGCTTTTCAGAGGAACTCAGAGAACTAAAAATGATTACCTATGCTTGGTACAGACAGGGTGAAGTTCCTGGGACAGGTTTCAGAGCTCTGCCAGAGAAATTCAGGTAGATTGTTAAGGAGGGAGCTTCTCCTATTCCCTACCTTTAGCCGGAGCCGGTCGAGCACACCTCTGACATCCGCACAAGCCGCCGTGCCCCTAGCCTCTTGCTCTCTGACTGCAGCTGCCTTGGCATCCAGCTCCTGTAACTGCTCCAGAAACCTGGGCTCTGTCACTGGAGCCTCCAGAATTGCCCTGGGTAGCAGGAAGGAGTAAAGTAAGTTAGGGTTAGATCCGGATATTCCTAGATTAAATACAAACCACACTTTATACTCAACTTCTGTCTTCTGCACCATTTTATACTGGTTTCATGCAGTCTGGCTATATGTACAAAGTGTTCTGTTCCCAGACTCTGCACATAAGCCTTAGATCCCCTCACTACACATCTGAACATGGATGATTCCTCATCTTTGGTTAAAGCACATATCACAGTTGGAATAGACTGTCAACTCACCCACCAACCTCTGGTCGGCTCCTGATGATGAGGATCTAGCAGATCCATATTGTAGGTGGGGTAGGTGCCCTAGTCTCGACCTGCCATAAACATTGCAACCCTTCAAACTGGTGACTCACGTGACTAGGGCAGAGGGTACCACCAGACCATCGACAAGCTCGCCAAGTTTTCCCCGAACTGCCTGACGGTTTCGAAGACGAATGTTCATGGCTCCTGACTGTTCCTGAAGTGTACGGATCTCAGAGCTGATGGAGCTAAGGTCACTCTGGAAAGCTCCCAACATCTGCTCCATGCGCTGGGGAGTGAGGGGGGCAGCACATGAAACACTACAGAGTTGGCAGGGGACAAGCAGGTCACTTAATTTTCTCAGTGAAGTACCCAGTACCTATCAGACTGAGGGTTGGGGGTAATGAGGAAAGATATATTATCAACTATAGTAATGACAATGAAAAAGGTTACTGAGATCATCCTGAAAACGACTATAACCTGCTGTCTCTTCCTAAGGCCAATAACCCAAAATATGGTACCAAAAGCTTTGGTCCAACTCAGGGTTATTAGGAGTCACAAGTCATGGTTACTAACCTCAAGAACAGCATCACAGGCTGTAATCTGGTTGTGCAGAGATGCTATGTTTTCACTTTCTTGGATATCTGACCCACAAAAAGTCAAGGGGCCTTATGATGAAGATACAAAGAATCCCAGACAAGTAGGAGTTCTGTGATTTCTCCCTAAGGTAACAGAAACCTCAGAGAAATAGTAGCCCTACCTGGGCTATCTGCGTCCCATCTTACAACACCCCACTGTCAATAACAACACCTCTGCCCTCTGCTGGAGGATACAATCTCGGATAGACTTCTGCTCAATCTGCTGGAGCTCCAGTTCCACCTGCTTTGAATAGTGACGAAGGTCCACACCCTACGAGAACATAAAGATGAAATCACAGCAAAGAAACACTTAGACAGAGTCAACAAAGGGACAAAGAGTGATATATCAGGTTGATGTCAGGAGAACAAGAATCCCCCCCTTTTCTTTGCGGGGAGGGTTGGTGAGGGAGCAGATTAGTACAGTTGAAAGTCTCACCGTTTTAAGAGCTTCCTTTACTAACTCATCCTCCAGATTTGCCTGAATATGAACTGGAAACAGAAAGTTAGCATTAAGGGCTCAGTTCCACAGCAGCTTGTACCCACACCAATCCCTACCTTATTCCTTCCAGCACCTACTCTCTCTTAGATCATAGGCAGTCCAGTCTACAACAACCCTGAGCCATCACTTACCATCCACTTCATCCAAGATAAATTCATCAGAAGTGATGTCCAACTCTCCAAGTTGCAGTGGCTCCTGGAGCCCAGGACCACTACCCTGGGGTGTGAGTGATGGGAGGGAAGAGACAAAATCAACCTATTCTTATCAAATTGATTCTAACTCAGTGACTAGAAAGGGAAAATGTAATAAGGAGTACAAGTGGGAGGACAAAATATAATAGGATGTCCTCAATCCTCTAAGAAGGAAAATGTGTCTTTTAAAAACAAATATGTGATGAGTCAAAAATTTCCCCGAGTCTTATTCTGTACCCCACATACTTGGGGCGTAGGAACAAGAACTATATGACAAAACAGGCAGGCAATTCATGAAGAGTGTGCAGGTATCTGATGAAAATTAGGAGTTGTTCTGAATTAAGCAGATCTAACAATTACATTTTGGACTTTCAAACCCTTGCAATTTATTGTATTGCATCATGATCCCTTTCAGGAGCCCCAGTCTCTCTAGAAACGTTAGCTAAAACTTAAGACTGTTTATCTGCGTGCCAGATGTCATTTTTACATATATTGATTAATTAATGTAATCCTCACAACAACCTACGTGGCAGTACAATTATTTTGTCGCCTTTCAGGAGAAAGAACGTGGTTAATATGCTTAAAATAACAGCATATAGGTAGCCTAAGTGGAACGCGAATCATGTTTTTAACCTTTAATGTATATGTTTAATGCAATGTTTCCTTACTCAATCCCCAAACCTATATTGGTTGAGGTGATATCCCCTGGAACCTGAGTCATCGTTATTCTGATTTTCGATCAGGTTCAGGTGCGATCCCAAAAAGATGGGATGACGAGCGAAGGTTTGTGTCACCGGTAACTGCTGAGCTCCCACCCTTTTATGCCTAAACTCAGTTCTGGACTTCCTGACACTACGAGGTCCGGTGAAGCTCCAGAAAGGAGACCGCCCCGAGTTCTCACCAGCGGGCCCTCTTCTTCTTCCATATCCGAAGCCCCAGCCCGCAACACCAGCTCCCGGGCAGCTGCCGCCATGGTTGCAGCAGCAGCCATTACACACAGCCTCACTTCCGGCAGCTGTCAGTCTCATAAATCCGTTCCAGAGTCTCTTCTACAACGCAAAACAGTTCCAGGTAATTGAGTTAGATTGTTTCACTCCAGTCCTCCTCTTTTAACTGTAACTCCTTCATCCAGTACAAGTGGTAGTGCAAAAGTCTTGTGGACAATTTCCACTGGAACGGAACCCTTTCTGATTTCCCATCCACGAGCCCTACCGAACAGTAAAAATACACGGACACACCGGAAGTTGGGGCACCCAATAAGGCATGTCAAAAGTATACTGTTTATGTTGAAGCAATTTCAGGAAGCACAGCCCCTCATTGGTCCCGCCTCTTCCGGAATGAAGCTATATAAGTACATTGCGTAACTTCCGTTTTTCTCTTCCACCGGAGGCCTACACGCCGCCGTTGCTGCCGCCGCCATGGTAAGCCTGCAATTCGGGTCGGGATCTAACGGCATCGGAATCGGGGCAGGGAAGGTCCACTTTCAGAAGTCCAACAACGCCTTGTTTTAAGGCACTGCAACTTTTTGCGTGGAGTTTTGGACTGCACAGTTGAGAAAGAACGACTGAAAACTTGAATTCACGGCACAGGACCCGAGGAAGGGTCACTTCCCGGACACATGAAGGCGGTGGAAGATTTAGGCATATTTGGTGTCCTGCCGCTATTTCTCCTCACAGTGTAAATTTGGGAACAGGAGGGAATGTGTCTCCTTTTCCCAGAAATTGGTTGCATTCCTCTAGTTTTGAATGCTTCGCGTTCCTCTTCCCTTATAGGAAGGAGTTTTGCTAGGAAAACGTGGAAGCCAGGGTCCTGGCTCCTTGTATGAGAGACTTCACAGTTATTCTCTTTAAGGGCCTTACCACTGGGTGATAGTTCACAGTGACCTTTTTTCTCTTAATCTCCAGTCTCTAGTGATCCCAGAGAAGTTCCAGCACATTTTGCGAGTACTCAACACTAACATCGATGGGCGGCGGAAAATAGCCTTTGCCATCACTGCCATTAAGGTATAGTATAAGTGAGTTTGTAATTGAGAGCTGGTTCTTGTCCAGACCAAAATTAAACCGGAGACTCGACCTGTCCAGTTATTATTGACTGGTGGGTTAAAAGGAAAAAGTTACGGAGACTGAAAGATAACCTTTTAGCACAAAAGATAGTTAACAAAAACTAGAGGGAGAAGTCTAAGGTCAAGACAAAACCTTCAGCTTAAGTGAAGGGGTTGGGTATGGTTCTCTGAATTTGCTAAACTTGCCTCAGATTGTTTACTGGGTTTAGGCTTGTGTTTTAGATTTCTTATCGTTGATACATCACAATAAGCCCTTCCTGTAAAATGTGCATTCTGTGAAAACATGGATAATTAATTTTCCACGTAAAACATTTCCACAGTTTAATCTCTTCTTCCCCACCTCTGTAGTATGTATTTCCATGAATCCTACACCTTCCTGCCTTCAGAGCATTGTCCTTGGGTGAAAAAGGCATAATTCATACATATATTACCTGAACAGCTGTGTCAACAGATTGCAGGTTTGGTGAAACATGCCTTTGACGTGGAGGTTGACACAGATAATAATGTCTAAGGGAAGTCTGGTGGTATATCCCATAGGGATACTCAGCACTGCTGAGCCAACAAGAGCTTGCTTTGATCCTTTTCCCATTTTTTTTCCTCTTTACACTTTTTTCTCTCTTGCAGAAAGATAGGCAGTGCCTCTGCTATTTCCAGCATTGGAGGCTCAGCTAGCTATTCATTAATGAGAGTGAAACATTTTACCTTTGACTGTTAAAGTAAATCTAAACTTGGATATGCTCTTTTACCCATCATTCTGAATGGGGCAGTCTTGCTATTTGTTATAGAAATAGTCCATTGTCTTGTTGGCACCAGTACTGGTAACTCAAAAGGGGCAAGGCCATTCTTGCTTTTAATCTCCCATTTCTGGTACATTGTTGATATCCATTCCATGTTGGTGATGAATGGTCCTGGGATACTTTACCCTGTGAGGACAAAGCACTTGTACCTTTGGCTTAAGGGATTTGTCCGATTCACTTGGTTTTCCCACTGCTAGAGAACGCACAGCTTTTATTCACAGTCTTACAGAGGGGAGATGTGTAATTCCCTGAAACTTGGGTTTTGAAAAATTAATACTTAAAGCGAGTAAGGTGGCCACTCTGGTACATAGTACGTGGCTGGTATCCAGGTCAGAGATTGGGGTCCACCAGCTGGCTGCAAAGGAGCCGGCTTCTCCAGTAAAGGATTTGTAACAACTAGGGGCTGTTCTGCTCTCATATAGTGGCACTGGGAGTCCACTGAATGGCAGGCAGGAGAGGAGGTTGATATTACATTGGGCTGCTTAAGTGAGATTATGAATATTTGTGTCTGAAACTGCTTTGTTAATGTATGCGATAATCTTTAGTTTACCTGATACTATTACATGTACTTAAAGTCAATGAATAGGAATTGTTTGGAGTGACTTTGGTATCCTGCTATGTGCTGAAATTTTTAATGTGTGGAAAACCAGGAACAGCAGGCAGTTACCTCTTTAGTAACAAAATGAAAGCTTGGAGATTGTCTTTTGTTAAGGATAAAGATTGAGAGTAACTTCAGGAGGTAGCGGGTGCACCTATCTAAGTACTTGTTTAAATCTTTAGAGAAAGATAAAGTATGATTCTCCAGGCACTCTTAATTCTCCTCTCAGTGTATACTCGGGAATCTAGAAAGAACAGTGATTTGCTTGGGGCAAGCTAATAACTACAGATAGTTATGGGGCCTTCAAAATCTTTTCTTAGATGTTGTTACATGTCATCTGCACCATCCCTAAATCCACCTTGTTTATAAGGTCTTTGTTTCCCAGCATGGTGTCTTTTTCCAAGTACTTTGTCCTTTCTGAAAACCCCTCGAGTATGTGAGGAAGTTTGCAAATGGAAGAGTGTGACCAAGCCTCTATACTTGTTGCCCTGTGATAAATTGGAGAACCTGGAAGAACCCAGAGGCACACTCGTGTTTTAAATCTGTGGTGCTAACCCCGGAGGCTGTTCATTTTGAGTTTGGTTGCTATGAACTGATCCTGTCTGGACACTGACCATTTTTAGGAACTTGGTAAACTGATCATGGTGGGATGGCCTGCCCAAAGAATTTGTGATCTCTAGGATCTGTAAGCAACCTGTGGCTTACAATATCCTGGTCTTACAGTTTTAGTGTAACTTCAGCTCTAAAAGCCAGGCACATAGTGCAAGAATTGGAAAGTAAGGGAGTTGCTTCAGTGTTACATGTCTGTTAACCAGTATCTCTTGTCAGTAATTGTATGGGGGGGAGGGAGATCCCTATTGTCAAAGGCTCATCTTTTTTTTTTTTTTTAAGTTTTAATGAACATTTACAGAGATTTTGGATTTCCATTCATTCATTCATTGTTGCATTTTTCTCTCTGCCCACTCCTACACCCCCCACCTATGTAACCTTCATTCTGGACTCTTGTCATAACCATAACACCCAATCATATATTGCCTTTAAACTGTTCTCTCCCTCATTTGTTTGAATGAAGTATTGATTCAGTGACTGGGATAATTGGGATGGGAGTGTCAGAGACAGTGCGATTGGCACAGGACAGAGCAGAGTTTAGAACGGTGTTTAGGGCTTTTGTACATAGGGTCGCTATGAGTCGCAAGCGACTCAATGGCACATAACAACATACATAATTTATCCAGTTTTTCCTCACCCCTACCCTGATGTTGGTCCGGTTCTATATAACAGTGGCACTGTGTGGTATTTGTCCTTTTGTGACTGAGATATTTCACTCAGCATAATGTCCTCCAAGGTCACCCATTTTGTAGAATATATCATGAGTTCTTTGTTTTTCAGTGCAGCGTAGTATTCCATTGTGTGAATATACCACAGCTGCTCTGTCCATTCGTTTGTTGATGGGCACTTAGGTTGTTTCCAACTCTTTGCTATTGTGAACAAAGCCACAATAAACATGGGTGTGCATATATAAAGGTTCATCTTTTACTGCGGGTTCTTTGTTCACTAGGAGTTGTTAGGTGCCATCAAATTGTGCTGAGGAACTTAGCACTTAGTTATTTCAAACCATTATGTGTGAGGTTTTTGCATAGTAATGCAAAAAGAGAAGCCAAACAATCTTAATTTCTCCAAAATTTTTCTTCTCAGGGTGTAGGGCGAAGATATGCTCATGTGGTGTTGAGGAAAGCAGACATTGACCTCACCAAGAGGGCAGGAGAGCTTACTGAAGAGGAGGTGAGGACATGGGTTGTATGGGGTTGGGCTTACTTGGAAGAAGGGCCTTGGGTCCCCTTCTAGATGTGACCTTTTAACCCATCTGCTAGGTGGAGCGTGTGATCACCATTATGCAGAATCCACGCCAGTACAAGATTCCAGACTGGTTCTTGAACAGACAAAAAGATGTGAAGGATGGGAAATACAGTCAGGTTTGTTTCTGTGGAAGGGAGCTGGGCATTGGGGCACATTGGAGATGAGTGCTCATTAGACTGATTGGATGAGGTAGAGAACATTCTTTCCCAAATTCAGGTTTTGGCCAATGGTCTGGACAACAAGCTCCGTGAAGACCTGGAGCGACTGAAGAAGATCCGTGCCCACAGAGGGCTACGCCACTTTTGGGGGTAAGTGGGCTTGAGGGCTCAGCCTTTTCGCTCATTTTTGTTATGATCTATGTATGATTTAATTCTTTTTCTATTTTTACCTTGCAGCCTTCGAGTTCGAGGCCAGCACACCAAGACCACTGGCCGTCGGGGCCGTACTGTGGGTGTGTCCAAGAAGAAATAAGTCTGTAGGCTTCATCTGTTAATAAATAGTTTATACATCTTCCATCTTTGTGTGACTTTTTTCCTGGTGACAACATTTGGACTTGGGTGGGTCCAAGTAAAATTATAAGGAAACCCTTAGATTTGAGGGGCAATGTAATCCTTTTCTAAGGTACAGGCACATAGGGCTCCTTGGAGGCAAGGACAGCAAAGCTTTGACTCATACTTGGACAAGTTGTTTAATGTGCGGGCCCAGTCAACTGTGAATCATGGTAGTCCTGTGCACAATAGTTCTGAACCCTGTCCTATCTTGAGCCAGTCTCACTGGCCTGTTACCTCAGTCACTTGTTAGTCTTCCTCTTTGCACTGTCCCTCCACCCTTTCAACTTTGGTGTCTTTTTCCAAGGACTGGTCCCTCCTATCCATGTGCCCAAAGTATATGAGAGGGAGCTTCAAAATCCTCTCCTCCAGAGGGAAACTTGGTTTCTTCCTCCAAGACAAACCTGTTAGTAGCAGTCTATGGAATGTACAGTACTCCCAACACCATAATTCAAAGGCATCACCTACCATTCTTAGGCATTGTCCAGCTCTCTGATGCATAGCAAGCAATTAATTGTGAAGACCATGTCCTGGATTGGGTTCATGGTGCACTAGTCTCTAGTCCAGCATTTTAGAAAGGTCCCTGGCAGGAGGCTAATACTCACTTCCTGGCTGCCAGTGCCAAAGTTGATTTTGGTGCCAACCAAGCTGAAATTGTTGACAATATCTTCATCTGTCATGATGCTGCCAGTTGGCCCAGTGGTGAAAATCTGTTTTACATAAAGCACTCTTTTCCTGATTTTGAAGCAGGCATTGTTTCTCGTTCTGACAACTTCCTGATCCCACTATAGCTTTCACATGAGTACAAAGTGTTCTATATATGATTGTCATTCTCAGGGCCAGCCACAATTTCCTGGTGACTTGCATAGTCAAAATTTCCTCTGGTAAATTTGCTTTCTGCCAAGATCCATCAGACGTTGGCTATAATGTCCCTAGTGCCATGGCCTCTTCTAAACCCAGGCTGTATTTCTAGTAGTTCTCAATACTGCACTGGTCGTTTTTGGATAATCAAGACTTGCCTTTTGTGTGAAACTAGTGACAGATTTCCAGAGTCAGATTACTTTGTTTTTTTGAATGGGGATAAAATCTCTTCCAGGTAGCTTCTCGACATGCCTTGGCACAACCTGTTGAGCATGTCCAGGGCAGGACAAGTTGCTAGGAGGGGCTGTATTGCTTAGAATTCGCTTGGAAGGGTGGAGAGTCAGCACACAACAGGAAGATCCAATGGGCTTAAGTGTATCAGAGAGGGTGAGGATGGCACAGGATATGACAAAATTTCCGATCATTCGTTCATAGGGTTGCTATCAGACCTATCCTGATGGGACCTAACAACATATATGAAGGTTTTAGTGGTGTGTTACAATCTATAAGGTGTGGCCTCCCAAGCCTTGAGGTGGAGCCCAAAGATAACGTGAGGGGTTATAACCAAATGAGAGGCTGTGTGAGCTGAGGAGTGCGCCACCTAGCAAAAGTAAGCGAGTTCCTGCCCACTCGGTGAGTATTTCCAAATAAAGGGGTTAATTCTAGTCTGGAGTCCTCCCCAAAACTAATGCCCTCCGGAAGGGACACAGATCAACGAGACCACCGCTGAGCAACAAGGGATGAACAGGTTTCAGCTGGGCCTGGAGCACTAGGAGTGGTCCCCGTTTACAGTCAGCACTGCTCGAGCCCTCAGGTAGCCCAGCCGAGTCCCCCTCGCCGGTCCACCCCGCTCCCGCAGGCCCAGGTGACCCTGCGCTTTTGAGGTGCTTCCGGTAAGGGCTGCGTAAAACGTACAGCGCAACTTCCTCCCAAGGCTTGGCGGGTGGAAGGGTCGGGGGGCGGCAGCCATGGAATGGGACCCGGGAGCAGCAGGCCCTCAACAAGGTAATTGTATCGGCAGCTCCAGCAACGGTTGCTTGTTGGACTGCCTCGTGCTCCGGGGCATCTACAACCAAGGCCGCAGCAGCCCCAGTACTGGGCCGAGTGTTTGGACTGACCCACTCGGTGCACAGGTGGATAGGAACGGGAACCCCCGATCTGAGCCAAGTGGAGCTAACTGCCCTTTACTTCCCACCAGATCCCCTCAGACCGCAGGATGATGTCCCTCCGCCGCCTCCTCCTTGCCGCCCTGCTGCTGGTGATTGTCTGGACTCTGTTTGGGCCCTCAGGCCTCGGGGAGGAGCTCTTGAGCCTCTCACTCCCCTCCTTACTTCCCTCTCCGGTGTCGCCAGGGCCGCCCATGGATTTGCCCCGCCTCCTGATCCCTAATGTGGAGGCGTGTCGTGGGCCCGGCGCTCCTCCCTTCCTGCTTATTCTGGTGTGCACCGCGCCCGATAATTTTCACCAAAGAAACGCCATCCGGGCCTCGTGGGGCGGTCTGCGTACTGCCAGGGGGCTGAGGGTGCAGACCCTCTTCCTGCTGGGAGAGCCTGTCCATCCACTGCCCACTTTGGACAAACAGAGAAGTAATTTGGTATGGGAGGCTCAGACCCAAGGAGACATCATACAGGCTGCTTTCCATGATTCCTACCGGAACCTCACACTCAAAACACTCAGCGGACTGAACTGGGCCAGCGAGTACTGTCCCATGGCCCGCTACATTTTAAAGACTGACGATGATGTGTATGTCAACGTCCCCGAACTGGTTTCAGAGTTGGTCTGGCGAGGGGGCCACTTGGAGAAATGGAAAAGGACTATGGAGCCCCAGGGAGTTGGAGCTGCAACTGAAGAAAAGCAAGAACGAGCAGACCAGGCCTTAGCGTACGAGCCTGTTCCTCTTTTATACCTAGGCCGGGTGCACTGGCGTGTGTACCCCACTAGGACACCAGGAAACCGACATCAAGTGTCTGAAGAGCAATGGCCTGAGACCTGGGGCCCCTTTCCACCTTACGCCTCAGGTACAGGGTATGTGCTGTCAGCTTCTGCCGTGCAGCTCATCCTAAAGGTAGCCAGTCAGACACCCTTTCTGCCACTGGAGGATGTTTTTGTGGGGATAAGTGCCCGAAGAGGAGGCCTCACTCCAACTCACTGTGTCAAGCTGGCTGGTGCCACCCAGTACCCCCTAGACAGGTGCTGCTATGGGAAGTTCCTGCTGACATCCCACAGGTTGGACCCCTGGAAGATGCAGGAGGTATGGAAGCTGCTGGACAACCCTGATGGGAAAAAGACTATGCCTTTCTGCTCCTGGCTCCAAGGAGCCCTGGGCATTCTGAGGTGCCGGGCAATAGCCTGGCTTGACAGCTGAGTATGTCAAGGGCCACAGGAGAGGCGTGAGGAGCTGAGTGGGGATCACGTACCCCTGCCCAGGGCCTTGTCTCCTTAGGCCTCAGGCAGGGGCTACAGTTAAAGTAGATCCATCTCATGTCACTCTTCAGACAGGAATGAAAGGGAAGCTCATGGTGTGGCCTGCTAGCCCCTAAAATAGTCATGAGAAACAGTGGAAAAAAACTGAGGTTGTTCTCTCTGCTCGACAGATGAGGGACACGAGCTCCTAAATATACATTTTTGTCTCTTTACCTCGAGTGCTACTTTCTTTACCAGAACTCCCAGAACACTTGAGTGGGAAGTCTCAGAGGCTGCCAAACTCTGATGGATGGGAACAGGATCTCCAAGGAAATGGGAGAGGGAGGACTTTGAGGAAGGCCCTGACAAAAGCAGGGCTAAGACCAAACAACCGATCACACAGTACAGGGCAGAAGGCAAGGGCAATACACCATGATCCCTCTGATCCTACAGTGCCACTCTAGGCACAGGCGCTGGGGACTCCAGGCACAGGTGTTAGGGACAGGGCCATAGGATGAACCAGACACACTGTCTAAAAAAAATCACCTTCCTCTTTAATACCAACCCTCCCCAGGACCCAGTTGCCCACCCTGGTAGGGAAGGGACAGAAAAAGAGGGCCATCCCCTCTGTTTCCAGGAAGTAAGGTCATTTCCCCATAGTCTTGGGGATAGATTATTGTTCCAAGTCATGTCAGGGCCAGATTCAGTGCACAAATCTGTCCAGGGCAGAGGGCCGGGTTCCTGTGGATACAGCTGCCTTCTCTCGTTTGTGCTTCTGCTTCTCGAGACTCTCCCGGACTTTCTCCTGGCAAGGGGACACAGGGACATGGTAAGAAGTGACAATGCCAGGGACACAAGAAGAGGAGGTGCTCCCCAGAGGAGGGCTGGCCCACCCATCAGTGCTCTCACCCTATGCTCTTCATCCATGACCTTCCTCTTCCTCTTCACCAGGCTGGCCGTGGAACTGCGGCCCTTCTTCTTTGGCTTTGGTTGGAAGGGAGCCTTGGCCTCGGGGTCATAGCCCTAGGTAAAAGGACATGAGTGAAATCTCTAATAGCCTCAAAAGCCATGGACTGTAGCAGCCAGCACTTCCCTACTGTACTGCATTTCTAGGAGAGGTTCAAGGTGGGGTCTTGGGGTGAGGAGGCCTGGGCAGACAGGGTGGTTGGTTTGGGGCGGGGGAAGGGGGTGTGGAGGGGCCCGCTCCGCACCAGCCTCTCTATCCGCTCCTTCTTTGCCTGCTCCAGAGTAACGACATCAACTTCTGCCAAGGTTCGTGGGTCCAGACAGATGAGCTCTGCAGGTACCTGGCAATATCATAAGGGGACAGAAATACATAAAGTCACAAGAGTGTGACACTAAAGATAGAAACCAGAGAGGGTGCTGAACCCCATTCTTCCCAAGACTCCTGGCATGAAAACAGTGGGAAACTTTTCCCAGTCCCAACCCAAAGCCAGAACTGGGCAGAGCCTTACCTTCTCCAGCAGGGCCTTCACCTCCCACTCCTGACGCTGCTTCCGGCTCCTGTAGGGGTTATTCTCAAGGCCATCAAAGTTGGGCTCAGCAGCTCCTGGAGGAAGGGAGGAACATGGACCCATGAGAAGAACCTCATTCAACCAAGCCCCTGACTCCTTGCTGTCTGAGGCCCACCCAAACTTCACCCAGTTCATTCACTTTGTGCCCCATTTTCCTGGTCTACTTACCAGGAACCAGCATGCTGGTGATGCCTGCACTGTGTCCCACTCCTAAAACATCTTCAAAGGGGCAGAACTGAAGGCCTTGCACATGGCCCAAGAGCCGGTGGGTGAGGTATGGCTTCTCCAGAGAGGGTGGGCTGCCTTTGCCCTGGCCTGCCCATATGTTGACCACATCGCCCATTCCTGCAGCCAACAGTCCCCGCTGAGAAAAGTCCAAGTGCCCTGCTCCCTGGGGCAGTGTCCGAGCGCTGAGAGGCTGGAATGTTCCTCGCAAGTCAAAGATCTTCAGCTGGTGGTCCAAGCCAGAAGTGGCCATGTACCTGAGAGGAGAAAATGAATCAAATAATCTATGAGTTTATTAAGCAAACCTATGGTCAAATTCATATTCCCCGGAAAAAAACAGCTGTTGCCCTCCAAGCACTGGGTCTGGCTAGGGAGAGGGCCCAATAATCACCACCACCAGCATCACGCTAAATGCTCCACAGCCAGCCTCTCAATTAAGCCCCATATGACTGGACACTTATTATTTCTCTTTCTTCTCAGAGAAGGGAAATCAGGGTTAATGGGTAGGAGAGCTTTCATTCTGATCAAACCCTTTTCCTTAGTGCCTGCTATTTTATCCACTGGAGCTCTGGTGGCCCACTGTTAAGGAGTCATGCTGCCAACCCAAAAGCATAAGGTTTGAATCCACAAGCTGTTCCACAGAAGGATGTGTAAAATTCCTTTTGTGCAATTAATTTACAGCCTCTGAAAACCCACAAGAGGGTCAGCTTTGAGTTGGTCCTGATGTGACCAATAAAGACTATACAGCTCTCTTGAGACATATAAAATAAGCAGAGAATACACATGGTAATCTGTGTCTCAATGTGGTGTTTCACTGCAACCACAGAGGCAGCAGAGAAGTTAATCAAAGAGAAGGATCAACTGCAGTGGTCAGGGAAGAATTCAAAGAAAAGGTGAGGTGTGTGCTATTCTATATAATAGTGAAGAAAACACAAAGATATGTAAGTACAAATGAATTTACATCATAGACAGAGATGGAAGCAGGATTAGAGGAGAATATGGTCAGAAAAACTGGGAAGAAAAATTGTAGAGGCTCTTAAAAACTCCTTAGGAAGAAATTAAGTAACTCGCCTTTCCCTAGAAATGGAAATGGCAAAGTTACTGACTAAATCCCCTCAAGGTGTCTCACAGCCTACGCTGTTTACTTTCACACGCTGGAATGTCTGTCTGTGTTCAAGCTGTTCCTGAGAGGAAGGCTGAAGGGGGAATCGGCCAATGCCCAAGAGAGAAATTTTCACCAAGGGGTCAAGGACTTTCTTGGCTTGGCTGTAACTTTCCTTTGTACAATTTTGTAAGCAATCATCTAAGGTGTAATTACTGGTCTCCTCCTGTTTGGACCAAATAAAAGCAAAAATGAACTAATCAATCAAAAGGGAGCTTAAGAGAGCCTATGAGGGGAGACTTATGACAGAGCTGAATAGAGGCTTTGCTGGATTCTACTTCTGACAACATAACCAGGGACCCAAGTCACCAGAGTGGAAAGCTAGCACTAACAAATCAGGAATAAGTGAAGGCCACTCTCTTGAGTGAGCCAACAACTCAAGAACACATTCTGGCTGTTCTGCCCTACATACCCGCCTATGGAATTCCCTAGGAAAAAACCAGTCAGATGGCCAGCTGGTCATCTAGCTTAGTCCATACAACTATGTTACATCTGTATCAGGCAGTTCAGCTTTGAGAATCCAACCCAATTTTAATAAAAGCTTTCAGAAAATTACTTGGAGAAGGTGGTAAATCCCATCTCTGGACCCCTTGTAGCTTGTCTAGGGAAGAACCTGAGGACATTATCAGGAGGTGAGAGTAAGATCAAGAAACAAAGCACTTCCACATTAAGGGGTTGACCAAACCTCAGGACTAAGTGAACTGATTACACTCTAAGTACAAGAGCAGCTGATCCATACCACTTAGGGACGGCAAGCTACAGCTTAGGCCCAGTGGCCTTGGGACAGGGGTCCTCACCCTTCCAGAGCCAAGCTGACACAGCTATGACGTGAAAAAGCGCATAACCAAACTCCAGATAGTAGTCTGGAAGGTCAAGCGTGTCCAAGTAGCTAAAAGGTTTTTATAATTTGGTGACCACTGGGATTTCCCTGTACATTTGGTTGTTACTTTCTTTACAGTAATTTTACAAGGTGCAATTATTGCTCTCTCCCTGTCTGTAACAAAGACAACAGAAGAAAAGCAAAGATGCGCTAAGACAATTAGACTAACGGATCACATGAACCATGACAACGGGGCAGAAGAATTAGATGGTACCTGGCTGCCACTACTGACCATCCTCAAAAGGGATCATACAAGATGATCCTGGACAGAGGGAGGGAAAACGTGGAACAAAACTCAAAAATGTAAACAAATCCAGGCTTACTGGTCAAGCAGTGCTGGGTGGAATGCCCAAGGCTATGACGAGTTATCCTTCAAATCTGAACAAATTCCACCACCGTGGCTTAACTTTCTGCTCTGAGGGAGAAAGATGGGCAATCTCCTCCTGTGTGATTCACAACCTCTGAAAATCTGCTAGGGGGTCAGCTGTGAGTTAACTCTGATGCTGACTCTCTAAGCAATGAGAGAAGAAAGAGACGAGACAGATAAGGCAACCAGGAAGGCACTCACTTAGAAAAACCAACCTTTTAGGATATAGAATCAAAAGAGCAGCATATGCCCAAGGATAAAATCTAGAAGAAGGCTAAACCAATTCATGAAAATGAGAATAATAGGGGGAAAGTAGGAATATGGTAACAATATGAATTAAGTAAACAGTATCTTTTGAGTAGGAACATGAAATCAAGGTATATAGATTGCTAACAAAAGCTCCTGCCAGGCTTAAATTGTTGGTTCAGAGGTAAAAAAATGGAAATCTTGCTACCATCAAGAAAGAGAGAACAGCACACCCTTTGGGATCAGAGATTCCTGCCCAAAATGGAGACAGACTGAGATCAAGACACCAAAACATGGCAGCAGCAGTAACAGTGGTGAACCAGAGGCTGTGTGAGACAGAGCTGAACTAGAACTGCCCCCCACAGAGCCAGAGCTGAGGGCCTGAACTCACTGGTGGAAGGACAGGGAGACATCACAATCAGCAGGACTAAAAGGCTGTGTGACATCAGGTCAGGCCTCCAAGGCTGAAAGGCAAAGGGCCTGCAAGCATACCTGAAGAGCTGTCCTCACTGAATAACTGCCCCGTTTCCAATTTGAACTGTAACGTGTTACTCTATAGTCCCCTTATGGAGTTAGCAGAGGTCAGATTCTGCTGCTCTCACAGTGACCACACTGAATTTTTTCTTTACAGTGATTAAACCCAATGTGTACGAATGATTAAAACAATACACTTTCAAGACTTTCACTAAACCATGCTTTGAAAGTTAAAAAGAAAAACTTTAAAATTAATTTTTTAAAAATTAGTGAAACTATTTTAAAACAGAAACACAGATTTCTGAATGGGAATCCCAGAACACTTGATCGTTCTAATGGGAAACTTATACTTAGACCAGGAGGCAGT
>NW_006399767.1:28902634-28913745 GCF_000299155.1 Elephantulus edwardii | reverse complement strand
AATACTCTTCTCCAGCACCCCAGCTCAAAGGCATCAATTCTCCTTCTATCCTCCTTGGTCATTGTCCAACTCTCTGATGCATAGCAAGTGATTGCAAAGACCATGGCCTGTATCAAACCACATTGCATCTTGTGTGAAGAAACAATACTCATGCGATAGACATACAAATCAAATAGAACTGGAAAACATGCAAATAAGGAACAGTAGAAATCCAAAAGTCACACATCACCTCATCACAGTCAGACTCAACAGAGAACTCTCCTTGTTGTTGTCAGGTGCCATCAAGTGAACTTTGACTCTCAGGGACCCTCTGAACAGCACATCTGAGCTGGACCCTATCCTGCACCCTCCTCACCATCTCTCATGTACCAGCCCATTTTTACAGTCACTGAGTCAACCCATCTTGTTGAAGGTTTTCCTCTATTTTCTGACCTTCCACCTTTCCCAGAATGATGCTTCTTCCCAAGGACTGGTCCTTCCTGATAACATGCCTGAAGTACATGACATGAAGTTTCCCCATTATTGCCTCTAAGAAGCACCCTGCTTGTACTTGCTCCATGACAGACTTGTTTGGTCTTTTGGTAATCCAAAGAATAGTCACTACTCTTTACCAACAGCACAATTCAAAATGCATCAATTCTCCTCAAAGAGACCATAACTGACATCCAAGCAGATATATGCACACACATTTATCGCAGCTTTGTTCACAATAGCAAGGAGTCGGAGACAACCTAAGTGCCCATCAACAAACGAATGGATAGAGAAGCTGTGGTATATTCACACAATGGAATACTATGCTGCACTGAAAAACAAGGAGCTCATGCAATATTATTCAAAATGGGTGACCCTAAAAAAAAAATAGTCATAGAAAAAATAAAATGGGTGACCCTGGAGGACATTATGCTGAGTGAATTATCTCAGCCACAAAAGGACAAATACTGCATGGTGCCACTGTTGTAAAACAGGACTGACCTCGGTGTTGGGGGAAGACTGAGAAAGATGGTTCAATAATGTATACTGCATTGAAACAGATGAGGGAGAAAACTGTTTAAAAGGGATATGTGATTAGATATTTTTGTCATGACGGGAGGCCAGAGCAAAGGCTGCAGTGTAGACCTGGGGGGGAGGGACTGTAAAACAATGAAAGAATTTTTCTTTTACTTTTCCAAGAGAGTAGTGTACTGGTGGGGGGGGGGGGGTAGGGTTGGGAGGGAAGAAAAATGCAACAATGAATGAATGGAAATCCAAAGTCTCTGTAAATTTTCATTGAAATTAATAATAAATTTTAAAAAAAATCAATTCTTCTTTAGCCTTCCTTATTCATTGCCCGACTTTTCAAAAGCTATCTTCCTTTTTCATTGCTAAACTTTCAAATGTTATTGAAAATATCATTGCTTCGATAAAGCACAAATTATTGACTAGAAATGATGTCATTTTGAGGACTAAGGTGCATCTGGTTCAGGCCACAGTCTTTCCGATCATCTGCTATGCATCTGAGAGCTGGACAGTGAGATGACAGAAGAATAATTGAAGTCTTTGAGTTGTAATGTTGAAAAAGTGCCAGGAGAACCAATGACTATGTCTTAGAGAGGGTGCAGCCAGAGTGCTCTTTGGAGGCAAGAATGATGAAGCTTTGCCTCACATACTTGGGCATGTGGCTAGGTGGTGCTATTCCTCAGAGAAGGACATGATGCTGGGAAGAGGGAAGGGTTGGCAAAGGAGAGGAAGACCCTCAACCAGGTGAACTGATATAGTGACTGCTGCAATGGACTCTTGTGTGTCAGGAAATGTGACGATGGTGCAGAATAGAACAGGGTTCACATCTTTTGTTCATAGGACACTGTGAGTTATACTCGACTCGATGGCACATAACAACAATAATCTTTAAACTAGTATCATTACTTTTTCCTTAAGAAACTCAAACTCCCTACCAACCAATTTCTGCAGCTCTGCTACTGCATCCCTGCCCATCCTCATCCTTCTGCCCCCAACCCTCACCTCCTTGTACCCCCAATATGTTTTTTCCCTATTAAAAAAAAAAAAAGAAACTCAAACTCAATGCTGTTGAGTTGGAGCTTATTCACAGTTGATCCTCAGTGGGCTTTCAGAGGCTGTAAATCACGTGAGATGAGATTGCCCATCTTTCTCTCTTGAAGGTGCTGGTGAATTTAAACTAGCCATCTTTAGGTTAGCCTCACAACTCGCTCCCTAAGGAAACTTGTTACATAACACTAGTGTTACATTTTGAGTTGTGTCACCAAAAAAAATTTGTAATCATCTGTTTTCTCTCTTATTAAGTATTTGAAATAGTATCTCTGATTTCATCTATAGGCTGCAAAATATTTATTATCTGGTTCTTTACAAAAAAAATTTTCTGACCTCTGTGTGTGTAGACTTTTGAGTTAAACTTTCAGATTACCACTCTAGGGGTGAGGAAACTGAAGCACAAAGGGTCTATATAATACACACACAGTAACATAGCTGATAAGTGGTAACAACAGAATTTAAGCCTAGTTAGGCTAAAGTATGTGTTCCTAAAGGCAGTATTTTCTTTTTTTTTCTTCTAAAGGCATTATTAACTGCCACACCTTTCTGCCTGGTTGTTACCCTCAGCGCCAAATTGACTGATTCATTTCACTTACGTGCCTGTACAGTCTACTGCCACAGCCCGGACCCCACCACGGTGACAGAGAATCTTAGCCAGTGGCTCTTTCACAGCTGGACTCCATAAAGACACAGTGCCTGCAAGTCACAAGAAAAGAGCTAAAGTTATAGATAGGATATTGAGATACTTAAAAAGAAAGTGAGATGAGGTAAAACTGTATATATTTTTTTCTTATTGTGTACCATCAAACTGGATCCAACTGGCACAGAAGAGATTGCCCCTCCTCCAGTGGAGCATCTGGTAGATTCAAACCATGCACCTTTGGGATTACAGCACAGCTTCTTGCTACTAGGCTACCAGAGCTCCCTCAAAAGTATACTTTGTAGGGCCTCATGAAGTATAAATATAGAAGAAAAGCAGTGTGGATGTTCACAGTCACAACTAAGCCAGGTACTGACCATTGCTGTGTCCAAGATGTATAACAGCGTTGTAAGGGTTTTGAGTCATGACATCAAGGCGTCCAGCACGAGCATTCAAAGCTGTCACAATCTTCCCCACTGACACATCTAAGTAGGTCAGGAACCCTGTCTCTGACTGAGAGAAAGAATGAAAATAACTGAGTTCTAATTATCCTCTCTACACAGGAGTTCCAAAGGATGAGTTGCCTCCCCAAGGACTGTCATACAGCCGCTATGTCCCACAGACACTTACAGCTGTAGCCAGAAGAAAGTGGAAGGGCAGGAACTCAAGCCGAGTGACACGGTCACAGGGACGGACACAGTGGAGTTCGATGCCTTGATTGTCATAGATGTGAAGCCAACGGTTCTGAGCAACAGCAAGCAGTGCCTCTGAGTGAAGAAACCTGGGGCATTCAACGGAAAAGGGGTCATACGCTGCCATTTCATCAAGGATGGACCATCTTAACTCCACCAACTGCTGATTGGAAGGCCACTGACCGAATGTCCCTCACTGCCTCCATAACGTTGATCTCGCACATCAACTTCTTTGTCACCCAGTCAAGGGCAGCCACATGACCCCGATGCCCTCCTAGAGCCAGATGTCTATTGGAGATTAAAGACAAATAGGGTATCAGTGCAGTGGAACATGCTGATTTAAGTCTTCCAAGGTCCACCTCAAGCCAGCCCTACCTTTCCACCTGAGAGGGAAGATGCTGCTTATCAAGTGACTAAGTAAGTATATGACTAGAAATCAACTTTACCTCCCAGTACGAGAATAATTCAACCTGTAGGGTCCAAACTGACGCAGGTTCAAGTCAAAGTGCTGGAAAGAAAGGAGCCAAAATAAAGAATGACAAGAGAATCATCTCTCTCCAGAAACTCCTTCTTTTCTTGTATCACCAACAGATCCAGTAGCCAATTCCCCACCCTCAGACTCACTTTTGCTGCACTGGCAATATCCACAGCCTCCACAATGTCTGCTTGACGTATCTTTGCTGTGTCCTCCCCATCTTCTCCTTCCAAAAACCTGCAAAAGAGGATTAGGATTGCAACCGAGTTAACCAACAAACGGATATGAAAATCAGAAAGGAGAGCCCTGTAATGAAAGGGCTAGGGAGGCTTAGAGTCGAATCTACTCACCCAGGTTCCTCTGTTAGGAGTAGCTCTGAACGAGCAGCTCTGACACAGGTTTCCTTTTCCTGGGCTTCAGCCGCTTCAAGTCGACTTCGGATTTTGGATTTAGAACGTGGAAGCTATAATATTGTTAGCCAAGAAGAAAATAGGGGGAAGAACCAGAGATGATGTGGGTGGCAAAGAGAAGAATTTGGCTCAGCCTCTCTCGGAGCCCCATCTCTCCCCACTTTCCCGCTGGTCCTCACCCTTCTCGATTTGTCAATGCGCCGGAACTTCTGAGCTGCCTTCACCGGGACGGGGGCGGGACCTGGGAATGGGTCCTGGGCCTGGAGGAGAGGATTAGAGAACAAGCTCGGGCTGCCTCCAATCCTCTCACCATCAAAACACAAGGAGCCACGCTCCACCCTCATCGGACTCCACTCTCACCCCAGACAGAGTCCGCTGCGGCTCCGGATTTCTCCGTTCTCGAGGCTTCTTGGGGATCTGGGGCTTCTTCGAAATCTGAGACTTCCTGATGTGAGTGTTCTTTTGTCTCTGGGGACGAAGTTCTTGTTTTTTCTTCTTTCTACAAGGCGGCTCTGGTGAGGATCCGGCAACAGTTGGCGGGGTCTCTCCTTCCTCCCAGTATCGCCGAGGTTTCTATCAGCACATTAGGAAACTGAAATGTTTTGCTGTCCATGACCCACAACCCCCGCTCCCAAGACTCCGTCCTTTCACGCCCTTCCCGCTTCAGAGAGGCTGATACCTTTCTCTTGGTCTGTAGTTTGTTCTTCTTGGGCAGGACATTCCCACCCGGCTTGGGGACAGCCTCCATCAAGCCCACTGGTTTACAATACACGTGCAAACTCCTCTCCTCCGTCCCACGATCTGTGTGGAAACTCCCGGAAGTTCTCTTATCCTCGCCCAATCAGCGCCATACCAGGACTGACGCCTCCTAGGCTCCATCTTGAGTGAGGGCGCGCTCTCCCTTGAGGGGCGGGGCTTCACCATCCCGAGAATATAATGCCTTTGTAGGTGGAAGAAAGTTAAGCGCAGGCACCAAGTAACGGTGGAGTCTTTTTCATTTTAGTTTCTCATCTTGCCTACAACCTTATCAGTCCAGTCTTTGTAGCAAAAAGCGAGAACTACATATCCCGGCAAGTCAGACGGCTGCTTCCGGCGCCTACCTTTCCCAGCATTCCTTGTTTACTGCCGGGGTTAGTAATCCTGAAGGGGCAGCGTGAGTAGGTAGGCTTTCGGTTGAGGGGCTCGGCTTCTCGTTTTGCCCTTCCTTTGGAGGACTGGGATAGAACCCTTACCCCGGGCCGAGCCAGGCTGCGGTGCCCTGAGCGGCAGCCTCGCAAGAGTGCTGTGCTCGCCGGCCGGACCCACAGGGAAACTCGGGACCTTCCAGAGTTTCACATCGACTCCCGCTCCTCGCAGATTTTCGTCCCCACCATGGCTGAGCTGATCCAGAAAAAACTACAAGGGGAAGTGGAAAAGTATCAACAGCTGCAAAAGGGTATGGAAACAGGGTCAGTGTGGTCCCACCCTGATCTTTTCACTCTCAACTCAAATCAGTAATCAAGACAAGATTATCTGCCCCACCTGTGCCCGTGTGCAGCAACATCCCCGCCTCAATACTGCTCTCCCTTCTACCCCGACCCCCTGATGAGACTCGTTTTTGTCTACTTTCTCAGCTCTGTGCTCTTCTGGCGAGGAGTGTGGGTACAGGTGGCACATTGATGTCTCTAATACTGTCTTTCCCTCCCCCCCCAGATTTAAGTAAGTCCATGTCAGGGCGACAGAAGCTTGAGGCACAACTGACAGAAAATAACATCGTAAAGGAGGTGAGGGACCGGGATCTGTAAGGTGAGGAGGACTTGGCACTGGTGATGGTTCTGATTATGTATCCCACCCCTTCAGGAACTGGCCCTTTTGGACGGGTCCAACGTGGTCTTTAAACTTTTGGGTCCTGTGCTGGTCAAACAGGAGCTGGGAGAGGCTCGAGCCACAGTGGGGAAGAGGCTGGACTATATTACAGCTGAAATGTGAGTCCTACCCACAACCCTGTGATGCATCTGGCACGGTTGGAGTAGACAGTTTGGAGGAACCATTGCAGAGCAACTCAGCAGACTGGCCAGTTGTCCAGTCTTCTGTTTCCTCCTTTCCTATCAAATCTCCTTCCTCCCTCCCCTACATCTTAACTTTCTTAACTTCGGTTGCCAGTAACAGTAAGTCCAACTCATTGTTCTTTTCTGTATGTCTCTTACCTTAGTAAGCGATACGAATCCCAGCTACAGGACCTAGAGCGGCAGTCAGAGCGGCAGAGGGAGACCCTTGCTCAACTGCAGCAGGAGTTCCAGAGGGCCCAGGCAGCAAAGGCAGGGGCTCCTGGCAAGGCCTGACCTCGGGGTGGGAAGAAGGTGGGGGAGGGAAGGGAATGAGGCAGCTCTGGGGTATATACTGTAGTTAATAAAATGTGAACATATTGACTGTTTTCTGACCAGTCAGGATTCTCCACCTATTTTTCCCACCCCTTATACTTTTACACCACTACAATTTTTTTTAATTGGTCTCATTTATTTTGCTTAATTTGAGGTTACAAGTTATTTTTTGTTGTTTCTTTCTCCTCTAAATCCAAATAGCATCCCTAGAAAACCAACTTCATATGAAAAATGTAGGGAAGACCACTACAATTTATACAGGTAAACCCCACCCCTCTCATTGCACTAGTTTCCTTTAAATGCTTTGTGTGTTATTTACATGTATGCTAAATGTGGTATTCCTTGAGCCCCTATTCTTGGATGTGCTCTTGGTAGGGCAATCTTCTTTCTTGAAACCAAAATCTGAAATGTCTCAGATGTCTTTCTTATTTGCATATACAGCCTTTAACATTCCCATATTTTTGCATAATCAGCAAAAGAAACATGGAAGGACAATTACAGTGGAACATATTTTTAGGAATATCCATTTGATAGAAGAATCCATTCTATAACCAAAGACCCCAGGATAAAATGTGGGTTTTGTTGTTAGGCACCGTTGAGTTACTTCAACTCATAGCGACCCTATGTACAACACCTCCGAAGCCTGCCCTATTCTGAGCCAGTCTCACTGATTCCAACACACCTAACCCAATTACCCCAGTAACTGTATCAGTCCGTCTTATCTGGGGTCTTCCCCTTCTGCTCTGTCCCTCCACCCTTACAAGCAAGATGTCCTCCAAGGACCGGTTCCTCTTGGCCATGTGGCCAAAGTGTGTGAGACAGCTTCAGAATCCTAGCCTCCCAAGGAGAATCTTGGTTGCACCCTCTCAAAGACAGACTTGTTTTGTTGGCGGTCTGTGGTAAGTTCAAGACTCTTCTCTGACACCACAACTCAGAGGTGTCAGTTCTTCTCTCTTCCTTTGTCATTGTCCAGTTCCACTCTTGATATGAATACTTGCCATCTTTTCAATAGCCCTCTCATCCCTTTTAGTTTTTTAGAATTTATTTGTTTAAACTAATTTGAAATCCTAACATAATAATTTATAGTCTCTTCTGTGAAAACAGAGGAAATTTTAAAAATAAATAAAGGGCTAATCTCTTGGTTGCTAAAGTGGAAAAGAGACTGCTCTGGGGAAACCATTTTTACTAATGCTTCCCTTTACAGGGATAGAAAACATCAGACTTCTTGCTGTTCTATTGCTACTACTTTTTTTTTAACATGGAATGCTTTGCAAATTTGCCTGTTATTCTTGTACAAGGACCATGCTAATCTTCTCTGTAGCATTCTGTTTTAGCATACATGCTGCTGAAGTGAGTACCATGCGCCCCACTCCCAGTAGTCAGTTCATTGACATCACATAGACAGAGAACAACTCAGGTAGTGTTTTGGTTTATTATCTTAGTGTCACAGTGACAAGAATCCTCAGAGTGAGAAAAAAACCTGCTAGAAACTCTTTGCCAAACACTCTTCTTGGGATGCAGAGCCTCTGGGCCTTCTCCTACTATTTCTAGGCCTTTCTTTGGCCCTTTGCATGCTAGAATGTGGTTGGGGATTCAAGACTGACCCTTTTCCACCACTAGCTTTATGCTACATTCATGGAAGATAAGGGCTGTCTGTATACAGATAACCAACTTGGTTACCAGCATTACCAGATTCCATAGGGTTCTACCTCACAGCTATCTGGTAAATCAGTGGTACTTCACTGCTCCAGAGTGGCTGCCCACACTTCAGGATTTCTGACCAAATGCAACATGACGGCCATCGTTCAGGAGGTTACCTACATCTGGTATGGCCACCATGACTTTTGTAAACCAATAGGGCTTCCTTTTCAAAACAATGCCCGGGCAATCTTTCTCCCTGTAGCCTTGATCCTGGGAAAGGAACCCCCGCCCCCCTCACTCGGGGGAGTTCCTGAGGCAGAAGGGCCACTGGCAAGTCCCACTGTGGCAGCAGAGGGTCTTCGCCGCTGTCGTAGGAGGAAATCATGTGACACTCCATCCATAGCATAGAAGACGTTAGCCGAGGGTGGGATGGTCAGCTCTGTAAGTTCAGAGGGTGGGTTTTAAACATAAACACAATTGTATCCCCACAGCTTCCCTGATGTGGACGTACTCCCATTGATAGGTACCATTTTCCTCTCAAGCCTGCCCTTCCCCGTGGCCTCTGACCTCTCTCCCCTGGTAGCAGCTGCACAAGCTCATACTCTGAAGCCACTGCAGAATCTCGATTGTTTTTCTTAAGGACACGACTGATCACACTTGGAGCCTTGTCTTGGCTGGTGACCTAGCAGCACCAGAGACCAAAAGAACAATAAATAACTCCATGAAGACCTCCATTCCCCAATCTTCCAACCCCAACCACTGGCTCCCAACTAAAAAGTGCTCCCTCTAATTATTTAAAAGGGAAAAGGCCATCCAATAGGGTGGCTCATGTGCTCCACTAACCAGCCTGCCCAGTACCCAGCTGAACAGGGCTGCTTTCCTGTGGGGAAACTGTTTTAGGGTTCTCTAAGTCTAATATGGTCACCAAAAGTTGAAGGTGCAAAAAAAACCCTATCAAAATAAAACATAGTTTCCAGAGTCAAAGGTCAGGATCAAAACAAGAATCATCCTCCCATTAGGCTGCTCAAAAATAGAATAACATGTTACATGTCCAATACAACATATTGTTTCACCCTGTAACTCAAGTGGACGCTCCTTTACCAAGATGCTCTTGTAGACACTGCCATCTTCCCCCAGTTCCATCTGGACTCGGATGATCCGGCAATCAGAAGTCCCTGGTCCAGGCACTCCTCCCCCATATCCAGTCCCTTTAGAAGTCCCTTCTCCTCCACTGAGGGGAGTGCCACAGGAGGCAGAGCGTCTGTGACCTCGGGAAGGCCGAGGGGAGGAGGCTGGGGGGGAGAGGTGGCTGGGGTCAGCTGGACTGTGCAGGGAGGGAGTGTTTTCCAAGGCAGAGTCCAGAGAGGAGACAGATGGCCACTTCATGTGCTGGGGGACAAATAAGAACTGGAATGAAGGCAGGGAAAGTAGGAGAGAAACAAAATCAGTGTTGAGGTTAGAGATCAAGAGCAGAGCTTACCTGGGCTAATCGGGTCAGGAGAGGAGCAGGTGTTCCAGGAACTTCATCTCCCCCAACACTGGGTCGGTCCCAGGACACAAGGGGTGTGGGGCCCCCAACAGAGCCCAGGACCCTGGAGTGACATTAGTAGGGTCAAAGGAGGAATAGCAAGCCCCTAAGACACTAACCCCCGGTGCTGATAGCCTTACTCTGTCCACTGTGAGATGACCAGCGTTGGCCGTAGCACGCGTGGGGCAGGAGGGTCACTGGTACCAGGTGGCTCTACCTCACAGGATACACGGTGGCTGGGAGAGGGACAATGGGCAAAAATCAAAATGTAGCACAATAATCTCCCCACACCTAGCAAGAACCCTGGGGTCCCAACCTCTGTCAGCCAATCACCTCTGGGCCTCTGTCAGTGGCCGGAGCCCCTGCAGCCACTGCTGGATATCAGGGTCAGGTCGAAGGTCATAGCCACGACATTTGTTCTGGAGCCGCTGCAGCTCAGAAAGGACAGCGAACTCCTAGAAGGAGCCCTCAGATTGTAGGAACCAAAATTCGGGGACCCCTGACTTTCCTTCACTCCCTTTCCTGGGACACAGAAGAGGATGACAAGCATCCAGCCATGCACTGTTCTCACCTTCCTCCGCTTGTCAAAATTGATGTAGCCATTCTGAAAGACAGGACATGGGAGTGGATGAGAGTCCTAACTTTGTCTTCCTGACTCCCCCCATCCCACTTCTACTACTATCATGCCCTAAGTACTCAATGCAGAAATTATATCCACCCCCCAAAGAGACCATAACTGACATCAAAGCACATATATGCACACCTATGTTTATTGCGGCATTGTTCACAATAGCAAGGAGTTGGAAACAACCTAAGTGCCCATCAACAAACAAATGGATAGAGAAGCTGTGGTATATTCACACAATGGAATACTATATTGCATTGAAAAACAAGGAACTCATGAAATATACAAAATGGTTGACTCTGGAGGACATTATGCTGCGTGAAATACCTCAGTTACAAAAGGACAAATACTGCGTGGTGCCACTGTTCTATAAAGCAGGACTGACCTTGGGGATGGGGAGAGACTGAGAAAGATGGGCTCAATAATGTATACTGCATTGAAACAGATGAGGGAGAAAACTCTTTAAAAGGGATATGTGATTAGGTATTTTTGTCATGACAGGAATACAGAGTGAAGGCTACATGGTGGAGTGGACCTAGGGGGAGGGATTGTAAAACAAAGAATTTTACTTTTCCAAGAGGGTAGTGTACTAGGGGGGAGGGTTGGGAGGGAAGAAAAGTGCAACAATGAATGAATGGAAATCCAAAGTCTCTGTAAATTTTTACTGAAATTAATAATAAATTTAAATTTAAAA
>NW_006399767.1:28901588-28902534 GCF_000299155.1 Elephantulus edwardii | reverse complement strand
GGATGGGAGTGTCAGAGACAGTGTGAGTGGCACAGGACAGAGCAGAGTTTAGGGCTGTTGTACATAGGGTCGCTATGAGTCGCAAGCGACTCGACGGCACATAACAACAACAAACAACATTTTAAAACAGTTATGTGACAATTGTGTATTTAAAAACATAACAAACCAAAAAGCCAAACAGAGTTATGATTAATTTGGAAAATCCTAAAGCAGAAATGTAAAAGGAGAGCAGCTTGTGGAAAAGGTTAATCTGACAAAAGCACTTAGGCTACCCCAGAGGGAGGAAGAACTGGAGATGAGAAACTGGCTGTGAAAGTTACTCACAAAGAAGAGAGAGAGCAGAAATGGAGACGGAGCTGGGAGAGACCCTCAAGAAAGAGCAGCCAAGACTTTGCAATTAGTTTCAAGTAGTAAAGAAACAATCACCAAAACAAGTATCAATCACCTGAGGACCCAGCAAGTACTCAACACATGGTGCCTTTGATTGCTGTTCCTGCTGATGTCTTCAGAACACAGAAGTTGTGTAGCCAGCTCAAACTCTCAGAGAAGTTAGATTTGTAATGATAGGGGAAAAGAGCAAGACAGCATCCAAGGTTAAAGTTTAGGAGTGGAATAACCAGTAATGATAGTAGTGATTTAGAAGTGATGGATACATTAACTGAGTGGGAATGAAACTCAATTACTCAGTCCCTGACTCTCCTAGTCAAGGGGTGCATTAATTATGGCCTGCCATTCTTGTAAGTAAAGTTATGAATGGGAACACACAAGAGCAGTTTATTTCTTATCTCCCCAAAACCTCAATGCAGACCAGGTACTCAGAAGTTGCTCAACAAAGTATCTGTTGTTGTTGTTATGTGCCGTCGAGTTGCTTGCGACTCATAGCGACCCTATGTACAACAGCCCTAAACTCTGCTCTGTCCTGTGCCACTCACACTGTCTCTGACAC
>NW_006399767.1:28856816-28886737 GCF_000299155.1 Elephantulus edwardii | reverse complement strand
ATTTAAAAAATTATATTCACTTGACAGATGAAAACCTTTTTACTCAGAATAAGAACTTGCTCAAGATCACAGTATTTGTTTCTTTCACAAACGATAGAAAGTAAGAAATGGTCCTGATGACATAGTGCTTAACATGTCAGGCTGCTAATCAAAAGGTGAGAAGTCCGAATTTATCAGCTGCTCTCACAGGAGAAAGATAAGCAGTCTTTTCTCATAAAGTTTTACAGCCTTGGGAAACAGATGGAGGATCAGTGAGTTGTGAACAACTTGATGATAGCAGGTTTGCTTTTTTTGTTTAAATAATGGAGGAAGGGCCTGTGCCTGGAGAAAGACATTGCACACAGGAGACCAGTGAAAAAAAGACCCACAGCAACTATGAGCATGGCACAGGATCGGGTGGTGTCTGCTTCTGCTGATTCTATGATCACTATGAATTGGAAACAACTCAACAGCACCTAACACCACAATGCAGTGATTGGTAGTACAGAGGTGAAGTACTTGGCTACTAACTGAAAAGTTGCCAGTTTGAAACCATGGAAAAAGATGTGGCAGTCTTTTTATTATAACGTTTACAGTCCTGAACACTATATGGAGAAGTTCTACTTCCTATATGCTGTAAAGATCTATACAAAGAATACAGTATATTCTGTAGCTGAGTTTGTGGCATTAAGAGTTTATTGTCCAAAATGGCTTTTTTAGCCATTGACTTTGACATGTGCATGGGCAGAAATATGTGAATAAGGTGTGTTAACCGATCTACAAAGGAACTGGCTAATCTCAACACTAAATTGAGCAGATTCAGCAGTAGATTTTGGGAATATGGCCATGACCAAAGGATAAAACATACAGAATGTGTCCTTCAAAGCAACTTATTCCTGCACCACTCAGACCCAGGGATTACAGGTACAGCAGCAACAGCCACAGCAGAGAACCAGAGACCCAACGGGAAACAGAGCTGACCTTGGGACTGTTACCCCAAAGAACCAGAGTCAAGTCTTTGCCCATGTCTGTTGGAAGACTAACGGGGAGAGCTATAACTGGCAGGACTAAGACCTTTGTGTAACACTGGCCTAAAGCCATGAGGCTGAAAGCTAAAGGGCATGTGAGCCTGCTTTTCTGAGAAACCCAATAACTGCCAACTGAAATTGTGTCCTGTTAACATCCCTAATAAACCTATAATCTTGAGTATGATTCCTTATGAAATCATCTGTGAGCTACTCTAGTGGACTTGGGACCCAGGAGAAAAGATAGCTGTTGGGATAAGTAGGAAAACGGGTGGCAATGTGAGGGACATGTCTGACCTCATGGGAATTGGTTTTGTATTATGGATGCTGTTGATGGTGGGGGGCAGCTCCTCCTCTGGAATTAGCAGAGGCCAGATACGGCTGTCCCCACATGGCATTTGCTCCTTTTACAGAGTTGTAATCAACTGAGAGGCATGTTTATATCCTAGGCACTTGACAAAAACTACTTCATTTAACCCTCTTATTCATAGGCTGATAAAGATACTATCATTAGTTCCCACTTTACAGATTACTAGTCCCTGTGTTGGAGAAGAATGTTGAATATCCCACAGATGGCCAAAAGAACAAACAGACATGTCTTGGAGAAGGTACAGCCAAACTGTTCCTTGAAAGCAAAGGTGATGAAGCTTTCTCTTACATATTTTGAACACATTGCCTGGAGAAGCTACTCACTGGAGGGGGACATCAGGCTTGGGAAGATGGAGTGGCACCAAAGGAGAGGAAGACCCTCAACAAGGTAGACTGACACAGTGACTGCAGCAATGGGCTTGAGTGTGTCAGGGACTGAGGATGGCACAGGATATGACAGGGTTCAGATCTGTTGTTCATGGGGTCACTATGAATTGTACTCAACTCGACAGCACCTAACAACAACAGGCCCTAAGGGAGCTCTGGTGGGCCAGTGGAGGAAGTTGTACTGCAATCCCAAAGGCACATGGTTCAAATCAACCAGCTGCTTCATCGGAGAAGGATGGGCAGTTTCCTCCCAGGCGATTTACTGCCTCTGAAAAACTAGCTGGAGGGTCAGCTGTGAGTTGGTTCTGGCTCGATAGCACACAACAATAATAGCCCCTAAGAAGGAGCCCTGTTGGCACAGTTATTAAGCACCAAAAGGTTGGCAGTTCAAACGCAATTAGAAGTGACCTTGGAGAAAGGCCTTGCTTCTAAAAGATCACAGCATTGAAAATCTTAAGAAATGTGGCTCCCTACCCAACACATAGGTTCATCATGACATAAAACTGACTAAAGTACAACTGGTTTGACTTTTTTTTTTAAATAAAGCCATAAGACACATAGAGGTTAAGAGCAACAGAACCAGAACCCTGGCCTAACTCCACAGGTCTTCAGAGTTCTCGGTTGTTAGGTCTTATCACCTCTTTTTTGAGGATCTGACTCTGAGACCCACTTGCTACATCATGAACACACACTCATACTAACCTCCAGTTGATCCTTGGAGGCTGCATCCAGCATCACGAGGTCCTTCAGGAAGGTGCCAAGGTATGGAACCACACCCTGAGGTCAGGAGTCAGGATCAGATACCCCTGCCATGATCTGAGGGTTGTCCACTCCCCCCACTTGCCTACCCCACTGCCCGAGAAGGCACACTGAATTCTTGTGTCTTTCCCTACCATTCCTCAAGTGTTCCCCACCCCATACTTCTCACTCCTTTGCCACCACCCACCACTAATCACTCACCCCACCCCGGAAGCCAGACCGTGGAGACTTCTTGGAGTTTAGTTCCTGAGGGGGCTGCAGCTTCACCTCCTGGTGGTGACAGACGGGAGACATAACTGGGTGGTGAAGGGAGCAGGGTAGAGGAGTGAGGATCAAGGATAACTAGAACACAATGGGGCCAGGGAACACCAAGCTACCTGTAGAAGTAGTTCTCGGCTTTGGGAGTAATTATCCTCTTCTGAGAATATCTGGCAGAGGTTGGAGAAGACTCTGAGGCTGTCCCTGGGGAATGAAGGGCAGCGATCGTGACCTGGCTCAGACACTTCTTCCCAGACTTTCAATTCCATCCCTACTCTTGGAACCCTCACTACGCACCTGGTTACTTCACCCCAGGCTGCCCGAAGCCTGTGGATAGGGCTAGATTGCAAGGCCGACACAACAGCATAAACTGAAGAGAAGTTTCGGAGCAGACGGCATTCCTGCAGGGTGGGGTTCCCAGGTTAGAGAGGGCACTTGCAGTAGAGCCCCTCTCAATACTATGTACAATCCCCAACAGAGCCAGTCTTTACTCTGACCTCAGCCACTCGGATCCACTTCTCCAGGAGCCGGGCCCTCTGTGGTGGGCGAAGTGGCCGTATGGTCACTTCCTCAAGGCCCTCTCCAGCTGATGTGGCTCCCAGGATAGAGCTGACCACTGCCCCTGCCACCTTGTTGAACTGTGTGACAGTGGCTCGGACAGAAGGGCAGAGGTGGGCATGTCCTGGCCGGTCTCTATGACCCCACAGGCCTCCCAGGCACTGAGAGGGGACTAATTTAAGAAACAGCTCCTACAGGGCAGAAGTTAGAGATTACATTTCAGAGACAAGGGAAGTAAGCCTTCCAATAGCAGGGGTCTGTCTGAGGGTCTCAGATGGCCAAGGAACCACAGGGCATGAGGTTTGAAGGGCAATAACCAAGGGGAAAAGGGAGCTGGTCAAAACTGGGCAGATAAAAGGGAAGGCTAGGAGCTGGACCAGGAAGGACTGGAAGCAAGGAAAGGATCTGGACTTAAGGAGAGGTTAGTATGGGGTCAAAGGGCATGGGGGTCAGAGATCAGGGTCTCACCGCATCTAGCAGGGTCAGCTGTTCGGCCAAGTGGTCAGCGAGGAACACCAGGACATCCGTGGGGTCAGCAGGGGGGTCGCCGGGGGGGACCAGGGGCTTAGGAAGGTCGGGGGTCTGGGAGTCCACCCGGGACCGAAGGTTGCGGATGAGTTCAGCGCTGCCCCCCCAAACACCCTCCCTTGCTGCATACCCTGTCTGAAGCAAGAAGCTCTCAAGCCGGTCAAGCTGACCCTTGACCTCAGAGCCAAAGTCCTCAGGGTGAGAGGCCAGCCAAGTTGACAGTACAGAGATGGCTACCCTGGGAGAAGGGGAATCAGCCAGGATCAGAAGTCAAGCTGCAGCTTAGGTAGAAGGGATTGAAAGTTTAAGAATCAGAGGCCACTCACCCTGTTGTCCTCTCTAGTTCATTAGTAGGATGAGATTCAAGGGCTTCTAGCCTAGAAAGAGGAAGAGAATTTCCCTGTGACATTTTTGGAAGGGCCAAACAGGGGCTTTATAAAGCACAGACCCATTTGTGATTGCCTGGTGCCTTATTATTTCTGACCTGTCAACGACAAGCCCCAGGAGAGTAGGCGTGGAGGTGAAGGCCTGGTGGGTGGCCAGGAAGGTTGATGTGAAGGTCACGTCAGCTCCTGATGTCCGAGCATCCAGCAGATGTCTGACCAGGGCCTCCAGAGTGCCTGCTCGGAGCCGCCGGGAGGAGCGAGGGGGAGGAATGGGGGCCTGGGAGTGACAGAGGGCCAGTCACTGAGCTTTCCCTCAAACCAGACCCTAGAAAGAATAATCCCAGACCTAGGAGATGATCCAGGACCGTTCTGATAAAATTCAGAGAGGGCAAAACATTTAACCTAGATCATACAGATGCTCAGCCTAGTACTCTGGTCAGAGGAAAGGAACACAAGAGGTGATGAGTTGGAGATGAGAAGTCAAAATCATGGTCTCACCAAGGGTTCAAGAGGCCGGTATTGGCGGCTTGTAACAGTAAAAGTGGCGCCATCCTCCTCCTCATCCCAGACAGACACAGGGGCCTGGAAGAGCAAGGAAGACCTGTCAGATAGCCCCACAGCTCCCCTCACAGCTCCCCATCTTCACCCTCAGGCCCTACCACCACCACCTCCTTAACCACACCCTCACCTGCGATGGTGGGGGATAGTACCAGAGTGTGCGAGGGATGGGGGGAGCTGGTGACCCCAGGTCTCCCCTACTGGGGCCCAGAAAGCCCCCCCCAAGACGCCTAAGGGCCCGGTGGAGTCTAAAATTTTGCAGTGGGGGGTTTTGTGAAGTACAGAAACCCTGGTCCTGGAGACCTCCAGATTTCCTTCCCCCCAGAGCTGAACCCCAATACAGTGGAGAAACAGCACAAAAGCCAAGAGAGGAAAGTGAAGCCTAGAGGGGAAAGTAAAAGGTAGAAAGGCAGAGATAGAGACCTAGAGGCTGAAACCACAGTCACAGGCTCAGCACATGCCCCGCCCTCTCCCTCTTCCCAGGGAGGGGCCCAAACCAAAGAATTAGCCCTTCCTTTTGGTTCCCTTTGTCCCCTAGTCCCTCAGGTGAGGACTCTACTCTCTTGCTCCACCCTAGAGAACCCCCCCACCAAAGTGGCAGCTCGGCTCCGATCCCAGCACAGGAAAGAGAAGGGGAAGTGGGATAATGGGGGGGGGGGTAGTGGTAAGACTCAGAGTCACGTGTCCATAGCCCCTCCCCCGCCTGATCCCGAAAAACCAGCCCAGCCAGTCATCCTGACCTCACCCAGCCTGAACCCAGAAATCCAGGACCTTGGGCCCCAAATCCAACATCTGGCCTTGCCTCAGGCCACAAACCCTGCTCCAGGGAATCACTATTAGTCCCTTGGGAAGCAGGTAGCTACCCCCTACCCAGTCGGAGGTGCATCCCTCTGGGTCTCTGAACCTTAACTTCCGGCTCGCCACCCAACACCCAGCTCTGTAGGGAGGGGTTACGAAATCTGAGGGTTCTCTCCCCAATCCCAGAGTCATTGGAGCTGGTTACTGTGGAAACAAACCCCTCCCCTCCAAACAAAAAATAAAAGAGAGAGACAGGGACTAAGACACGCCTGCGGAGAAAGGCAGGTAATACACTCAGGCCTCGGCAGAGACCCGCTGGACACAGGCAAGCTGATACTCTAGGCAGTAACAGGGCAGGTTCCTGCGGGCAGGTCCTGAGTCACACTAACACAGAAAAAGACAGAGACGCTGGAACTCCCCGAAGCCGGGAATCTGGCAGAAATCCATCAAGAGGCGCAGAAGTTAAGGCAGGGAGAAGCAAATGCAGACTTGGAGACAAAAGTGGAGAAGGTCTCCGAAATATCTTCACTCCCTACCTCCCACCAACTTTCTCACCTCTTCTTCCTCCTCCTCCTCCTGTTCCTCCTGTCCCCCGCCCATGCCTTGGGCTCCAGGACCCCCATCCTCTTCGGGATCCCGGCTCCGGAAGCTGCTCAGTACGACTCCCCCGGGGGGACTCGCGTCCAAGAGCAGCCGCAGGGGCCGCGGGAGCATGGCCGAGTGAAGGGATCAGCGGGGTCAGGCCATGGGGCGCCTGGGGAGAGACCCGGCACGGTGGAGAACCAGAGGGGCTCGAGGGAGGCCAGGCCGGGGAGAGACGCGTGGATGTCTAGGTAACTGGACCGGAGTCCTAGAAGGAGGTGGTGGTGGGAACAACACGGAAGGAATGTGGGGGCCCTGGTGAATTTTGGGGATGAGGGGGTCACAACTACGGGGTCGAACGTGGTCAAAGGGTGCTCTGGTTCTGACCTGCTCGGGAGGGGCGGGGGCAGCGCGGGTCCCAGGCCTGTTGCTGTTCCCGTCGGTCTCCGGCCCCAGACCGACTCCTCTCCCCGGCTTTTCCGCACCCCCTTGACACCCCCCTCCGCCGGGCTCCCAAGCCCTCCCGCCCTTTCCGCTCCCCCCCGCGTCCGCCCGCTCCGAGAGCAGGAGCCAAAAGGGGAAGGAAGTGAGAACAGGAGCCAAGGCTGCGGACTAGGGGAGCGCCAGGCATCAAGGGCTGGGACCCAAGAGTGCGGGCCCTCAGCTCTGCTGGCCTCTGGCCCCCTACTCCTGGATTTTAGTGTACACGTCAACTTGCTCGGAGGTTGGGATAGGTTCGAGACTCCAGACCTTCGAGGGAGGGCGGGAATAGAATTTTGACAGTTCCCACCTCGAGCAATAAAGCAAAAAATTCCCGCGAGAAGCCTTTTAGGTGGGGAGGGACCCCGTTACTCCGCCCCCACAGTCTTACACTCTCCACTCCCACCCACTCGAGTAGCAGGACGAAATCCACTCCGGGTTTTTCGAGGAGCCCTAGGTTCCCACCTCCCCTCGAAGGGGGCGGGGCAGGAAGCTGCCACATCCGGTTCCAGATTCGGCGTTCTGGGGTTTCCGGCACTGGAAGCCGGGATCTCCGCTTCCTGTCGTTACCCGAGGAGAGCTGAGGGTTTGAGGGCATCCTGGGTGCGTTGGCTTCCGACCCCTAATTGTTTTGAAGGGACTGGGGATCAGGTTTTGCTGATGCTTTGAGAGTCGGAGTTTCTGGAATGAGCCAGAGGTGTTTGGAGAGTATTGTGCTTGGAAAAGAGAAACGGGTAAGAATGAGAGGCCCGATTGGAAGCACTGAACACAACTTTATTCTCACACAATTAGAAAGGCTTCCTTCTGTTGGTCTGGCTGACGGTCCGGTCCCTTGGAGGTCTTTAAATGGTTCTAACTGGGCGCACCATCTAGCCGCCGTTTGAAGTGCGCCCTCCAGACCCGTGCTGGGTTCTGCCAGCACGGAGGAATAGATGCAGCAGTGGACAGACAGGCCCCTCCCTGCTCTCTAGGAACCGACAGGCGTTTCACAATGTTTGGCACACAATCACTTAAATACAACCGTGGTAAACCATACAAGAGAGGCACCAGGAGGTCTGCGTAGAGCGACAGAGTCGACCTAGCCTGGAGCCCAGGTAGGGCCAGGATGGCCCAAGTCCAGGGAAGGTATCGAGTGGGAGACATTTGCCTCCCTGGAGGAAAGAAATGGCCATGGGTATAATGAGAATTGAGAGGTGAGCTGAACAGTACCAGGGTGGGCTTGAGAGATAGGCAGGGGTCCCAGGTGACAAGAACATTAGGGTCAGGGCAGCGAGGTTGGGTTTACCCTCTAAACCAGTAATTCCCAAAATGTTATTCCTGTCTCTAGGGATCCTGGAGGCTATGTCAGGTCAAGACTTACTTTCACAGTAAGTTATTTTAGCAAATAACTACAATTTACCCTTTCCACCTATTCTCTTAAGTGTTCTATATAAATTTCCAAAAGCTGACATTTTTGCCTTCAGGACTGTGTATATTTGTGTATCCTTGTTGGGTTGTTGTGGTTTTTTTTCCCCCCTTGGGTTCTCAATTTTTAACAGGTCCTGAGGCCAAAACGTTTGACAGCCAGTGCCCTACAGCTCTCAGAAGGTTAAAGTACGAAGATTTGTGCCTTTAGAAAGCCTTCTAGTCACTTAGTAAAAAGAGTAGGAAAGATATGATGGGGACAGTGGGAGGCGATGGTGGCTTCAGTGGTGGCTTCGGCAGGGTCCTTGTTGGTGAGATTGCCTTCATTGTACTTTCTGGGGGGCAGAAGTAAGATTGAGAAATTCAGCAATGTTGAGGATAGGATGATATGCTCAGGATCAATCCAGAGAAATAGGAACCATCTCAGCCCACAGGGTGAGGGAATAGTAAGGTTAATGTTTTATGTGTATTTTCTACCTGCCAGATAGTTTCTGAGTTCTTCTCACTATTACTAGGCGGGAGCTCTGGTGGCTTAGTCCATATGGAGTTGCACTGCCAACCTATAGGCAACTGGTTTGAATCAACCAGCAGTTCCAAGGGAGAAAGACACAGTCTTCTATGGGATTTACAGCCTCCGAAAACCCACCAGAGGGTCAGCTATGAGTTGGCTCTGACTCAACAACAATGAGAGAGGAAAGAGATCATTACTTGGTGCTTTAAACTCTATTTTGACTCAGCTACCTCAAGTGGCAGTTGAAGTGCTCCAGGGCTGTTTTCTAGGTTGTAAACTTTACAGAAGCAGATTGCTAGGTCTTTTTTTTTTTTAATTTTATTATTTTTGTGTGAGTGTACCGTCAAATCAGATCTGACAGGTACAGGAGGAGATTGTCCCTCCTTCCCCGGCAAAGCATCTGGTGGATTCGAACCGTGCGCCTCTGGGATTGTAGTTGCAGCTCCTTGCCACTAGGCCACCAGAGCTCCCCCAGATTGCTAGGTCTTAACCCACAAAGCCACTGGGTGGGTTCCAAGCACTTCCCTGTCAGCAGCTTAATGCTTAACTATGTTTTAGTGTAAAACAACTATGCATGCTGCCTGACAACAATAGCTGTTGAATAGTGAGCTGATTCTGAAATTATATGGCCAGTAGACAGTTCACAAAAACCTCCTTTCTGGGTTTACCAACCTTGCAGGCAGAGCTCCTTTATTATGCATATATAGCATCAACATCTTAAAAGCAAAGTAGCCCCTAAAACACAAAGTTTATGGGTTGCTGCTTATACCCTTCTATGTCCTATCAGCCTGGACTGGGATCTGGCTTTATCTGGTTCTCTATCCCCTTTTGTAAAAAATATTGTGGATGTCCCCTTTCTTTGTTATATGAATATCCTGGTCTCTGATAAGATCAAGTCAGAGACTGCTACTCATATCAAAAGGTCTCTTATTGAAGAAGCCAGAAAGCCAAATGTGTGGACACTCTCTTTTTTTCTTTATCACCTTGATGTAATTGGAACTTCATACTGTAACTTTATAGAAACCTTTCTGTAAAATGTAACTTTTACGGAATCTGGGTTTAGCTGGCCTGTCAGCTACCTGATTCTCTCACTTCTTTACCTCTCTTTTTCCTTTTCTACAACATGCCAGAATAAACTGCCTTTTCTTGATTTTTAGTGGCTGTTGTTTTAGTGACTTTTTAGTTACATTATTTTAGTTACTGTTTTCCCCGCCTACCACAAGTAGCTTTCTGCTGTGTTGGTTCTTTCTGACTCATAGTGACCCTCTCTGTTAGTTTTTGAGACTGTAAATGGTAACAGGAGAAGACTCTCTTTTTTTCTCTTGGGAGCTGCTTGTGGATTCACACAGCCTTTGGGTTAACAGCACAACTTGCTACGGCTATAGACAGGTCCCCTCTGTGGCTTGCATTGTATTTCTATTAGCTGACACTACTTAAACAACTTTTGTTACTCTGGTGTTACAACTGTCAGAGAAGCGGAGGTGTAGGTTAAGTAGCTTGTTCAAGAGAGCCTACAGTTTTAAGGATCTAAGTGAGTAAATTCTAAGCTCAGCTACTGTTGCCCATCATACTAGCAGGCGTCCTCCATGGGTGAGGAGGATAAGGCATAATAAAAGAAGGGAAAGATAAAAGGAGGTGGGACATTGTTACCTTTTCTTTTGAATCCTTTGAAGTGGTGGACAGGTAGGCAGCTGTAAAGAGATTAAAATGAGATGGGATGGTGGAGGGGATACAGGGATGAATGTTAGGCTTCTCAGAGTAGGCAGGAATATTTGAGTAGAGGGCATGGTAGATGGAGTTCACACTCACCAACCCAGCTCACAGTCTTGATGAGGCCAAGGAGGAGAAAGGCTGAGAGGAAGAGCCCCACGCTGTCCTCTAGGGAGGGCCCAGAGAGGCCTGGCAGGCAAGAGAGGGGAAGAGTGAGCACCCTGCAGCCTTCAGCAACAGCCACAGCCACAGCCACTCTGCCACACTTCTGGATCTTACCTGCCACTTCCAGGGTCACCTGGGCGCTGCGCCCTGAGGGAGGCAGGCTAGGGTGGCGAATGCGACAGACATAACGCATCCCATGCTGCTCAGCAGAGACAGGAGGAGGCCGTAGGTGCCCAGAGAGACTGACAGAGCCATCAGAATGGTGGCGCAGGCTGGAGAGCCACCTTTGCCCTTCAGCCTTCCGAAAACCACCTTCCAGGCCACCTCGAAGCTCCCATTCCACCTCCAGGCTATCCGAGGGGTAGAAATGGGACACAAGACAGAGCAGTTCTGGGGGTGCTTCCCCTGGGGCAGCCCATACTAGGGGTGCTGGTGTCAGGGACACTTTAGGAGGCTCTGAGGAAAGAGAAAGAAATGGGCAGAGGGGAATCAGTCTACACTCGCCTTCCATAGAAGCTCTCAGCTTACCTTCTGGACTCTGCAGAACTGAAGGAGTTTGAGTTTCTTCTCCTAGGATGGGGAACCTACTGTATCCCCATTGGTGAGCTTCACATGAAGTACCATGTGAAAGCCCTCAGATTCACAACGATTCTTCACTTCCACTGCCTCATGACCCCCATGTACTGCCATCTATCTCCCCTCACCCAGGCACCTTGTGCTGTCGTCCTCCCCCTCTCATGGCAACCTCCAATCCCAGAAAACCCCTGCACCCTACTCACTGTACAGAGAGAGCTCCAGAGTGACCTGTCCTTGCAGGTATGGCAGGTGGATGGTGGCCAGATAGGTGCCCTCTTGGAAGGGTTGCACTGCAGGTAGCTGGAGGGTCCCATTCCCAGTCCATGGGCCCCACTGCTCATCATCATCCCATGCAGCAAATGTCACTGCTCCCTCTTTGGCTTCTGGCATTTGTCCTGTCAGCCCAGGGGTTGCAGCCAGTATCAGGTGTCCCTTACCCTGGTGCTGGCGTCGCCACTCCAGCCCAAAGGGAGGGGGACCCAGGGCCAGAGATTTAGCAGTCTCAGGGTTAGGGGGCATGTAGGCAAAGCTCAAGTCCAGCAGAGCATCATGGCCCAGTCGAATTCGAGGAGCAGGGGTCTGGGTGAGGACAGTCAGCACCACTGGGAATGATTGAAGCCAGAGTGGGCAGGGCATGTAGAAGGGAAACAAAAAATACAGGGAGATGGAGTTACAGGAAGGACTCAGCTCCAATTTACCCACCCTTCAGAAAGCATCTTTTCTGACTCTCATGCTCTTCATTTTCAAACCATCCCTAGAAAGTCCTCTTTTTGCTGGACCAGTGCCATTTTGCTGAGTGAACAAAGAGGTCTAGAAGTGAATAGGGGCACTTAGTAGGTATGGCCTTTTAAGTTTGGAACACAGCCCACTTGAGCCCTGGGGTCAGTGGGATTTGTGGGTCCTTCTGACCAATTCAATCTCTAGATGTCATATGGAAGCTCTAAGCTTTACTCAGTTGCTGGTGAAGATGGTAGCGATCTATGATCATCAGTCCATTGGTGCTATACTCGATGCTATATTTAACAGCTCTGGAAGGTTCCAGCTCTAGCCTAGATGAGAATATAAGATCTCTGTGCTTTATTGAGGCAGTGCAGGGCAGTGGTTAAGTGTCAAGTTCATTTACTTGGTCAAGTTACTTCACCTTTCCATGACTCAGCTTTCTCATCTCTAAACTAGGAATGATCATGATAATAATAGTATCTACTTGATGCTGTCATCAGGTTTGGTTGACAATTGAATCATTTCATACCTCTTGCCATCTAAATCTAGGAGCCCTGGTGGTGCTGTAGGCTAAGTGAACCCACCAGCTGCTCATTATGAGAAAGATTAGACAATCTACTACCATTAAGATTTACAGAAATTCCTCTGATTCAGAAACCCTCTGGGGGAGTTCTCTGTATTATAGGGTCACCATGAGGATGGCACAGGATATTACAGGGTTCAGATCTGTTGTTTAAAAGGTCACTATGAGCCATACTCAGTGGCACTAAACAACAACATGAGTGGGATGATTCTCAGTGCAAGTGGGTTTTTTCTTTTTTTAATCCAAATCTATTCAGTTCTGATTTTGCATAACAAGGACTCCTAGATAAGAAGAGTATAAGACCTTTAAACAGTGCCTGCTACTGAGTAAGTCTGCAAAGGTCTTTCTATGATTATACCTAACTGCCAAAACTAAGCATGCCCCCAGCTCAACAAAACCTGCAACATTTTCCTACCTTGCTTCAAGACTGCTGCCTTGCCTTGCCCTGTGGAACAGTCACCCAGGTGCAAGGCAATAATTTGTGATCACTTAAATTCTTTCCTCTAATTCATTAATGCAACAGTTGTTTACTGAGTGCCTAGAATGTTCAAGATGTGGTGTTAGAGGATAGTGTGGACAAGTCCCTGCCCTTAAACTGTTAATAGTCAACAAACCCCTGCTAAGTGTGCTATGTTTCAGATTCTTATGAACGTATATTTGGACAATCACAGTAGCTTCATCTCTGGTTTTACTATTATCCGTTTCTCTCCTTCTCAATATGTCCTCTACACTGAGGGCAGTTACTCAAACTCACTCCTTGCTGTCAAGTTTGAACTGACACATAGGTTCCAGAATGCTTTCAAAGAGGAGGAGAGTGCCCATTTTTCTCCCACAGAGTTGCTGGTGGATTTGACATACCAGAGGGGTACCCTCTTTGGCTTAGCAGCACAACTCCCTATAGACTGTGCCACCAGAGCTTGACCCAGTCTGTTTAAAAATCTATTCTCTGGAAAGTAGCAGCTAAAGGCATAGGCTGAGCTAGACTGTCTAGGTTCAGCTCCTGGCCGTGCTCCTTACAAACTTTGTGACCTTGGGCAAGTCACTTAACTGGTTTATACCTCAGTTTTCATCATCTCTAAAAGGGGGATTATACCAGAAAAAACAAACCCATTACCATTTGAGTCAATTTTGACTTAGCAACCTTATATACAGGACAGAGTAGAAATGCCCTGTAGGGTTCCTAAACTGAAAACATTTTTTTTTTATAGTTTATGATTTGAGTGAAAGTTTACAAAGCATATTAGTTTTCTACTTAATGATTTGCACACATTTTGTTTCATGACATTGACTGCAATTCCAACAGTAAAAATCACTCTTTACTTCCTTCCCAGTCTTCTGAGCTTTTCTCTGAGCAAAAGCTGGCTGCTCTACTGAACTCCTAAGCTTGACTGTTCTAAGGTATACTGACCTCCCTGGCTGGTATTGGTCACCTTCCTCTCGGCTAGTGCATTGTAGCTTTGGTAATGTGTCCATAGTGAGTCGACTGCTAACCCAAAGGCCACTCCTCTGCAGCAGTTTGAATCTACCAGCAGTTCCAAGGAAGAAAGTGGGCAAAATCCTCTCGTGTAATTTACAGCTTTGCAAACTTAATGATGGGTCAGCTATGAGTCTGTTCCTAATTGACAAGAATGAGTTTGAATTTTTAATATTGTTTGGTTGGAAATTGAGCCATGGGGTGAGTTCTGATCTAAGCCATGAGCTGTAAAATTTTTATAATAGCAAATTGCCATATCTTTCTTCCACTGAGCAACTGGTCTGTTTAAACTGCTGACCTTTCATTAGCAGCCAAGAGTGTAACCACCTCACCACCAGAGAACCTTAAAATGGGAATAATAGTAGTACTTCCTTTTTATGGTAGAATCCTTGGGTAATGCAAATAGTTAACATGCTCAGCTGCTAACAACAGAAAGGTTCGAAGTTTGAGTCCATCAGGGTGCCTTTGAAATAAAGTTTGGTTATGTGTCTACTTGTGAAAAGTCAGACATTGAAAATTCAGTGGAATACAGGTAGGTCTACTTTGATACATATGGAGGAGACGTGTCATGACGTGTACATGAGTAGAAGCTGACAAAAGGGCAAGTGGGTTTTGTAATTCCCTGTTTGAGAGGGTTAAGTGAGATGATGTATGTAAACTGTTGAGAACAGAGTTTGACATATAGAGGATATTCAATCACTACCACCATCATTATGGCCTTACCAGTATCTTGGTAAATAAATCTTTATTTTTCATTATTAGTCCAATTAACTGATCCTTGCTTACCTTTTAGAAAATAAGATAACAGGCTTTTTTAAAAAAAGAAAAATGACACACAGAATCTTATAGTTCACCATAATAATATGATAAAGACATGTTTTCAAGCTACGGTACTTAATAATTCAGCTTCTGCTCATCTTTCCCAAGTCTTCTGGCACTCTAAGAACCAGCTACACAGAATCTTTTTTTCTTGGTCCTATTAGAAACTCTAAAACTGGGCCTCTCTCTGCGCTGGTCATGAGGCTCTTTCATTTTTTTTTTTTTTTTTAAATTTAGGTTGTTTATTTTTCATTTCAATGAACATCTACAGAGATTTTGGGATTCCATTCATTCATTGTTGCACCCTTCTCCCGGCACAAACCCTTCCCCCCCCCCCAGGCTCTTTCATTTTATAACGCCTTTTACCATTTTCTTCCAAGCATCCACACTCTCTGTCTTTCAAGACTAGTTTTACATCTACTTTTGTCTAAAAGTGTCTGAGTCCTTCAAGTAAATGTAGTCTTTGGTTTGGTTTGAGTTATTTTGGGGTTTTTAAGTCTTTTTTATTTTGTGATTATTTCTTTTATTTTAAATCTTAGACCCTTAAATTTTAAATCTTAAATCTACAAGGTTAAGTTTTTCTTCAACCTCATGGGTTGATTTTGTTCACTAAAGTATGTAATTATTACTTAGTTTATAAAAAATCTAGATACTATTTAGGATTATTTTTAAAAAAAATCTACAGTGTTAATAAAATTTTAAAGTATTTCACAGTTCAGCCCTTATGATACAGTAATAGACCTTCCTCCTACAGCTATATCCTTTGAAGATACAAATGTAATACTGTAGGGCCAGAAGAGTAAATAAAAGTTTCACTTTCATTTTTGTAAGCATAGATGTTTTGCTTTTATATCTGCTAAAAAAGCCAGTGGTAACACTAATTATAAAGTATTGCTGGAAACAAATTTTTTTAAACCAAATCTAAGTCTCAAAGCTCAGCTACCTGTTTATAAGAAATATAGAGGAAAGGAGACCAAGGTAACAAGAGGTCAAATATAATATGTGGGAAATTCTACAAGATAAATGACTAGGTTTCTTCTGTTCTGCATCCTGATTTGATCAGAGATTCTGGTTTAACTAGATTTACGTTGTGGAATATTTTTAAAGTTTCCTATTGTTGGAAGGGGCCTCAGCCATAGGGACTCTATGTACAACAGAACAAAACACTCCCCAGTCCTCCACCATCCTTACCCATCACTGGTCTTCCTCTTTTTTTCACTACCCTTCTACTAAAGTTTTTTGGTTAGCAACATGCTGTGTTCTACCACCAGAGTTCCTTCTACTTTACTAAAGATTTTTTTTTTTTTAATTCCCAAAGGATTCTAGTTTGAAAGCAGGACTGAGAACTACTGGGACCTAACTTATTTTTGGTGCTAATAAATATTTCTTGAGTCGATGAATAAATTAGCACAGTACCTCCACAGGTAGTCACAATAACAGAAAATCTGATGGAAAGTAGTAACCACATTTTACACTTGAATAAACAAAGAAAGGTACATTCTCGGGCCACTTCAGTAAAGCCCCAGCACTAGGACTTTACATAAAAAATACTTCCTCCCACTAGTGAAAACTGTTAGCTCCACAAGACTTAGCTATGCTCTGCTCCTGTTCAGGATGGGGCCTAGAGTGGAATTACAGGCAGAGGTGAGTTCTTTTCTCTAAGTCTACAGGCAGTTCTCTCTCAGGATACTAATAAAGAGTACTGGGGAAGAGAGGTTAAAAAAAAAAATTAACACGACTTAGGGGAGCCAAAAAGATCTCCATAATTCTTTTCAAGGAGGTAAGTCTGACCCTTTAGAGATACAATTTTCTAATAAATCTATCTTTACTATTTTACCCTTAAAAACAAAACACCTATACTACCATTTGCCAGGAATAGAGCGGGCTCCTGGTTACTTGTCTATCAGGATCAGATGGCCATACTAATACTATCCGCCCATCTCTTCTTGTCCCAGCCTAGCAAACTTTCTAACCTGTGGGCCTCAAATTACTTTTGTTGCACAAAACAGTTCTTGCTTTGAGAACCATCTGGAAAACATCACTTGGTGCATACTCTAAGCACGTCGGAGAAGGGAGTAGGAGAGGAAAGGTAAATGTGTTTAAAAGTCTTTGCTTTGTTGACTGCCAAAGGCGCCCACTGTGGGCATGGATGCGGCAGAAGGATGGTTTTCAAAACAGAAGGACAAGGGTGGGAATGCCTAGCAAGATGAAGATCTTAAAGGACTGGGGGGAAATTTCCTGCTTCGGAGCCCCTTCCTATCCTACCTTAAGAGTTTCTAGGGAGTTCTGGTGGCCTAGTGGCAAGACGCTGCACTACAATCCCAGAGGAACGTGGTTCAAATCCACCAGATGCTCTGCCGGAGAAGGAGGGGCAATCTCCTCCTGTACCAGTCAGATCTGATTTGACGGTACACGTAAAAATAATACAATAGGGGAGCTCTGGTAGCCTAGTGGCAAGGAACTGCAACTACAATCCCAGAGGCGCACGGACAATCTCCTCCTGTACCAGTCAGATCTGATTTGACGGTACACACACACAAAAAAATACAATTAAAAAGTTTCTAAAGAGTTTGGCTGCAGCTTCTCCCAGAGCCCCGCCCACACACTCCTGAATGCTCCGCCTCCAAATTTAAGTCTGGACAGTTTGTTTTTTAAACTGGGTGTGGATTAGAACGGGCGGAGTAGACTGTTTTCATTCTAACCCTATGCTTCCCCTAATGTAGTACAAAAAACAAACGAGTGGGAAAATGACTCCCAAATCCATACAATGAGGTACCAGTAAATGTGGATTCTGGAATCCACCCCCATCACCACCTTCCCCAACAGGTACCTGTTGCCATGGTGATAAGCACAGGCTCCTGCTGTGACTCTGGCTGTGCCTGCAGGAGGACAGAGAGGCTGAGGACCGGGCTAGACATGCTGACCATGTACCAGTTCCCATCCAGGGCCCGTGGACAGCTGTGGTCCGGAGTTAGGCCCCTGGCCCAATTCGCGGAGGCACGGAGCGGGACATAGCGGCTCATCTCGCAATGTGGCATGGGTGCTCCTCGGGGGTACCGCCTGAAGGCAGCCTGGAGTGCTCCCGTGGGGTCTGTGAAGGCGGAGAAGGGGTCACACTTGTAATATAATAACAGCCAGAGCTGGAGGGAAGGGGCGGGATGAACAACGCCTGGGTGCCCGGCACTACTCTGATAGAGGCTGAGGTAATCCAGTCTCATTTTACCGAGAAGCGAACTAAGGATCAAGGCCACTCAGCAACCTGTACGGAGCACGGGTAGAGGAGGCCGCCCTGGAAGCCAGTCCCAGAACTCACCGTGCACATTGAGGTAGAGCTTAGGGTCGAGGTCTGGCCGGGAAGGTGGTCCTCCTGGGCCCTCGCGCAGCAGCAGTGCAGCGGGCTTTTTGACCAGGCTCCCACGACCCAAATCCTCTACAAACCAGCACTCGAGCACTGCGGGGCCTGCCGAAACGGCAGTCACCACGCCTGGGGGAGAAAGTGTAAGTGAAGGGATGTCGGGCGACCCCCTCTCCCCTCCCTTCATCCCTGGGATAACAGTAATGGGGTCTGCTCACCCAAAGCCACGGTGAGGAGTAGGGACAGGAGCTTCATGGCGCTGAGACCTCAGCCTTGAAGCTGTTTCTTCCGCCTTTCACTTTCATTTTCTTCATAGGCCCGAAGGAGGGCAGGGGAATCCCAACTCCGGTTAGGTGAGGGGGGCGGGGTGTGGAAGACTACTGCAGCCTCACTGAACAAGCTGGGAACCAGAAATGTCCTCTCCAGTTCGTGTCCCAGCACGCCAGCCTGTCCACTTGGAAACCACCCCAACCCCAGGCTCTCCTCACCCTATCCCCTACTCCACTTCCCCCCCATCTGTACCAAGTCCCCAGCAAAGACATAGAGGGGTGCTCAGGAAGCCAGGTGAAATGATCAATAAATATTTTAATCACCATTAAAAAAAATAAGATTTAAAATAAAAACCTTGTACTCCTACGATTATTCCTCATCTCCACCTCCTCCCCTCCTGAGGGCCATGTTGGGGAACCCTACAGGAGTAAGAGAAGAATGATGGTAGGATAGAAATCAGGGGTGCATCCTGTGGGGGAGACAGGTTCTAGGACAAGAGTGGGCTCACAAGGGCTGGTCCCCACAACACCACAAACACAGATTTCAGGCACAGACTACAACCACCTGACCCTGTGATTCCAGGGTGCACAATTCTGCTCCATGACCCTTGTGCCCTACTCTCTGTGGAGCTTGGGCATCAGTGTACCCATCTAAGGAGAAAGGGTTAGTTTGGGGATAACTTCTGTCGCTAAAGAGCGTAAATGGGTTGGCAATGGTGCAACTTAGTTATCCCTCCCAAATATATACAAGTCCTTAGAGATAAAGATGGTAAAATGTGGGGGATTACCCCGGAGCCACAGAGCTCTTAGCTTGTATTCCCTATTCCCTTTCCCAAAAAGCTAACCCTAACAACTCTTGTCTCCTCAGTTTGTCCCCCCGCCCCCATTGAAACCCATTTCCACCTTGTGAACACTGGTTGAGGACCAGACTGTTGGGCTGGGTGGGGAAGTGGCCCCACTCGTTTCTTCACCACTACCCCCGCCCACCTTGTGGGACTCTCGCTTGGGCTGTGCTGGAGGCCCAGGGGGAGGCCCAGGCCCGGCCCCGCCTCCTGGCCCGCCCCCTCCCAGGCGGTGCCATCGCTCGCAGTGTCCCCTGTGACGCATGAAGCTATCCCGCCACATGAACTTCTTTGCGCAGACGCTGCATTCATAAGGCTTGAGGCCTGTGTGTGTCTTCATGTGCTCAGTCAGATGGTGCTTCATTTTAAACTTCTTGTTACACACGGGACAGTCAAAGGGCCGCAAGTTGAGGTGCATGTTCACGTGTCGATCCCGCATACTCTTGTGTGAGAAAGCCTTCCCACAGTGACACAGGAAGATCTTATTGCCATCCCCACCACCTGTTCCCCCAGATGCCCCACTAGTGGCTGTTGGTGTGCTCAGGCTTCCTGCGGATGTGCTCCCCAGGGTCACTGCCCCATGCTCTGCCTGGTTCCCTGGTGGCTGGCCTGGAGCCTGGGAAGAGGAGGAGGAGGATGGGAAGACCAGAATTTGGTTGCCTTGCATGTCCAGAGGAAGCAGTGACCGTGGAGGGTGAGAGGGCGTGTAAGAGGAGGGGGTAGGCCCTCCTGAATCATCTAGCGCTGCCCCAGATGACCCACTCTCATATGGGCCAAAGTCATTGGAGGACTCACAGAAGTTAACCTGCTCCTCCCCTTTGTCTGGAGGCTCACTCAGGGTCCGGACATCACTTATGCTGAGAGTAGCCTCAGGTCCTCTTCCTGCTGGGATCCCTGAGTTAACCCCCAGCTCTTCATCTTCATCATCCTCACAGGTCAACACCAGATCTTCTTCCTCCTCCTCCTCCAGATCTGGATCTTGAGGAACCAGTGGTACAGGTGCTGGACAGTTTCCACCTTGCTTCACATATACCCAGTGTTTCTGTGGCATGATGCTGGGGGGTGCATACGTGGGTCGACGGAGTCCAGTCCCGGGAGCTCCTGTCCCCCTGCCATCCCCACCATCATCACACAGTTCATCGGCTTCCAGTAGCAACTTTCCAGAAGTAGCCCCACCACTGCCAACCACAGGGGCAGAGAATATGGGGCCTCCTCCTCGACGCTCCCCACTGCCCACTGCCGAAGCTGCAAATGCTTCTTGGGAGGAAGATGAGAAATCAGTGGATTCCCGGGGGCTGAAGTAGTTGCTGCTGCTAGGAGACTGGTTCTCACTGGCTTGACTGGAAGGATGGGAGCGCACAGAGCCCAGGGGAGCAGTGCCACCACTGCCTGTCAAGCTGCCAGCACTGGGGACAGTGGCTGAGGTGGCTGCTGATGTGGTGATGGTGGTGGTAGCAGAGGTCCGGCCTTCACGGAGGAGCTCAGTGCATTTATCCACAATGTGCCACATTTGTAGCACAGACCCCACGGTGAGGAAGTTGACAATGTCAGCAGCAGCCATACTGAGGCGACCAGTGTAGGCAGAGGCTAGGACAGTCTCAAAGGCGCCTGGATCCATGACACTAGGCAGTGAGATGGAGGTCATACCCTTGAGTAGGACTTGGTCATGGAAATAAGGGGAAGAAGCAGCCAGGACAGCACGATGAGCCCGGAACTCTCGGCCCTGCACTCGGATGGACACGTCGCAGAGCTGGCCTTGTAGCCGCTGCTGATTGAGAGACTCCAGGAGAGCACTGGTAACCTCAGGGAAGGACACATGTACCACTGCAGCAGCTGGCAGTGGGGGCTGGGCCAGCGGCAGGGCAAGGGGGAGTGCTGCCCCACTGGGAGACAAAGATGGCTCCATGGTCTGGAGGGAAGGGGTACCCCCCCCCCAGCCACAGGTACAAAGGAAAGAAGAGAGAGGCCGGGGGGGTATCTAGGGAGAAAGAGAGAAAAATAACAATAACATCTGGTAAACATACACCATTTTTACATGTTTGCACGAATCATTACCCAAGTGACTCCCCACAACACTGAAGTTTTCCTCTCAACCCCATTTAACAGATAAGGACACTGAGGCTGAGAAAGATTTAAGAAATTAACCAAGGTTACACAGCCAGTAAGTGGCAGTGCCACCTGACTCCCAATCCAGTGCTCTTTTCATTGGGAGTTAGAAAACAAAGTGTTCTTAGGTAGTGAGGTGCCCCATCTCAGAATTACACCTATTTTCCATTTGTCTGAGACCTTGACTGTCCAAAAGACACCTTTTTTTGTATTTTGCATCCTTATCTGGGGGGGGAAGCACAGAAATTTTGCTCTAGCACTAAAAAAGCTATTCCTTTTCTTCATCCCCCTTTAGGCCATGCTCTGGCTCCCTCATAGGCCACGCCCCTTTGCCCCCAGTTTCTCCATAGCCCCGCCCCATGTCTACCCCCGCCCACACCGGACCCCGCCCACTTCTGCTCCGCCCCGAGCGCTACAGACGCCTCGTCTCCCACCCGGAAGGCGCCCCCGAACCCCGCGCGCCCCCGCTTACCGGGCCGCGCGCCCCCGGGCCCCCCCCGCCCCTCACTCGGCGGCCAGAGCCGCAGCTTGGGCCCCTCCCGCCGCCATCTTGCGCCGACTCCCTCCGCCCTTCGCCTCCGCTCTACCTCCCGCCCCTGAGACTTTAAAGGTACGGCCAAACACCCCGCCCGTGCCGCTGGGCAATACTCGGCCGACTCCGTTAATTCTCCTTTAAAGAAGCATAGCCTCATTCCATCTTAAAGGTACCAGGTCCCTTCCGCGGCAGAGAGCTCAGGACTTAGTTCGACCGAAGCACTCATTCCCCTTTAATTCTGTAGGCCAGCCTCTTCTTATTAGTGATCGGTCTTGGCTTTCGCTGTCCGGGCCCCGCCCCTAGGCAGTGACCATTGGCAGTTTTGCAGGATCAAATCTCAGCTTCCCTCGCCTCCCAGCTTCTGACAGTTCCCCTTTAAGTTCCGCCCCCTTCCTCTGGGCCCGGATTGGCCAAAAAACCTTCAGCCAGCCCCTGATTGGCCTTTTTGCTCTGGCCGCTAGAAAAAAGTAAAGCGTGTTAGGGAGGTGAAAGCACTTTAGTGCCTGGCCAAGGGCTTGCGGGGAGGCCCAAATACCGAGGAACCTGAAGATAGGAGTGTGAATGCCAGGCTGGGAGGACAGTTCTAGGACCGCCCAAAGCCTGCGCAAGGGCACAACTTGTGCCAATCTGTGAGGGCAAACCACAAGGAAAAGACAGGGATACACTAACAAAGAATTTTATTGTTTATTAATGTCTGTAAAACGTAAGCTTTTCGTGTATTTGAAAGAAAATACCAAAAGAGGTTAAGCTCTGTCCATCCCCTCCAGTTATCTGTTCTCCACTATCCTCCAAGCACTTCGGAGGTAGAGAGGGTGAATGTTGGGGGAACAAATTAATCAGAGTCTGAGAGCACGATGATCTCCTCTGGATCGCACTGTGTGGCCACACTCATCTGCAGGGGAGTAAGGGACAACAAAGGTGCAAGTGTCAGAGAGATCTGGATGGAGTACAGGGAGGAAGAGAAGCAGAGAAAAGGCATTAGAGACAAAAAAATTGAGAGAAAAAACAAAGATTATGGAGAGGACACACTATTTCGAGAAGCTTAAAGTGAAAACACAATGAATGAAAAAAAAAAAAAAGAACTATCAGAAGCAAAATCTCCTTCTCTTACCTTGCAAGTACCAGGTCCGGGGACTTGCGACTGGGGGGAGTGGGGTGGCCTGAGTAGAGAAGGGCTGCAGAGGGAGCTGGTCACTAGGCCATGGCTGGGAGAGTCCACTCTTGTCGAAGAATCAGCAACTGGGGCCACAGATGCCAAGGGTGAAGGTGAGCTGCGGAAGGTACATATCCGCTTTCCATTTTTCTCAGGTACTATACTTTGCCTTTCCACACAGCTAGAGAGAAGCATAAATATGTGGGAGGGGTAAAGTGGGGAAGTGTCAAGACTTCACTCCCAGTGGACTCAGTTTCTCAATGCTCCTCCAAAAGCTCCCAACAAATCCCACCTTGGCTTCCCTCTTCCATGTCGTTACCTATCCAATGGCCCTGATCTTGTATCCTTCTCCTTCCGAGATTTCTTATTGGGAGGGCTGGACTCTCTCCAAGTGTGAGGAGACACACTTCCATTGAAGGAAGTGGAGGTGACCACGGCTGCTCCATTCTCCAGGACAGTGGTGAGGGAGTCCTCTGTTTGCTTCCTGGAAGAGGAAATGTCCTTCTCCTCAGGAGAAGGAGTGGTCTCCACAGGCAATGCTTCAATTTCTAGCTCAAAGAGCTGAGACATAGGACTTTCTTCTTCCAGGGGCAATTCCTCAGGCTGTTCTCCATTGCTTTCAGCATCTGTGCTGGAAAGGGCCAGCGGCTCCTCTGACAGTGAAGGTGTGGATACTTTGAGTCTTTTGGTTTGCTTTTCCTCTGAAGATATGCTTGTTCCTTTGGCAGGCTCCAGGTTTTTCTGTTCAGAGGAAATATGTGGTGGGGACATGGGGCTCTTGCCTCCATCATTGCCTGGGAGAGAAGAAAAAACAAGAGCAAGGATGGCCTGAGAACACGGGGGGAACTTAAAGTGAAAGAACACTACAAGGAGAGAGAAGGGAAAGTCTCAGACTGGTGGCTTTGCTCAACAAACAAAACCAACACATAAGGAGGCCATTTCCCTAACATACCTATTTCCTCCTCTTCTTCATTCCCCCCCTGACATTCCTGTATTTGTTCCAGATCCTCCTCTTCAGAATCTGTATCCTCCTCCTCTTCCTCCTCCTCCTCCTCCTCCTCATCATCATCATCATCATCACTTTCCTCATCTTCTTCATCATCTGTCTCAGCCTTAGAGGTGGCAGGTCCCTCCTGGGATGCCAATCCACTAGGGCCCTGAAATACAAAGAAGTTTCTCTTATGAATATCTTGCCCAAGAGAGTCCAGTCCTTGCATTCCTTCTATATTCTCCACCATCAGTCACGCTGGGCCCCCTGGTGACCCAGGACAGGGAATGAGGGGGTTCCCCCATGGCTACTGAAGAGGATATCCCTCCCATACCTCACCAGAATCTGAACAGGCCTTGGGGGCACTTGCAGAGGGGGAAGAGGTGCCTTGGGATAGCCGGGCTCTTTTCTTCTGCCTCTCGCCTTCCTCACTTTTATCCTGCATCATTGCATATTTGGAGATGACCTCATCTAGCCGGCTCATGGCCAAGCTACGATTTTCTCGCAGACGCCGGGCCAGGGTGGGATCTGACAGTGCAGGGTCAACACCTGTGTGGAAAGATATAAAGTCAAACTATTCAGCACAAATCTTAGAAGGCACTCAAGAGATGCCCCTCTATTACCCACCTGATGGGATGCTAACAACCATTCTCCAAATGCCCTACCTGGCCTATAATCATCTGTGAGGTGGCAGCCAAAGTTGTAGATGAGATCAAGGTGGCGTCGCTCTTGCAGTCTGATGCCCACATCTCGGAAGGCATCCTGAGCCATGAGCTGAAGCTGCTGCCGGGGAAGGCCAAGGCTATGGCGAGCAGCTGCCTTTTCCACAGCCCGAAGCACATCTCCATAGTCAGGGAAGGTGTCAGGCCCTGGCTTGTTGATAAGCCGTTCGATGCGCCTGTTAACCTCTGGGTAGCGGGTTCCACGGTAGGGGATGCGCTGCTCTATGACACGGCCTGTCAGCGAAGAGCAGTCTTTTAACTCACAGAGGCGCCCAAAAAGGCGGATTAGCTTACGCTTCAACCGTGCCTCTTGCAAGTATGTGGAGTCAGGATCATCCAGTTCTGAGAGATCCAACTCCTTCTCCTGCAGTCTCCGTATCTCTGCCACATAGAGGGCTAGCAGCTGCTCCAAGCGCTGGATTTGCCTCCGGGAACCACGAGTCCTTGGGGCCTCAGAAGCAGCTGTCTCAGCATCTGGAGGATCTGAGGAAGGGTCTGTTGGAGGGTTATTTCCAGAGGGTTCACTAGAAGTGGTAGCAGCAGGAGTCAGGTTCAGTTTCTTCTTGGCTGAGTGGGCTTTAAGGACAGTTAAGAGCTCGTTGATGTAGACATAAAGCTTAGCAGGTCGCTTCTCAGCCCGTGACAGGACCCGAGAAAGGATGTTGCAAAACTCCGCTGAGGCCAAAAATGGGGAGTGGGCTCGTTGTTGCCGGTTACAGAGGAATGGGACCACCTCAGGGTGGTCTGCTGTCTTCTTCTTACACAGTTCAAGGAACTGGAAGGTTCAAAGGAGGACAAATGGGGTAAAAAAAGACAAGGGAGAGGGTTGAGAGAAAGAAGGCAAGGTGGGATTAGTGGGTAAGAAAGGACAGGAGAGCCAGTAAGCCATCCCCCTCCCTGGAGTACAAGAAATCTTCTCCCCTAAAGCTCACCTGTTCAAACAGCTTCTCATTCTCCAACTTGTAGCATTTCTTGCCGCCCGAACTACTGCTTCCTCCGGCCCCACTGGGCTCGGAGGAGCCAGGGGTTTCTGCCCTGGGTGAGGCCGGATTGGGGGGTGGGTGGGAGGGCCCTGGCTGAGCAGCTGCTTCATCTTCATCATCATCATCCAGCACGATAATGTTATCGGTGGCCATGGGGGATCAAATCCCCCGGAAGGAGGTAGTAGTGGGGATTTCAGAAATCCTGCTGGAAGGGGATGGGGCCTCAGAATGAGCCCCTCCGGCCTAGCCCCATCCCTTCACCTCACACCTTTGCCAATCGCTCTGGGTGTCAGGAAAACCAGCCCTGCCCAAACTCTGTCCGCTCTGCCTCTCATCAGCAACCATTAGTTCTGAATGCTTTGCAGGCCCCTCACTTGGGAGGGAGAACCCAAACTACCTCCAAACCTCAAGCCCTACTCCAGCCCCACCCCTCAAGTCGATTTCCGGCCTGTTTCCTTTACCCTCTTGTCTTCCCCCTCCCCCCCCCCGTTGTTCATTTTTCCTTCCAACCCCAGGTCAGCTTCCCTCTGCAATGATTTCCTTGACACCCTCTTGAACAGATGTCACACCCCCACTGACACCAATTAATGTGTTTTTCCTTTCAGCTTCAAACATGTTAAAACGGCACCCCCGACACCAGCCTGAAGGACTACCTCAACTTCTAGACTCTCTGTGGGGACAGGTTCCTTCTCAACAGCCTCCTGGCTTTCTTTTCCTTGACCTATCCCCATATTCCACCCTCGGGTACGTCCCTTCAAACTGGAGCTTTAGGTAGGAGACATTTCACCTCGTTTTTGCCTCTCTCTCACCCCACCCTAATTTTCCCCATTTACTCTCTTGTGACCTGTAACCGCTCGTGAACCCCTGACTCGACTCTCCCCATTCCACTTCTGTCTCAATCCTGAGTCCAGCCTCCTTCCCCATGTGCGGTTCCCGCCAAGTCTTCCCCCACCCCCGCCCCTCAGTTCAGTCCCCGGGCTGCTAGTCCCCCTTCAGGAATAGGAGAAACCACAGTCTGCCCGTCAGTCTTAACTCCCAGACTTCCACACTACCTCTCCCTCGATAGCCCCCACCCCGTCTTCCCACCCCGTCCGGCTCCCACCTCACAAACGGTCTCTCGAGGCAACCCTCGCGGCTGATCTCAGAACCTCGCATGGTTCTCTCCGCCTTCCTGCCCCCTCCCACCGCAGTTCCCACTTGATACCGGAAGTAGTAGTGTTTCCGCCTATGTTCACTTAGGCGCGGCCATGTTTCTGTACGGAACCTGGTCCTGCGACCGGAAGTTGCTGTCTCGCGAGCAACTATAGCACCGCGTACCCCGTAATCTGCAGGGGGGCGAAGTTGGTGCCTTCAGGGAGTCCAAGTACTCGGGGGTCGCCATTTTGCCGTACGGCACTGTCTACGCCCGGACTGGTGCGCGCAACCAGTGAAGCTCTTTTCTCCCGGTGCTTCTTGCGCCTTGGCCAATCAGAAACTTCCTGCGCCTTCGCCAATCAGAAACTTCCTGCATTGGGCTCAACCATGCGTTGGGCAGAACTGAGCCACTTTTCCAATTACAGGAGGGAAAACGGGCTAGATACGGAGTTGGGCTTCCCAAGACTGCTCAGGGTTTCACAGAAGAGTATGACTCTCCTAAGAGGGACAAAAAACCTTTTCCTTCCTCTGGACTGCTGACTAGCCTCCCTACCTAGGTTTCCTAACTCCTAGGTGTACGTTTGCACCCACCCTTTTCCTTCCCAAGGCCCTGTGCCCTTCTTATTGCCCAAAACCAACTTTTACAGCCAGATACTTCCATCTCCCCATCGTGAAATAATAACACGTGCACACGAATGAGCGCAAGGCGCTACACGAGTGCGTTATTATTATTGGTAGTGTGGATTTGTTTATCCAGCTCCACTGCATAACCAGTCCATCAAGTGGGATCTCGGTGGTGCTCTCTTCTCTAGAGGGTTCCCCGTAAGCGCAGGAGGTGCTCACCAGGTGGCTGTGTTTTCAGGAGTCAGAGACCAACGAAGTCCTGAGGGCTTTGAGGAGAATTCGCACAATGGCCACTGTGACGATGCAGGCCAAAAAGAGATTCGGGGGAAAAACCAAGTTCGTCTCCAGTTCCTCTGGTCCAGCTAAGGAAAAAGGAAGAGGGAAGAAACTGATTTGGATCCGTGTCATGTTTACACCCCTTGAGAGGGTTCCTAAGGGAGCCTAGAAGTTGTCAAGGCAGGCTGAGGTCCAGAGGTGAGTTTATGGGGAAACCTCAATATCTAAAATTTCCCCTGGGCTGAGGGAAGCCGAATATCAAATTTAATAATAGTAGACCAAATGCTGTATCGAGAAATGAGGGAGGCTTAATACAAGCTGAAGGTCACCTTGTGACACTGGGGCATTCCTTAGGATGAAATGAATCCCTCCCTCTTGAGATTAACATAAAGAGGAACTTGGCCTTATCTGTAAAAGATTTCACCATTATCCTTTGTTTTGTACTTCCTTGTGATTCTGTATAAATACTCAGAGAAGCATGGCTCGAGGTCTTCAGTTGAGAACTGCTGACCCCCTGTTTTACGCTCTCTATCTCATTCCTGGCTGTTTGTCTCTTTATTATAAAATTATTCTATTCTTTGGGACCCTCGGTCTGCAACACTGGGCATTTCAGAAGTGAGCATCTTCTCATGTTCTAGGACCACTGGAGGACCACGTTTTTTGGCATCTGAGAACCTCAACCCTTCCTTTCTTTCTATTACATAAGTGTTTGCTTCTCTCCAGCTGTCTCTTACTCCTTGCCCTGCAGGGTTGGAACTGACTCAGCTGGACCTTCATTGGATTTCTAAGGGTGTAAATCGTATGGCAGGAGACTGGTAGAAGGTAGATTTGAACCATCAAAGATGTGCTGCTTTTGGGTCACACTGCAACTACCTATGGAGTAAGCCACCAGATGACAGACACCATTTTGCTTGCTGAAACGTCCTGCAGAAGATTAAGAACTACAGAAAGGATTGAAGCTGTCAATGATTTCATCTTGCTTGGATCAACAACTGACACTTGTGGTACCTGCAGTCAGAAAATCAGAGACATATGGCATTGGCCAAATCTACGTAAGAGACCTCTCCAAAATGCTGAAAAGCAATGATGTCAGTTTGAAGACTAAATAAGGTGTGCCTGATTCAGGCCATGGTCTTCTCAATCACATACTACGTGTCAGAGAGCTGGACAATGACTAAGGATGACAGAAGAAGAACTGTTGCCTTTGAGTTGTGCTAGAGAATAGTATTGAATATCCTATGGACTGCTAAAAGAACAAACAGATACGTCTTGGAAAAGGTGCAGCCAGGGTGCTCCTGGGAGGTAAAGATGGCAAAGCTTTCATACTTTGGATATGTAGCTATGTGAGGTTATTCCTTGGAAAAGGATATCATGCTTGGAAGGATGGAGGGTCAGCAGAGAGGAAAACTCCCAATGAGATGTATTGACACAGTGGCTTCAGAAGTGGGCTCTAATGTGTCAGAGATGATGAGAATGGCACAGGATAGAGCAGGGTTCATGTTTGCTCTTCATGGGGTTGCTATGAGTCATACTCAATAGCACCTAACAAGAATGATTTCAGGAACTCTATAGAGTCCTCGTGATAAGGAATGGTACACATGGTTTTAATCCACCAGCTGCTCCTTGGGAGAAAGATGGGCAGTCTCCTCCCATGTGATTAACTGCCTCTGAAAAACTGCTGGAGGGTCAGCTATGGATTGGTTCCGACTTGATGGTACACAACAACATTATTTAAAAGTGTATGAGAGGCCTCCTTTAGCAAGATGGCGGCGAGCGCACTTCCAGCGTGTGTCGGCAGAATGAGACCGGGCTGCTGCTCCAGCTGTATTGACATGGAGATCGTTCACCAATGAAGACCTTTCCCAAGGATCCCTATCAAGAAGAAAAGTGGCCCCAAGGGTTTGGTCAGCTAACCAAGCAGGGGATGCTTCAACACTGGGAGCTGGGCCAGGCTCTGCGACAACGCTATCAAGGCTTTCTGAACACCACCTATCACCGCCAAGAGGTTTATGTGGGAAGCACAGACTTTGACCGCACCCTAATGAGTGCTGAGGCCAACCTGGCTGGACTCTTCCCTTCTGATGGAATGAAGCGCTTCCTCCCAAACATCTCTTGGCAGCCGATTCCTGTCCACACTGTTCTGGTCACTGGGGACAGGCTGCTGAAGTTCCCCTTGGGCCCATGTCCTCGTTATGAACAGTTGCAGAATGAGACCCGGCAGACACCAGAGTATCAGAACGAGAGTGTCCAGAATTCACAATTTCTGGACATGATTGCCAACGAGACAGGACTTACCAACCTGACA